>NC_092215.1:29606463-29850992 GCF_043381705.1 Parasteatoda tepidariorum | reverse complement strand
AGTATTTATGTATATAAAGTAAAAGAAATTTTGGATCTAATTGTTGGAAGGGTGCTTCTGATACTTACAAAAATTTCTCATTGCTTGTTATAGGTTTCTAACCATCATTTATTGTAGTTTGGTAACGATGAGAAAAAGATGACAATAGCTCACAATAAAAAATATATAATGGCAAATGTGCAAGAAGAATGTTTTGAAATAACTCTTGAAAATTGGACTAACTTTCAATAATACGTAAGAGTTAAAAGAATCCGAGGTGATACTTTCCAAACAAACATATCTAGCATTAAAACCAGGGAAATTCAAGTTGACTTTGCAATGGCATATTCTTTTGAATATCAAAACGAATTTCAATCAGCATTATGCTATCCAGCCACAGTTCCGTTATTCACAGCAGCTGTTGTCTTAGACGATACTCTCCTAAAGAGTTTAAAATAGAGTCCTTTACAATATTTTCCTAAGGCAAAGACAAAGGTGAAACAATGTCTACACTTTTATTTTAAGACTGTTTAAAAACGATTCTACTTCAGAAGAAGAGCTAACAGAAACCTTCTATAGTAATAAGTCAAGTTAAGAATTTAAAAATAAATATATGGTTGAATTATTTCATATTTTGTCAATCAAAATATAAAAAAAGAAATTAATTTGGAAATATTTTACGATATCACATGCAGAAGTTCCTTCTATGGGATAGGTGTGTAGTACAAAATCTTGAAAGCGAAGCAAAAAGCAAAGTTATTTATATCATTGTGTTGTTATACAAAAAAATTTATTTGCTATCCAGTGTTGTTTGCAAAGCTAACCAATCAACTCATGCCTAATACAACAGTATTATATATTAGCCAAAAGGAAATAAAGATATTAATTGAAAAGATCAATACATGGCAACGGTAATACAAAGCATAAAATCTATGCATAAGTATCGTTAGATACTTGAATAAGATGCATAGATGCACATTGTGGCACACAAATAGTCAGTAAGTCAATTTCTGTTCCCTCCTGATCAGAAGTGCGCCTATAACTGAAATTAAAACGACATATGCTCTATCTCGGGAACATTATTGACGCAAATGCACATGCTTGTAAACTTAAAATGCAATATTTGCATAAAATAATTGGAAAATATGCATATTTTTGTTTCCAAACAGAAATGATTTTGAAGGAATAGATGTGCCTAAGATTTGCTATGTTTTACTCTCTAAACCAGTATAAAGAAGGGCTACAACCATCTTTCCAGACCATTAACTATTTTATTTGCTAAAATAAATTGTTTTTCTTCTGCTAAATTAAAATAAATAAATGTTTTAGTGCAACATTTATGACTTCTCAGTTGAAATATTCACAGAGGGTAACACACGTAACGTTCAGTTAACACACGTAACGCACCAATTTCACCAAAATAAAGAAGTTTTTACTGTTGCAAGAAATTTTTAAAAATCACTAAACACAGCTTCGATATTGTATCTCTCTATAAAAGAAAATATCTTAATTTTTTGCCTTTATACTTCACAGAATTAAATGAATATATTCAAAGTTTCAAATATCTAGCATTATAAAGGGTAACACACGTAACAAAATTTCAGAAATTTTTTTTTTCAACATCAAATTAATTTGCGCCTTCAATCTTCGTTTTGTAAACTTACAACACATATAGATTTAACAACAAATTAAGAAAAACATAAAAAATAACTAACAAGTTTATTATAATAAGTGTTGAAGTTGAAATATGTCGTGTAAAAGTAACACACGTAACGAAAGAATCGCCCTTTTAATGATCAGCCATACTTTTACTTTAACATAGTGAAACTACTCTGACCTTAAATATAAGACTTATTGTTCATTACGAATTGAAAATTTGAAAAATGTAATTGGATCTATCACTCTGATATGCAATGTATAACATAGAATATTGAATTATAATTACCTTCACTACATGACACACAATTATTGACATTAATAAGTGCAGATCGCTTAGAATTTTTTCTTTCCAGCACAAAGTGAAAAGGACATAATATTATGGCATTGGTAATTAATTCAACACAGCCAGCTGGTATGCAGGACTCACGTGCGTGAAAGGCAGACGGACACTTAAAACAAGTAATCAAACTTCCTAAATTGAAAGAAGAAAAAATCAATATGAAGCAAAAATTTTAATATTAAACATAAACAAGAATTTTTATATGAAACATAAAAAGAATTTTAACACGAGGTAAAAATATTACTCTGTTACAGTGATACTAGTAAAGTTAGACTAAAGCAAAAGTAATAGAAACTACTCATTTCTATAACTTAAGTGTACCAAGTAATAAAAACTACTGAAAATAGTAATGAGAATATATTGTTTCTCTATATTAAAAAGAAAGTTACTGCATAATTGCCATTGTTTTAGAAAATGTTTGCCCTTTGCACTACTCACATACTATAAATTTTTTTATTGTTATTATGCTGTTTATTGCCCCCCTTACTTTCCCATCTACTCAACTTCAAGGATGATTAGAATTTCTGCATATTGCCTTAATCGTTCTAGTTCAAAATTTGTTAGCTTTCTGAATACCAGATAAAATATTCTGTAATGTACTTTCTATAAAGTTTTGCAAATATTTCTATATCACTAAGTTAAATATGTTCACCAATTTTCACCCATCAACTTGGTGTTACAAATTGCGATTTGAATGGATGATTTAATACAGAATAACCTGGCACCATTAGTTCGAAACAAGAAGACTCAATAAATGTTTAGATGCAACAAAAAGTTCTGCTATACCATTGGTCTATGATCTACATCATTGAATGTATCACTTTTAACAAATAACCCACTGATTACTTACTTATATTTAAGAGCTCATACACCTATAATATACTCCAAACAAACAATGTACTACTAAATTCAAATAAAAATATTTATTAAGATAATTAACGAATGCAATATTTCAAGGCTTAAAAATGAATGGTGAAAAGGTTAGTTTAAAGGTTAGTTAAACAAGTAAAAGTTACCTTTACGAGCAGCGAGATTCCTATGATCTTCAGTATAGCATGTTAAACAAGTATGCAAGGGACAGACTTGGTTCTTTTCATAACTACCTGGTAGTTGTTTTAGGCAATCAGGATGATAATATTTAAAACATTTAGGATGTCCACACTTGATAACAGCTTCATCAGACTTCTCACATGAAAAGCAAGTACGAACACCTAAAAAATTTAAACATATTTTTATTAGCAAAACAATTACATAGGAAAAAAATAGTAATGTCGAAATGCAATAATTTTAACAAATAAAATGTGAAGTTAGCAGTGATTCTACTTATGAGCACTATAATGCATCATGTATACAGAAAATCAAAGACAAGGTGAAAAACAAAAAATTGTGATACATCCCTTCAGAAGCGTAGTTTCCAGGGTTTAAAAAAAAAACAATGAATTCGGGTAGCAGGCTTTCTCCTGCATTAAAAATAGAGGATATCGAATTACTTGGCCACTTTCCCTTGTCACAAATGTTTGATTAATTATAATTAAATGCTGTGATAGCACCAAATGTGCTTTCTATTTTATTTAAAAAGTCTGTTTTGTCTCACAATAAGGGGAAAAGGTATATATAATTCATAATAGATGCATACTTGTCAACCTAAATTTTTAAAATTGTAGAAGATTCAATACGAAATTGCAGAAAAAATCACTTAAAATATAGAAGATTTCATGAGATTCAAATCCGTATGTAAATTTATGATAATTAAGAACTGAATTATTAAATTATGAAATACATACAATTTTTCTACTTTGTAATTTTATTTTAATACAAAACGTCTGATTATATAATGAATTTAACTTTATTTTATTATAAAAAAAGAAAAAAACAATCTTGATTATTTCAAACAATTTGCTTAATCTATTACAAAAAATTGACAAAAAAAAGTTCTAAAAACATAAAATCCAAAACCGTTAAAATGTTCTATTGTTATGGAGATAATGCTCTATTGTCCTTTTTACCAATCCACGCTAACAGCTTTGTGTGTTTTCCTTTGAAATAGATGGAAAAAAAATTATTCTTTGTATTGATTTCTAGTTTTATCTTAACATTTTACTAAATTTTAATTGGTAGTATGATACAGTTAAAAATAACATGAATTATTTAAAAAAAATCAGATTATTAAAAAGGATTACCTGATTTACATTCTGCACATTCAAATCCATTAGCTGAAAGTAAACCCAAACAACTTAGATGAAATTCTTTCTGGCAGCCACGGCAAGAAATGTTAGGATCTGATTTGATGCACAGAACACAAATTCCTTTATCACTATCTTGTTCATTTGATACCTTAACTTTCTTAGCTTTATGAACCTAAAAATGGAATGTAAATAATACTGAATGAATCACTATATACTGATGCTGAACCACAATTCTTATTCCTAAAATTATTACAGATAAATAAAAGGCTGATTAACAGAGCAGGCATGAAAGTGGACAAAAATAAATAAAAAAAGCTGAAGTTTACAACGCAGTTACTGGGAGGAAGTGGTCTATATAGTACTGTGATATCAATGAGATTTTAAAAAAACGCAACTTTTAACTCCGTCAGGAGATTTTTATTTTATATTAAAAGTGGCATTTAGACAGTGAAATTTAAATTTTTCTCAAATATAAATTTAAGATTCTGTGACCACTACTATATTTAAGAAAAGTAGGTAATTATAGGAAGTCACAGCTTAATCATCATTTTAAATTACCAGTCAATCATTTTAAATTAAAGCAAACTTTCACTTTAATATCTTCTGATAGAATTGTTACTAACAATTTTAGTCACTTTAACTGCTATAATTAGCCAATCAAACTGGAATTTATTTTTTTCACCAGCATCGATCGTATGCACATTGTGTTCGCCTTTCAACTTTACTATCTTTGTTAAAACGCATTACTCTTACTCATAACTGCCAACTTGATAAAAACAAAAATAGAAACACAAAGCGTGATGATGTAATTATGAAAAGAAGTGAAAAACAAAGTATCCATATATTTAAAAACCATACACATTTCATATTTAACGTAATTTTTTGAGCTAACAGTTTCAATTAAATTACTAATGAAGAATATAACATCTTTATAGTAATCCAGGGTTGCCTGTCAAATCTAGGAAAAAAATTCCTTGTACATATTATACACAATATATTAAGAGAAAACAACATTACTGTGCTCTTGTGTGAGCTATATTGGGTTAACTATATTTATTAGTTTTAATTGCTGGAAAAACAACTGAACATACTTAAATAATGCTATAGTAAATGAAATAGTTTACTATAGCTGAAATATCGTGGTTAAGTATCCCATAGATTACACTTTGAGTGGTCACCATTTTTTAAAAGACAAAAATAAGAAACAAAATTCCCTGTATTTTCCCAGTTTGTAAAGAAAAAATCAGAATTCCCTGCATTTTCCCAGTTATTTTAGGTGATTTTTAAATTCCCTGTATTTTCCAGGTTTTCCCTGTTCTTCCTGTGGATGGGGCAACCCTGTAACCGTTTCAAGAAAAACTTACTTTTTTCAAGAATCACAATATTGGATTTTAAAATCGCATGAATATAAATCGAGATGTTGGATTATAAAATCTTATGAATATGAATCGCGATATAGGATTTTAAAAGCGAGAAAATGCAAATTGCGATATTGAATTTTTAAGTAGTGCAAACAAGAATCACGATGCATAGTTTTTAGATCAAGAGAATACGAATCGTAGTAGATAGAACGTAGTATAATACGATTAGATAGATAGAATATATAGAAGTGAATAGAACGTAGTTTAAAAAATCACATATAAATACGGAAATCGATGTTTGATATTACAACCGTGTGATTACAAATCGCAATATTCGATTTTAAAAATGCCTGAATACAATCGCGATATTGGATTTTTAAACTGCAATGTACAATTTTTAAATTCAGTGAATGGGAATTGCGATGTACGATTTTTAAATTGTGTGAGCGGGAATTACGATGTACAACTTTTAAATCGAGTAAGAACAAATCACCAACACGTAACTTTTAGATCAGTTTAATACGAAAATCGATGATTGATATTAAAATTTTCTGAATAAGAATCATGACATTAGCAGATTCCGACGCAGTTCCTAAAATTTCAAAAATCAGCCAAACCAAAGAAATCAAATTGGCGGAAGAATCACAAGTCTAGTTAAAGAGATTTAGCATAAGCTTCAAAATTTTGTCGGATTATAAGGTTTTGATTATAAGTCTGCAGACCAGTGGTCTTGAGAGACATTGAATTCTGTGATATTCATGGAAAAAATCACATGCCCTGCTCTTCTTAGATCTGCCCTAAGTTGAAAAAACAAATCGGCATTAAAAGTGAAAAGACTCTAGAATACTAAAAAATTACAACATTTTGACATGAAATTTGTATTTTCGGAACAAAGTTAAAAGATCGTGAAGGGGAAAAAAAAAACAATTTTAACAGAACATTTGGCAGCTATGTAGGATGCACCACGTGAAAGACACAAGTAAACAAAATACAAACATGTGCATGGACAAAAATAAGAAGAAGCGGAGAGATTTATAATGAATGCATGCGAAAATTCAATATGCGTCGCACTAAGAAGGTAAAACCAAAGAATAAATATCGGCAGTCGAAAGGAAACTTAACTCAGAGAAATCAAGAACCTCATCCGTTCCGTTCTACAGCGGAAGTTGTGGTTGTCAAGGCAAAGGCACACCTGCGAACGCCCACCCATTTTCTCCTAATGATCATTCTTTCTCAGGAGGCTGCTACAAGAGAAAAAAAGTTCGTTCCAAGTCAGGCTGCTCAAGCTATGGGGGAAGAGTTTTCTCTAATAATTCGACTCCCCAAAAATTTACATTTTTGGAACATGGTTCGAAATTCTAAAAATTGGGAGAAAAAAGCGGATTTCCGCTTTTTAGCAGAAGTCTTTTATCTCTGATAGAGAAAAAAAATTTCATAATTCGTCAAATAAAAGTATAAAGCTGAAAATCTCAGTTTTTCTATATTACAGTAGGGAACCAATTATCCGGAACGATCAGGACCATCGCTATTCCGGATAACTGATTTTTCCGGTTTTCTGAATCGCTACAAAAAGCCGTTTTTTTATTGTTAAACCCAACTAAATAAAAAATATTTGGAAATTATCTTAAAAAGAAGAAAAATTATGAAGTAATACACTAATAATTATTTCCAAAATGATGGTAAAGTAAACATCTTTCAAAAAAAAAAAGGAAAAATCCTAAAATCTTAAGAGGAAAAAAAACAAAAAATTTTAAAAATGGCGGGAAAATTTATCGAATTTCGTTCCGGTTTTTTGGTTTTCCGGTTTTCTGATTTCCGGATAACGGGTTCTGTACTGTATTATACTTTTAAGAAAAAAGGACGATAAAAGAAAATGTCTATCAAAAACACTCTAGAAAAGATCTCAGCATAATAAAAATGCTGATAAAAACAAAACTTTAAAAAAAAGCAAATAAATCATTCTCAATTCTCAAAACAAAGCATTAATGTTGAAAATCTCAGCCTTCCATATTACCACATTTTTAGGAAATTTAATCATGTTGATCAAAAACGCTTTTAAAAAATCAAAAATTTATTGAAAAAATTGATTGAAAACAAAAATTGATTTAAAAAATGAAATGTCAAAGTAAAAGAAAATACAGAAAACAGAAAAATCATTTTCATTTAATCTACCTAAGAGGATGCTATACCATGGGAAAAACTCTTCATGTCAAATTTTGTTTCACCTACGTTAGTAATTTAAAACTTTATGTGCAATTCATTAATTTGTTCATTATATGTTACAAGCAATTCAATATTCTTTGTCACATTTTCTCCTATGGGAAATTTCACATTCTTTTAAAACACTTTGACAAAGCTAAGCGTTTGAAATTGTAAACTCTAGGTTTAGTGATAAAGGTGTGGGGGAGGTATCACTTTTTCATACCAAATGATTGTTCATAGTCAATATACCAGCAAGATCAATCAATATTTTAGCCTAAGTTTTTGAATCTTGTAATCAATCTTTAGCAAAATAAAATACACAAGTGTATTTTTTTTTCCTCTTAATTTTTATTTACTTCTGGAAATTCAGGTTATTTGAATTTTTTGGTTTATCAAATTTTGAATAGTCAGGCTTTTATTAGATTTTAAAAAAGTCTCCCTGAAATCAAGGAAATTCAATCATATTAAAAATCTATGGAGCAAAAATTCTTGGAAATAAATTAGATTTTAAAAATAAATGTGACAGTAATTATGAAAATGATAAAAGAGTTCAACTCACCTCAGGGATTTCAGAAGTTTTAACTTTTTCAGGAATAATCTGACTGAACCCATTTTGCTGATTACCTGAATAAAAAAAATACACTTTAGTGCATGTAGTTAAAATATAGCTATTTTTAAAGTACTTATTAAAAGTTATAAAGTTGCCAAAAGTTAGTAGTTATAAAGTTGCCAAAATATAATTTTGCATGAAATATAAGAATCATTACAGTGGCAAAGAAACAAGAAGGCATTAGGATAACTTGATGCAAGTATATTAACTACATTGAAAATAAAAGAAAGAAATACTTTTCTCTTGTTTGGTAGTTTGGTTACTAGATATCATTTAAGATTTTTTCATTATGAATAATATAAAATTTACAAAAAGGCTTTTTATACACAGTCCAAACCCACTATAACAAATCTAGGATACAGTGAACACCTTCTTGTAATGAATGTTTTTAGAGGTCAGTACTGTTATTTTAACTAATGTTATTTCATATGCTTTTAGTGAACAGCGGAGAAATTGGTAGCTCAATTGTAGTGGACTCAAGTTTCTATTTTACAGTCATTTTAATAAATTACACAAAATTTTTAGTCTATGTGATAAGTTCATAAGTATATCAGCACTATATCAAAGATCCACTTGATATAGTGCGCCCAAAACGTAAACATTGTAAGGGAGATGCAAAAAAAAGTTACGACGCACAAATCTTTAAAATAAAAAATAAATTTTATTTTAAAAAAACTGAGGTCTAAGTTTACTCTTAGTGGTTGGTTCAAGTGAAAAATTGCCAGAGTTTAATTTAAGTGGTCCTGGACCAACAACCAGGTCTTCGAGGTCTGGATGACATAGCTATGTAAAATCTAATACAAAAATCAAACATCACTTTTTTGCCTCAATTCTTTTCATACTTAACAAATGCATCATTTTATTAATTGAGGAAAAAGGAAATTATCTGACCAAACGCAATATTCAACAAGATTGGCAGACACAAGAATATTTGGTGCCTCTTTAATACTGAAATATGTTTCTTTCCTAAACTTGAAAAATTTGTTATAGGGAGATGACCACTTTTTAACGCTTTAATTAAAAATTTTGTTATAGGAAGAAATTTGCTGTAAGAGAAATTCGTTGCAGAGACTCTATATATTTACTTAATTACTTGTTTGTTAAGCAAAATAAGTGATATTGCAAACACTATTTCCAACAATACTAGTGAATTTTGTTTCAAAAATTTTAAATATAGCGAACCCTTATTTACAGTGGATTCATTGTTGGGTCGTGAAGACTACATTGAGGTACAACAATACTATAATCTATATACACAATAAAGGAGGTGTATGTGGTCATGTCTCTGGGTCACACAATATGAGAGCAAAAAACCATGGCACTTATATTTATGAAATGTAATCTCAGAAGTAGATTTGTCTACCAACATTAAGATAATTTGTTTTTTCAATTTCTGAATTTTTAATTCTACTTTCAATTTTAAATTTAAATATTTTTATATTAGTTACTTCTTTAACACATAGACAGCAAAGATTTGAGAAGACAAAGAAACATAGATGATTGCTTTCCTCCCTTTTGTTACTTATTAATTTTTTTAACCTGTGCGATGTAGGTGAAGAAAAAAATTAGTTTTCTGTGATTAAGGTTTTAAACGAAAATTTATGATTCAATTCTGATGAAAATGGGAATATTTAAATTTCATTAAATGAATAAAATAAAAACATTGAAAGTTATTCAAAGGTGTACAAATTGAAACAGTCTTGTACTACAATTGTCTTCTATAATTAATATTTATGAGGATTGTAAATTTTAAACAATGCAGAATTCTAACTGGTTTTAGAAAGATAGTAAGTAGCATGAATTTTAAATTTCTTGTAAATATATGATTTAAAACTTATAATTGGGGCATAAATCTTAGTTTCGAGAAATTTAATTTAAGTATTAATTACTTGCTATTGTATAAAAGAATGTAATTTTTATGCCTTAGCTACTACAGTTTAGACTAGTGGTTCCCAACCTTTTTTGGATTTTCGTCCCCTCTAAATGTCAATTGCTACCTATCACCCCTTCATAAATGTTGATAGCCACTTATCACACTTCTCTCTCTCATTTTTTTTTTCACTTTTTTTTTGCTGAAAAAACCAAGAGTTGTTGCTATAAGCATCAATAATACTGAATTTAAAAAAAGTTAATGTTTTTATTTTCATTTTTTTTAAAAAAAAATAACAGATATTTGAAGCAAAATAATTAAAAAAAGTACATTTTTTCTTTAATTGGACTCTGGAAGAATTGAAAACATTGATAATTAAAATATGAAAACTCTATTGATCATCTTTACAATGTGCTTTCAATTAAAGCATGAATGTTCGTCAAAGGTTCGCTTACAAGCAAATAGTTTCCTATTGCAATTTTTTAATCTTTTTTACACTGATTTGATAAAATATAATTTATGTAAAATGTAGTTTGAGACAATTTCAGAAAAAAAAATGCAACAAAATAATGCATTTATTTAAATTGCATAGGTTTATAACTAGATTAAATAAATAAAAATATTTATAAGAGAAATATGGAATCTCTATTTTAGAACATGATCTTTTATTTTTCTCATCATTACATTCAAAATCTTCGACATCTTTATCAGAATAAAAGCAGAACTGTTAAAAGCTCTAAAAGTTAAATTAAAACAAATGAAGCATTTTTGAAACCTACTTTAAAACTTCTGAAGTTTTCACAAAAACAAATTTTATTATCATAACATTAAAATTTTGATTTTTTTTTTTTTTTAATATAATACCATGTTACAGATATGGGGATATACAATATGAACCTAAAACGCATAGAAGTTTACAAACACAAGTAAATAACTGTTAGCTTTATTTTTTTACCTTTTGGAATTTTCCTCTTAAGAGTATCATAATTAAACACATAAGTTGAAAACCTCTCTGTTTTATCTTTTATTTCAAATGCTTCTTCAGCTTCTTTGACAGCAATATCCCAGCTTTTCATCATGTAGCCCTAAAAAAGTTTGAAATTAAATGAAATGTAATAAACTTAAAAGCTGATAGGATGATAATACACAATAATTGTTAGCGCACAAGAACTAAAAGATTAAATTTATACAAAATTCTAGATTTTTTTAAGATAAAAAAATAATTACAAGGTCAATTTTTGTGTTCTTAACTAAAATTAGGTAGTAAATTTCAATTATCATAACAAAATTTAGAATATATCTATTCACATGCATAGAATTACTCTCTAATTTTTGAAAAACCAATCAAAATAA
This sequence comes from Parasteatoda tepidariorum, assembly GCF_043381705.1. Taxonomy (NCBI): domain Eukaryota; kingdom Metazoa; phylum Arthropoda; class Arachnida; order Araneae; family Theridiidae; genus Parasteatoda; species Parasteatoda tepidariorum. The sequence goes on along the minus strand of NC_092215.1, from coordinate 29,839,432 downwards.
TTCCACTCCTAGGTTTTTATATGGTTTTAGAGTAAATAACTATTATTAATTATCTAGTTCATGTTGATGAAGCTTATAAACTACCTGGACTGGGAAAATATTTTGTCTGACATGATCAGGTATATAATGTACTTTATTAACTCTTACATATTGTAAAATATAGATTAAATTTCTATCAAGTTTTGAAGACAATTATTCGTATTCTAACTTACAGGCCAATCCGACAGAGATTGATAATATGAGAATTTTTTTCTCCGATTACTGCAGTCGCACTTCTCCCACAATTACGTCACTGTATTTTACTTTCAGGCATGCTGGTATCAGGGATTAGATTTTTCTGCTTTTTTCAATTTAATAAAAAAAAGCACCTTTTCCAAGAAAGTTTGCCTTTTTCGAATTTCAGAGAAGAAAAAAAAATATTCGTTTTTATGCATTTTCCTACCTATGCAAACACAATTTACAATTACTTTTATGTAATCAAAAATTACACATTAGGATTTGTATTTACGTGATTTAAGATCGTGAATTCAGTGGTCTGTCCAGACCGAATTTACTACCGTTTAGCGGTACCTTCACAAATTCAACTTCGACAACTCAAATTTAATTTTAGGAAAAACGGTAGTTTCACAAAATACTTTTTCTTAAAATTTTATTTTTGTATTCCTGAAGAAATGATAAATCCATATTCTTGCCATATTTTTGTGTTGGACTTTTAAATATAATTTTCAATTTTTCCCAAATTATGTCTAAATTTTCACAAAATAGGTACCTCTCAGAAAAACCTAGACAGATCCCTCGAATTGTATCTCATATTTTCACGATGTTATGTCAGATCTAGAGTTTCAGATTTCACGTTAATATCACGTCTATCAAATAGTCCTCTTGTTGAAGGAATAATTTAATTTTAACAATTCTTTAAAATTTTATACACAACTAAAAGCAATAAATATAATTTTATAAGTGCAGTGACTTATGTAACATAGTAAAAAGGCAATTCCACAATTTATAAATATTACAATTGCAGATTTTAAAAGCATATCTTATATTTCTTAAAAAAAAAAGCAGTTTTATTAATTTGTGTCCAAATAACTCTTGGTGTTATTTTCAGAAATCATTAGTTAAAAATTTTTTAAAAATTAAATACTGGGCGTTGCAAGCATAACACAATATATTACATCCGTAGCAACCAGTTTTAAATTGTAAATAATAATTGAGTAAATTTAAATAAAACAACACTCCAAGAATTACTTCAACAATTGAGTTACATGAATTCAAAATCTGTAAATATAAGAATCTTAAGTGATTGTTCAAAAGTAAAATGCATACTTTAACCCTGTTTCCATTTTTCAAAGCCTCAGGGCCTTTTCTTTCGGACTGATCTCCTTTTGATTTATTACACACATTAAATTTCTCATAAAACTTATCAATGCCTTCATATGGAAAGATTTTTTGAGCAGTCCAACCACGAAGAGGTTTCTCTCCAAAAAATTGTACATGATAAATTGTATATTCTCTAGGGCCAACTAAAAAAAATATAATAAGTTTAGAAATTAGACAATCAATTTTTAACTAAAATCATGAATCAGATTAAATAGAATAATTATATATACTCATTAAGTTTTTTACAAAACATCTAATTTAAAATTATGACAAATAAAATTATATAAAATTAAAAAACATAATTTCAGTAGAAGATTTTAGCTAGTAAAGTCGGCCTCTTAAGTTTATGTTTATCTTTCGGTAAGTCAAAAACGTTAACTGCTTATTTGAAAATAATTCAACATAAAAGAGCAAGACTTCCAGCTCATTTAAAAAGCCTAAAAAAAAATATTCAGTATGCAATAGCATTTAAAAATCATTGTCATTGAAAAATTGCAATAAATTGCAAAATACAGATAGAAGTAACAATTTAAAAAATACAGATTTTTCTTTGAGAAAAATATAGAACTAAGATTATTTGTCATATGCATTTTTTTTTTTAACATCTTATTAATTTAATAGTTTTAACACATTTAATTTTATGTACAAATTTAGTTTCTAGTAAGTTTACTAATATCAAAATAACATATTTTATTTCTTCATTTACTGGACTTAAACATTATGTACTTAAAAATAATACAATAAAATTTCTCTTTTCAAGTTTTCTTCAGAGATTTTATTCCTGATATCAGATGTTGGTTACATTAATCAAGCTTTGACTGGTTGCTTGATACTTTCTTTTTCAGATCAGAAAGTCAATCAGGATTTGCTTATGGTACATTTTCTTTTACTTGTGGCTCCTACTCTTTTCTTTTGTTCAGAAGTCTTTTAGGCTTTGTATTCAGCATCTGCTCTGCATTCTAACAAAATTTAATCAGCTATTGAGTGATGCAAACATTGATGATCCTAAAGCTATTTATGTTGCCCAGGCTCGTCGTTCTTTTTAAGATGTGACAATTCTCTTAACAGAGAAGCCTCTTTCAACTGATGCCTGTCCATGGGAAAATGTCAGACCAACTTTAACAAGAACAGATAGATGACTGTATCAGGAAAGATCATGATTATATTTTAATTTGAAAAAACTTTGTTCCAAAAATAATCAACAAGTTTTCAGAAACTTTCTAGAATCGATCCTTTCTTCTAGTATGACATCATTTACATATAGATTCAACTCATCTAACTTTATCAGCAGAATCTTGAATTAATAATTGAGGTAACATATTTGCATGATGTCTTATGAGAGGCAGTGTAAATTTTATAAATTCTTCACACATTAAGGAAAGCAAAATCTATAAATTTCGTATGACAGTGCTGAGTAAGAAAAAATAGAATGAATAGGACTATTTTATTTGAGCATATAAGAAAACAGTGTGTTCAGACCAAAATGTTCACATATTTCAAAGAAATAAATGCATTTATTTTTTGTTCTTTTGCATCTCAAAAATTTTTGCAGTAAGTACAAATAATTTTTTTCTTCCAATTTTTCACAATTATTGAAAATTTTTAACATTTAAGTTATTAATTCTTCTTTATTACTTTTCATACATTTCCAAGTCATTTTTACATTTACATTTTATACAGATTCTCATAGGACGTCTCCCCATATCTATTATTTGCTATGAATATTGGTCTCGCAAGAAATGTTCCATCTAATATCTACTGTACTATTTCGCTCACCTTAGATAAAATTAAAAATATAGCTTGGGACTATTTAAGGCAAAAAATAAATACATGATGAATAAATAATACAACAAAATAATAAATTTGTTTAAATTAGATATGTTTAAAAGTAGATCAAATAAATAAAATTATTTGAGAGAAATGTAGAATCTCTAGAAAACTTTAGAATAACATGGCCTTTTATTTTTCTTATCATTACATTAAAAATCTTAGATATCTTGATCAGAATAAAAGCTCACCTGTTTATTTAAAAAATTAAATTAAACAAATTAATTAATTTTTAGAGTTACTTTAAATTTCTGAAGCTTTCACAAAACAAATTTCATTCGTAACCATTACCATAACAAGTTGAACTAGCTTATAATGATCCCTGATTTAATGAGCACCCAAATTTAACGATAAAATTAGAAATAGTATTAAAAATAAAATTAGAAAATTGAGCATAATATGCACAATACTTTTGTGACTCTTAATATAATATGTTACAGCAAATAGTTCTGGAAGTGTCACATTAATGAATGATGCATGAGAAAATGCTACATCATCATGCATTACTAACTGCTCCAGTGATGCTGGATTAGACATTTTTGAAAAGGAGCAAACCACCAAGGAAGAAGATCAATTCCACGAAACTCAGAAGTGTTTTAATCTCAAAAAGTGTTTTAATTTCAGGAAAAAACAGTAAACAGCATGATAATAAAATAATTATAATTCTTTATAAATAGTTTAGTCAAGCTAATTTTCATAAGCTGTCGTGTCTGTCACAAGATATGCATAATATACACGAATGCACGAACACTGCTAGACAAAGTTTTTATTAAGCTCATGAAAACAGTCAAAATTTCCTGCAGGTAATATTTTTTCGGGATTTTTTTTAAAAAAAAAAAAATATATATATATATAGGGATTTTTTTTAAAAAACCAAGTTTGGTGGGTTTTTTAAGATATTACATAGGTAAACACTTTTTAGGTTGAAATTTTTATCTTTAATCGAAGAGGAAACAATTTTAGTTAAAAGAAAACTCTCATAGGAAAATAATGAAATAAAATGAAGAAAAAAAACAGCTTTAATTTTAATGTAGTATTTTTTCATGCTGGTATTAATAAAAGGCTCTTAAATCAATTCCCTTTTTGACTAGAAATAAAAGCATAATATTGGCGTCAAAGAAATATGCTATTTTCTGTTTTATTACCATTATGTCACTGATGTAAGCTGAATGCATGAGAACGCTACATCACCAAAAATGGGTTTCACAAAATGGAAGATTTAAACTTCATTACATTCGATCAAAATACCATCAAACAAAAAAAAAACTTTTATTCATCTAATTCTATTCTATTTATTCATCTAATCTTTTATTCTTGTTTTGTAAAACTGAAATTTCTGAACCTAAGTTTTGTACCATTTTTAGAGCAATTGGTCATATTGTTTTTATTGTAGTGGTCACTGTTTTCATGTCTTTTTTTTTGTAATGTCTGTTGTGGCATATTTTTTTCAATTAATTAACATTTTTTCACATAAAGCACATGGTTTGCAGTATTTTTTATTGAGAGATGTATAAGTTAATACATAGCAAAATTTTAGAATATATTTTAATATTTAGTAGCTAAATTTGTAAAAAAAATTTTCAGATGTCATGTCTGTAAACAATTGGCAAATGATATTATCGCCAAGACATCAAAATTAATATGACTCTACGGCAGAATGACCAGAGAATCAGAACTTTTTTTCTGGAGTGTCACTATGCATGCAAATTAAAACAATATAATAATGTTGTATATAAAAAATCAAAATGCTCCACACTTATTTAAATTTGATAATGATTTTATTTTCCATAAACATGGAATTTACCAAAAGTAGCTAATTTTGAAAATTTGGAAATGAGAAGAATTGAAAGTAATTACTTCCCATTCCCAAGGGTACTGAAATTAAAGTTAAAACAGATTAAAAATATAGAAAGCTATGATAACGATAGATGTAAAGAAGTTTAAATTCAATAGCTCCAAACATACTCAATGGCTTTTGAGAGTGAAGAGAAACTTCAAACATTTTTATTAAGCAGAGATGCAAATGACGAAATGATTTTGGGTCACAAGTCCTCTCCAAAAAACAGCAATACAACAAAGAAGCAATAAGACAGTTCAAAACAAATTAGCCAACTTTTTTCTTACTGTACAAGTATTCTTAAGACCACTCCATCACAACAAGCAAATATTGCAGTCCCTTTGAGCTGGTTTCAAACGAGTTAAATAGTATATTAAAATTATGAAAAAAATGAAAAATCATAAGATTACTTGAAACTTATTAGAAAATCTTGTATCAGAAAAAAGAAATTCACAAAAAGAAATTTTTTGAAGATGAACACTTAATACTTATTTACAGTAAATACGCATGAGTGAGTTGTTATGTAAAACAATAAACTTGACAAATTCGTTCTTTTTCAATACAGAAACAAAATAGACAAATTTAATGAAAAAAATACTTAATAACTTACTCTTAGATAATTTAGTATAGTTTCCATTAATTGGATCATAACCAACCATACAAGGCCAAAATGGGTGAGAGCCTATCTTCGCCCATAGTAAGTCACCGGGCACAAAAGGAGCAAGTTCATTAGCATTATCCTAGAAGGAAAATCAATGTAAATTAATAAATAATTTTCAGAGAGCAACAACATAAAGTGTTTGAAAAAGTTCATAAACATGGAGAAAAATTTAGAAGCAAATATAATAAGTATATTTGCTTCAAAATTTAAACTTTACAAATTATGAAACACAGTATGTATTTGTGATAAAATTTTAAAACTTTCATAATATTTGATAATAAATTACAAAAGCTGCCCATAAATTAATTTTTAGTTGCAACAAAAAATTTTAGGTCCCAGGAAAGGCCCAATTTATACAAGTACCTGTAACATGGCATATATAAGTGACTGACTAATCACTAAAGAGACGTGCAGTGAGCAACTGATTTAATATGCTAAAATTCAAGCAAAGTGTCTAGTTTTCCTCAGTGAAAAAGGTCTCTAACACTTTATATCAATCAACAGTCACAATAAACGTTCAGCTGAAAATTCCTATGTATCTAACCTTGACATCATCTAACCTGTTATCTTCCTATTCATCTAACCTTGACAAACCAGAAGATATTTCAGCATTGTGATCTGGTGCACCAACTACAATTGCAAGGCACCGAATAGATTTTAAACTTGAACTTTTTTTTAAACATATAGAGGTTTGCCGGGGGTGGCTATGAGTTATACCCTTCGAGTTGGTTCCTTTCAGAGAATTTTTTAATTTTCTTGCAAATCGCTGTAGAAAATAGCCAAGACTTGCTGATTTTTCTGCCACAGATCACAATACGGAAATTTTCTCTATTCATTTCATTACAACGTAGACACAAACATTATAAATTACTTGATATATAGCACTTAAATACTTTTTCTTTAAAAATAAAATAATAGAAATATATCCATATAGATACCTGCTCCTACCAGTTGAAATCGCTAAGATGCAAAAACCCTTTAGCGCCTTGGCGATGACAGTTGACGCACACATTTTCCAATTGAAAATAACCCCACCGAATTATTTTATTGCTTATTTTTTTAACTAGTGTAAAAATAAAATAAACAAATAGCTACCCTAGCAATTTGAGAGAAATGCAGGTACTTTGGTCATTACTCAAAATACAAAAATGACAGTATGCAAATTCAACAATCAAACTTATTGCTTAAGACTACACATAAAACACTAGATCGAATTAATCAGGAATAGGAGGATAGAGTGACAACAACAAGAATTCATAAACGTCATACAATCATTTCAAATAGAAACAAATCATTAAGACCATACATTCAAATACGATCAAGAGAAACATGATACAAAACCACAAAAATAAACATACCATCATAAAGAAAGTGCTTATATAAAATTTAATATAAGATTATTATATTGTCACATAATTAAAATAATATTATTTAACAAATATATAAATATACTACTGCAGTAAGAATTCTCGGAATCTTTTAATTTAAAAAGCGGGAAAAAAATATTGTTGCCAATCATTAAAACCAAAACAAAGATATTTTCACCGAAAAGTTCTGGTTTTGTTTCCGAGAATCTTTACTGCCGAGATACAGATGGTTTTCAGAACTGTTCCCACTGCATTAGACGTCATGGCTCACACTTGAATGATTATAGCTCGCGGCACTTGGCTCCGCCTTCATCACGTGGTATCCGACGATACGTTTTCGCTATTTAGGAGAAGGATGTGAATAATCTTGAACAGGAAAGTTGCTATTTGGCGATCGCTTGGCAAAAATACTTATCTAGCTATTCAATTTTTAAGTACTTAATATTTCCTAAATGCCGATATATTTTATGTTATTATTAGAAGCATCTCTAGTAAAATTCAGGATCTTACAGCAACATCAATAGTACATCATATATTTATTTTAATCCTTTATTCCGAAAAAGTCGGAGATGTGGCCAGGGCTGTGCTCCATGCCTTTGGTTCCATTTAATTTGTACTTTTCTGCAGTTGTCAAACGACAACAACAACAACAATTATTTTAATGTGATCGTAAATTAAATTTCGAGAATTAAAATTCGCCTAAAATTATTAAATTTCAAGAAAATAGTGAAACACAAAAACTAAAACAATTGAAAAATCTTCTGTAAGGATATGTTTAATAGCATTAGATTTGACAACTTGGAAATGCTTTACAAAACTAAAAATATAAACCATCATATATCAATATTAACATAACGTACTACTTACAAAAATTATTATTAGGATTTTTTTCAGTAAAATAAATATAATATGTTAAAAAATGATATATTTTTCCCAATAAGGAAGAAATCTGGTTTAAATTTAATTTTTAATGCATCGATTAAAAAAAATTAAATATCAATTATCTGCATTGCTTGATTACGTTATAGCTTATTTATATTTTTAAAAAAATTCAAACAAAAATACTCAGCATATACTTAGCTTTTGAAAAATGAACTCTGTTGTTGTTACTTATCCCCCTGGTGTAGGAATGCCTACACCAGGTCAAAAAAATCCCAGTCGTCAGGTGAACGTTGCAAGCATATATGATTTATCTATGAGGTGCAAGATTACATTAAATTTCATCGTCAAAACTACTACTACTAGAATCGCTCTCAGTGTCAGAATCAGAATAGATGGAAAAAGAAAGATTTTCCTCAACCTCTTCGTCGATTCCGTCAGTTTTCCAATAATTCTTCGAAGTCATGCATCACTGTCTGCAGTCTGTGTGTGGGATTGTACGCCTGTGATGGAACTGAGGGTGTGCGGTATTGCTATTCGTTAAACTGTTCTATCATAAAGTGCTGGACATCGCGTGTAGGTCGTCGGGCTACCGAAGTGAGGGTGCCATCCCCTCTGCAAAGGATCAAAATTGTAATGGCATGTCTTTCAATCATTATCAGGGATGTTTCCCAAACCAATAGCCCATTGTGCAGCTTCAGTGCGACGTAAATGAACTACAACAGCAACAACAATATGTGTGCAATACTTTTTCCATATCTCATTTCCAACATTTTGTATGGCTCAAAATTTTGAAGATGTTTTAAGCTCATATCAGCAGCCACTTTTCTTTTTCTAACATAACGTTTAATATCTACCCAAAATAATTCTATGGGATTTAAGTCCAAATCATAACGGGGGAGTCTCAAAACATCATGGCCCGGTTCTTTTAAGAATCCATCGATGCGATATTGTTTTTCTGCAGGTGCATTTGCTGTAATTAATTCAAATAATTCAATTTTTCGCATTTTTTATAGTGTTTAATCTTTTTCTCTAACCAGAGGCACATTTTATCTTTTGTTGAACTTTTTGTTGGTACAGGATTCAGCACTTTTGTATGGTAAACTGCATTATCCATAACGATGACCGAATTCGGAGGAATACTTGGTAACAGCTTCTCAATTATTCATTTTTCGAAATTTTCTAAGTTCATTTGTCCATGGTAATATCCAGAAGCAGATCCTGCTTTAAATATCAAGCCGGTATTTGGGATGAAACCAGATTTGAAGCCAGCATGCACCACAATCAGGCGATATCCTGCGCTATAATGACTTCACCTTTTTCATCTGTCCAATATTTTTCAAAAGAAAGATTGCTGTCCAGCCACGTGTCTTCTAAATAAATTATGTTCTTATTTCTCTGAGAAAACAAAATCTCCAGCTTACAATGTTAGATCGCTCCATTAATATATACCTCTGGTTTTTGCAACTTTATTGAAGACCTGCAATATGGAATTCCTCTTTCCCATGGAAATTTATTCTTTTTTTTCACCTCAGGAAGCAATCGAGATAAAGACGGAATTTTTTTGTTTACACAAAACTCATTGACTGTGTTTCGAAGAACACAGAGATCAAAATTGTCTAAAATTGCATTTCTATAATCAGGACACTTACGATGTTTTCCCAGGAAAGATATCTTTTTTAATTCGCTTAATTGTTGTAAGCGAAACGCCAGTAGCTGCAGCAGCACGTTTCTGTGCTTGTGAAATTGGAATTAAAAACCTTCCCTCTCTGGCTTCATCTTCGCAAAAATTTGGTTACATTATGTATGATATTTCTCTTTTTTGAATGAATAGTTTATCCTTTCTGAGACATTTTGCACGGAAAGCACAACAGTTTTTAAATTTAAAATATATTTAATTAGCTAGAGTTAAAAAAAAAGGTATAATTAGCGATGTTAGTGACTGAAAAAGAATTCATTGTTTGTGTTTGGTGCGCATTAAGGGTTGTCTTAATTTCAAGAGCGGAGATGTTACTCCTCCCGAGGTGAAATGAATTCTGCTTCCGAGGAGGTGGAGCCAAGTGTCAACTCCTGGTGAACTTGCTATACAGCTTATTCAGGGATGATTCATCGTGGTTGAAATACAGGCGATCATGCACCATTCAAGATCTTTCTTAAGACCGATCCTTTAAATATAGAGCAAACTTTATTTTACAAGCTCTATGTGTTTTTATAATTATTTGTTTTCAGAGGTTTAGTGGGGCCGGAATGCACTGGTTCGACGCTCTGGTACTTTTTTGTTAGACGGAATGCCGCACCGGGACTTCGATTCGTGTTTTTATTATTCGTGTTTTTATTTTATTCATTATTCGAAAATCTGTAAAATATTTAAAAAAAAGAATTTAAGAAGCAAATAGTCTTGTACTTTTACAAATAAATATGTTCCTTACAAATTCGTATTGGCAATTGAAATTGGCTACAAGTGGCGTATAGCAGAAATCTTTACCTATGGCAACACTTCACAATGCTTTCACCATTAGCGTGTGGAGAGTCATAGAAGAAGGACCGTTAGTTTCTATCTTGATTTTCATATAGATTAAAATCTTTTAAGTCGGAAAACTATATGGAACTGAAAACTACATTAAGCATAGTTCTAAAAGAAAACATCATGGAAATTTTTATTAATTAAAAACAAAAAATATTAAGAAAAGGAAAAATATCGTAGTACATTCCTATACAATTGAAAAGAGGAGGGCCAAAGGTATGGAACCTCTTCTCCCCAGATGGCGTATTCATAAATTGTTCTAACTGCAGAGAATTCAGTGCATGAATTTTCTTGTGTAAAAGTTGATTTTAGGTATTACGTTGACTATTGAGATCCCTTATATAAAATTCTTATAATATGATTTTTAAGAATATCTTTTCAAGCAATATAATGAATTAGCTCTCGAAATGGGCTACATGTGGCGTAGAGCAGAACTGTCTACCTATGATAAGACTTCACATGCTTTCACCATTAGCGTGTGGAGAGTCATAGAAGGAGGAAGTACGTTAGTTAATGTCTTGATTTTTAAATAGATTTAAATCTTTTTAGTTAGGAAACTATAAGGAACTGAAAACTACTTTAAACATAATACTAAAAGAGAGCGCCATAAAAATTTTAAAAATTATTTTTAACAATTAAATACGAAAAATATTAAGAAAAGGAAAAATATCGCAGTACATTCCTATGCAACTGAAAAGAGGAGGTGAGGAAAGGGTCAAAGGCATGGAACCGGTCTTCTGGCCAGATGGCGTATTCGAGCATTGCGATCATGAATAGAATATTAATTTAACACATTGTGAACTAAATGCACTCAACAGTTCTCTAAATGTATTAAAAGAATTGTTTATAGTATGTCTATTAACATTTCGATTGATCTTGATAATTTTTGAAAACTAATTCTGATTTACATGAAATTTTTTTTTTTCATTTGTGAATATCGAACAACTTTTTGATAATCCTATCTTCAATAAATGTTGATGTATGGTCGTTTAAGAAAATAAAAACCAAAATACATGCTCAGATTAAAACCATTTAGAAATCTTTATGTTACTCAGCAAACAAAAAGAATAGGAAAATATATTCCTTAACGGTCACTCTTAGAATACTGCACAAAAACGAAGTAAAGAATGTATGCACATTAGATTCATAAATTAATATGCAAAAAAAAAAAACACAATGAGTGCCAAAATATACCGAACTTGGGAAGGCGGGGCTAAAAATATCAAAACCACTTCTCATACCTGAATGTATTTTTAATAATCACTGCTTCTCCGGCAAACAAACAGGTTTTGATTTTTTTCAATCCCATCTTCTCAGTAGTGATTAATTCGACTTTGATTGCGTTGATTTTTGAATTTCATTTCCTCCTTTCTGAACCCTTTATATGTAAACCTCTTTTGCTTCATTTTTAAAGTATCTATCAAGGGCGGTCACTAAGAAAACCCAGTATAAGTGAAAACTTTTGAATTTATATTAAAATGATAGAATATGATAATTTTCTAAAATTATCTCCTATATATATTATTTCCAATATATTGTATGGAGAACAAAACCTGCATACAATACACATCTTTTTTTTTCCTATTCCCATCCACTGACATAGAATTATGCTCCATGAAAAATCTTTTTAGCACTGCAACACTGCTCGTATATTACCCATAATAAACTGTATGGCTCATACCTGGGGCAGTACATAATGCTAGATGCAATTGTTTGTTTCTAAGAAGAAAAAATTTGTCTTTTGTTTTCTTAAAATATCATATCTTTAAAAATATAAAATTGTAAGTTGTTCATACAAACATTTGAATTTTTAATTATTTTTAAAACATATTTTAAATTAGGAGCCCTGCTCTACCACACCATTTGCAATAAATAATGACACAAAATAGAAATTTGCTACATGCATATTTCATTTCAAAAAATTATTAAGTTGTATCCTTTTGAGACTGAGCTTGCAAGATTGTACGAGTCAGGTATTAATACAATAAGTAGAGAGTGGTAGTAGTAAATTCGTTTTAAAGTAGGTGAACATTTCCACCCTTAGTTACAAATTTAATTTAAATATAGTTTGCTTTATTACAAATATAATTTAGATTAAAGGATATAGCAGCAGTAGTACTCTATTTATGTCACACACATGAGCTGCACAGTGGACTATTAGTGACAGTGTGAGAAGATGAAGGGAGGATGATTTAACAATTTTTTGACAAGAAAATTAACTTTCCAGACAATTTTTCCTGATAAGTGGAAAAGCTATTCCTGGTGAAACAGCACAGACATTTTTACTAAAGAATAATTGAGCACCTCTTTATACCAGTTCCTCTGCAATGTTAAAAAACTCATCACAACAAGGAACCAACTCAAAACCAACCACAACATATTTTGCGAAAATTTTTTGCAAGTACAAAAACCCTTTGATGCCTAGGCAACTGCAGTTGGGGCAAACAGGTAGCAATATGGAAATACCCCCAAAGCATGCCTGAATTACAATTGAAATGTTAAAAAACATATATTTTCAAAGGTTTATTTCCTGGTGCAAACTAAACCGAGTGAAATTGTTATTAAAATCATTATTATAGATGAAAATGCCATGGCTAATCTTAGGATGTCTAAATAATCTTGTGATGTTCTAAATGAATCTGATAACCCAAACAGAAGCAGATGAAGTATTAAATAGCAAGAAAAGAGAAGAAAAAAAACTTTCTCAAATGATTTCAGGATTGTTTCATATATTTTATATTATTTATACGTAGACTTGCTATCAGCATCAAACATTTATTACTGAATCATTAACTTCTTAGGATGAATAACAGGATTAAAATAAGAATGGGAGTGAACACATTTGTTAAGTTCGTTGTTCGTGAACAGTAAAAGTATTAAAATATTTGCATGTTATATAATTTTTTAGATAAAAGTTATAAATGATTGGTAGCTAGTTTCTAGAATAATGGCTTAAAATGTATAAAATATGAAAGCAAATTTTTCACAAATAATATTACCAAATAATTTTCCTATTTTTTGGGATTAGGGGATAGTAACCTTAAAAAAATATGTTTCCTTTTATTCATATTCTTTCATATGTTCATTTTGTAATCTTGGCCTATTCCATTTTTTTTAAAAAAAATCCTCTTATATGCATCTTAATCTTCCATGGTTCATTTCATATATTGCTAATGAGCATGCATTAATAAATTTCTTCATTATAATTACAGTCAATTTCAAGGCATGTGTTTGGTAATCTGAAAACTTAATACTCTGAAAATTAGAACAATGACATAAGTAACAGACAATTAAAAACACAAATATTTGACTATATGTTTTATAAACAGTTCACAAATATATTTAAGAAACAAAGGTTTCTTAGTAGAGGTTCTTATTTTTTAAAAACTGAAGGAAAGTGAAAGAAGGGAAAACACCTAGATTAGTAAATTCTGTATTATTCGCTAATCTTTTATTGGGTAATATGATAAAAAAATAATAATGGGTGTTTGCAAAATGTTCCAAGTTGTAACATTTCTTTCTGTGGTATTGATACCACATATAAATATTTGTTTATAACATAAAAGTATTTTTTTAATATTTTATTTTGGCAAATTAATATACATATGTTAAATATTTGGCAATCAATATCTTTACGTTAATTTAATGGAGTGTTTCTGTTAAATTAATAATTTTTAATTAAGAATAATGATTCTGATTTAATTACTACCAATTTTATGTGATTTGATTTGTGTGTCAATTACTACCAAATTAATGTAATTTGGTTTCTGTATCAACTAAGCTATTTTTATTTATATCCACAATATTTGGTTTAAATATTTTAAAAAAATTGTTCATTATTTAAATAATTGTATACTTGAATATTAATTTTATTTTTGAATTGTTAATATCTATTTGGAATAATTCTTAGCATAATTTTTCTTAAGAAAATGTAACATTCTTATTATATTTTAAATTCTTTTTCTTGGCATTTCTTAGTTTGTTAATGGTTTCCTTTGATGCTGCTCTTGTATTGTTACCATCTTAAACCAAGTATCCTTTTCACCTGGGAATAGCAATGTGCTCTTTTGTGTATGAGTATCCTCTCATCACCTGTTTAAGAATACTATAATTTAGTTATGAGCAGCTCCCCAAAACTTTTAGCACCTGAAATCTGGAACTGACCTTTAGTTGACTTTAATCCTTTGTTAGTAAAAACCAAAGTTCCAGAACTTTCCTTTTTGGTATTTTGCACCTCTTTGTTGGACTCAATTTTGGCATTAGTTTTCACCCTTTTATTTTCATTTTTAAGTTAATACTATAACTCTTATTAGGCCAACATTTCTTCCCAAACAAGCCATTTTTGCCAAAAGGATACTAACAGAAAAAGGAGAGGACGCATGATGTCATTCGGCATGGAAATCATTTTCAATTTTTGTTGTTCACACTTTTTTTCCCTCTCAGGGATTTCTGTGGCAACTTTTGATGTTGCCCGTATTTTTTTATTTTCCATTCATGTGTATTGATTGCTATGATGAAAGTGAACAAAAAATAAAAATGTTTCAGTTAGTGTAAATTGTTCCCCTTTTCTTTATTTTGTTTTCATTTAGCTGGCGAGTAATGAATTATTTGTAACTTAAGTATATTTATATGTTATTGTTTTCTTAAAATATTTGTTTTGAAGGACCTCGCAGCACACGCTTTATTTCTCCACTATCCTTGTAAATTTAATTATTCTAAATTTTAAATGTTTTATATTTTATCCTTTCAGCCATTTAATCTTCAACTTTTAATCCCCTCACCATACCTTCATAAGATGAACTTTCTGATTATATCATGATGAGTGAGAAAAATCCTTAATATGAAATAAGATTTGACAAATTAGGCAAAATTAATGATATTTCCAACAGTTTACCACAAACTTCAATATGTATGATCGATTTAAAGTTGACAGTTGAGAATTACTTACGCAAAACAGTGTCAAAATGGATGAAGGGATTTCATTCAAACTACTGATTAGAACCAGTTGATTTATATCACTTACTAAAATACCTGTTTAGAATCAGTTGATTCATATCATTAATTCAATACAACAGATCAAAATCATTTTAGTGTCACAATTATATACAAAAATATTATTGTTTTTCTGAAAAAGAACAAAAACAGAATGTGATGTTTTTTTCACACATTTATTTACATATTTTCACACAATTTTTTTATACCAAAAGTAGCATAAAACATACTGACACAGCAAAGGATCATTATAAAATATACACCAAATTTTCTTTATCATTTACCAGACTGACAAAATTGCTATTAGTTTTTCCTTTCAACCTTTCAATTAAAATAGAAATTAAGAACGGATATAATTCAGGTTTTGATATTTTTGTGCTGAACTGAACATTTTTTGTACAATGCAGAAGACAAAAAAAAAGCACTATACAAACTCAATTTATACAAATCATTAATATTATATTATGTACAAATTATCAACATATATCATTCACAAAAATATAAATAACTTTTTATAGCAAAATAGTAACATTAATAGATCAAACACCTATTTCTAGAGTATACATTAATTACAGTATTGCACAAATATTGCTAAAACTACTATTAACACATGAATTAATTAATATTCATTTGTGGATTTAAAAAAAACTGTCTAATATCATACAACATGCTTAAAAGATTATGTTTTAATTTTAGATCACTATGTAATTCATAGAGATAATACTGCAATTAAATACATGTAAATCTCTTTAGCTTACAAAAATATTCATTAAGAAACAGCATAATGATCAAAAAGTAATACTGTATAAATATTTATCACAAAAAAGTGGCCATTTTTTTCTGGTACTGTATTGTGTCTAAAACAAATTATACCTTTTCAAATATGCACCTGAAAGGTAAGAAAAAACTATTTTGTCTTTTAAAAAAATTTAGGATTAGAAAAATTCTCCTAAACAATATATTTGTACATTTTAACGAAATTTCTATCAGTATTTTTTGATTTATTACAGATAAAATGGTTGATAGTATACAAATTGGTTAAGACAACTTTTTCCTGATCTATGCATTACAAACTTACTTCACGTCTTTTCTCCTTTTCAGAACTGAAAATAAAAACCTCTGTCTAGAGCAATCTACACAAGAGTCACCACTAATAAACCAAACTAAGTTTTTATTAATTGATCTTAAAAAAATAATTTATGTGAATAATTTATCTAAATCAAATGACTAGGTTTTGAAAAATTTTGATAATGTGGAAGCAGTTAGCTAAAAAAAAAAAAGAAAAAGAAAAACCAATTTCATACATTTTTCCTGATGTAAATGAAATGGAGAAATAATCAAAAGGGAAAAAAAGAACAATCACAATGACAATATATATTTGGCTGAAACTGCGCAAAAATTTCAGTTAATTTGGCACCACATTTGAGTATTATATTTTAAGATGAATGCATTTAAACTTTCCAGAAAAGTTTTTTTATTGAAGATCAGTATTTGTAAAACTTGCATAGTAACTAGAAAATCAAGCTTATTTTTTTAAACTGATTACTAATTATGACTGATCACAAACACATAAATTAAATTACATAAACTAAAACAAAGTATTAAAAGCAAAAAAAAATTTTTTTTATAAAGGAAACATTAATTTAAGACTAGCTAGATAGACAGTTGGCTTTCCTTCTCAAACTTACAGCTTGAATATTGATAAATTTCTACAGTGGATAACAGTGACATTCTTAATTTTATGACAAGATCCAAACACAACCTACATTAAACAATTAAATTTCTATTTAGCTGTACCTCCCTCAGCATTTTGCAATTGTATCCACTTAGATGTTGCTAATTATATGAGACCAGTTATCGTCTTTTTACTGTAGCATACTAGAGAAACTTAAACTTTCATGAAATACATTACATACAGATGATTTAGGCAAAAATGAAATAAATTAGATAATACCATGCAGAGTAAGTACATATAACATAATTAGTAAAAATATCTTCACATCAACTTCTTGTTTAAATCAAAAATATACAGCTTCAAACGTGTGATTTTCACTATTGAAAGCTTAATTTGCAAGAATAATTTATATTCAATTTGCTTTACATAACATTAGTTTTTTTTCTTCTATGCAAACTATAACAAAAACCATAAGTATTAGCTTTACTTTTGTTTTATTTATGCAAAATCGTATATATCTGATGATAAAGTAGAGTATTAAACAAAACTTGAAAATACATAGATAATTGCTTGACATTTTAACATGTAGATAATAAAATGCTGAAATATAAGTCATTAAAAGTACTTACAATTAAATGAGTTATACTCTAATTTGAAATCAAGAGATACCATGATTTTTGATAGTGGTAAGTTCAAATTCTGAATTTTTTACGCATGAAGAATTATTTTTACACTAACTTTAAAATGTGAATCGTTGTAGCAACTACAGCATGGCTAAACGATTGCATACAAAAACTATTTATTCTAGGTAACATCAAATGTGTTTCAAAAAAGTACTTAAAAAACTTTAAAATGCAATTAGAGTATTTGCATAACTAAAAAAAAGCCAATTTATGTTTTAGCAAATATAATGAGATAACTATTATCAGACTTTGTTAAATTCATTTAAAAAGTTTTAGGCAGTTTATGATATTTTTCTAAAGATCACACAATTACATTTCCAATTAAAAAAAATTTGCACATCCTAATTACTACCACTAATAATTCTAGAGAATGACTAGACTAGATATTCCAGAGATTATACAAAGGCATAAATAGAATTGACTAAAACACAAAATACCCAGTATCACAAACATTGAATGAATACACTTTATGTTAGCATTTTAAGTATTACCTGACTTAGACTACGTCAGGAGAAAAAACAAGAGAAAAATAATTAAAATTCTTCTTTTGGTAGATATGTAGATAGCAAGAGCAAATAATATCTTTAAAATACTTTTCATATGAATTATTTACAAGTGTATAAGTATGTGTAAATATATGTATGTATACATGTACCTGCAGATATTCAATAATATGCAAACTTTGAACTATATAATATGATATGAATGTTATAAAGGAGGTTTATGTTATATGAAATGTTTTAATAAGAAAAATAAGAATTTTTAAATGCTGATTCTAAATCCAGAGGTGCACCCAGGGGTTTTTTTTAGAGGAGGGGGAAGTTTCATCAGTCAATGGAGAAAAAAATTATATTTATTATATTTATAGAATTGACAATTACAACCAAAATAATATGTTTCAGAAAAATTTAGATACTAATTATATAAAATTCCAGCAAAGAGAGCAAATTAAGATAACTAATGAAATTAAAACAAATTACAAGGTTATATATAAAATGGCTAAGTAATAAATATAGATAAAATATTGTTTACATGGGAAAATGGCATTTCTCTACTTGTTTATATTGGTCCTACACTACAAACAAGTTGTTTGATTGGTTGTTATATCAAAATTAAAAACTTTAGATAAAAAAAATTAATTTATAAAATACAGATCTAAATGAAATAAAAAGTTTTATAACATTAAATTTGAGGCATTTCCTAATTTATCATAATTTAAAAAACATTTTTATCAATTTTTGGATTATAAGATAATTTTGCCCGTTTCCAACTAGCGTTTCTTAACCTGACACTTATGGTTATGATCCCTTTGAAATGTACAAGATGATGGTAAGAAGTTATAGAGAAGCATTTTAGAAGTATCTGAGGGATTTGGGGACATCAAAAGTGCAAAGGATGAGTTAGTTTAAAACTGATTCAGATTCTTCAAGCCTTGCTACAGTAAAAGTTTACTCTAATTCCACAAAAGAAGGAATTTTAACTGTTTTGCTGTTCTTAATATTGTATTGTACATATACAAAGCTGCAATACTGTACAAAAAATAAGATTGTTTGATAAGTAGTTGCACTTGTCATAGCTGCCAGATTACTTATTTAGTAATTTACCAAATGATCCTTCTCACCACACACCTATGAAATGCTCATTTTATAACAATACTAGCAAAACGTTTTTGGAAATTTAATGTATAGCACCTTAGGGTTCCAGCCTGATCTCTTGCATTTTAAAAGGTCAAGAGGAGAAAAAAAGGTTAAACTGTCAAGAAAAAGAGATTTGTTTTGGAAAAAAAGAATAAAATCAGAATTGGAACAAGGTACTTACTTTTTTTCTTGCAAAATGTAGTATGTAAGAAATTTCAAAATAAATAAATTATATGCAAAACACAAAAAATTATGGAAATAAATAAAAAAAATGTTCCATTTAATGGTGTTTTTTTAGAGGTTTATAACCCCCAACCTTACCCCACGGTGAGCCAATGTTTAAATCAAAGTAAGTATTAAAGTTCAATCAAAGAACACTTTAACATTGAAGCATCAAGAACATTCAAAATTGGATATGAAGAAGAGAAATATTAAGTTATTTCTTTATCTTTTAACACTACATTATCTAAAATAGACATTTCTAGAATTCCCAACCTCTC
This sequence comes from Parasteatoda tepidariorum, assembly GCF_043381705.1. Lineage (NCBI taxonomy): Eukaryota > Metazoa > Arthropoda > Arachnida > Araneae > Theridiidae > Parasteatoda > Parasteatoda tepidariorum. The sequence goes on along the minus strand of NC_092215.1, from coordinate 29,819,470 downwards.
CCCCCTGGGTGAGCCAATTTCTAAATCAAAGTAAACATTAAAGTCTTTTCAAAGATCACTTTAACATTGGAAGCATCAAGAACTTTCAAAATTGGATATGAATAAGAGAAATATTAAGTTATTTCTTTACCTTTTAACACTACATTATCTAAAATAGAAATTTTTAGATTAGCCAGGGGGTTATAATTCCCAACCTCTTCCCCTGGGAGAGCCAATTTCTAAGTCAAAGTAAATATTAAAGTCTTTTCAAAGATCACTTCAACATTGGAAGCATCAAGAGCTTCTAAAATTGGATATGAATAAGAGAAATATTAAGCTATTTTCTTTACCATTTAACACTACATTATTTAAAATAGACATTTTAAGATTATCAAATTCAATTTCTCATCATATATTATTTACAAAATGCAAAAGGAATATTTTAAAAAACGAAAATTGGTGAATAAAATAAGACCAGCATAATTTAATGAGAAATTCAAAATATATACAAGAAAATTAAAGCACAGGGAAAAAACACAACAGAAAGTGTGTAAACTATCAAAATGTTATAGTGCTAAAATGTATTCAAATTTTTCAATCAAAATCATAATCAACCAGATTATTGTGGTTCTTATTTAAAATGGAATGTTCACAATCACAATATTTTGACAATTAAAGCTATACAGCTACAATATAAATCATGTTTTTCAATATTGAATGTTATTTATATAAATTTTGGAAAAAAAATTATAAGTTATGAACATACCAAATTTCAATAAGTATTTACTGATGGTCCTGAGTTGAAATTCATGGAAGTTCTTAGTTACTTTGGGACTAAACAGTACAAATCTGCCAAAGAATGTTAATGAGAAAAGGTTTAAAAAAACAATGATAAAAAACATTTAACAAAATGTCAATATAATATTCACAGGAGGTTTACTAATACAGTCAAATAACCCATCAGGTAATAGCCAGTATGACTAACTTTTTTCTGTTATTTATAGATGCCCATTTTAAGACACCTTATATTATTAGTACAAGCCTGTACAAAAGGGCTAAAGGTTGAAAAAAATAATGTTTATGACTAGGAGGCTTGTCTAAACACCTTTGACTAAGGATATTAAAGGGGGAGAACAGATAGTGCAGACAGTTTCATATACAAAATTTAATGTAAAATTAAGAAATTCAATTTTTTAAAATTTTTATTTCTTTAAAACTATTTTGTATTATACTTTAACTCTTAAAAGTAAATAGAATTTGTAATGGGAAAACATTATTAAATACATAAAAATAAATAGAATGAATTGAATGGCCCATGTGATTTGATGACAATACAATTAAAAAATATATTGCTTTTTAGACCCACTGGAACAAGAAAGCATGGAAGGACATGGTTGAGATAGGCTGACTCGGATGTGTCTGATTTTTTTACAATTAATGAAAAGAATTGGAGATCAAAGATAAATCGGAAGCCGTTATGGAGAAATCTTCGGAGGAAGGCATTGGTCCACATAGGGCTGTCTGGCCAACTATGATGATGATAAATGGACAAACATTTGATTAATAATTATTCAGGTTGTTTAGTTACTGAGCATAGTATGTAAAAAATTATTTAATAACTTATATATTTAGAAAAAGATTAGTTACTTTTGGTAAGTAGAAGAAAATAAAAAAATACTCCATTAAATTAAAGCTAATAAAGTCTATTAATCAGCTAAAATAAATTTATGAACAATTCTACTTCTAAATGCAAAAACAAAAAATCTAAGCAGAGAGTTAAAACAAAAAACTGACTATACAATAGCAATAAGGTATCTTTGAAAAACATTCTAAAGCAAACTAGCCAATCAAAATAAATACCAGCCATTAAAGCATACCCTCCAACTGCTACGGAATTTCCGTAGTTTCAGAAATCTTCTTTTCAGACGGTAGCAAAATTAATGTCTTAATATTTAAAAAAAATTAATCTTATCGTAACTTGTCCACTATTACTAATAAAAGTGCAGGCCATATGTTTAGATTCTTAAGTTCTGATAAAAGTTTTATGAGAGATCCATTTGCTTTAAAAATTTCTACTTTGGTTCGCTACCACTAGAAAGAATTATTTTCAAAATCCTCATAAGTTGGAGGGTATGCATTAAAGCAAACAAAAATTAGTTACAGAATAGGATTTTTAGCACAATCTTCATTGTAACTACAAATAAAGTTTTTTATTAACTGTTTCTTAGACAAAATGTTATTTTAAAATCTACTTGAACATCTGCACTGAACTGTTCATTCCAATATAACGACCAAAAATCAGTTACATTTTAAATACTAATGAAGTCCTATTAGCAACTTCAGCCACACAATGTTATTTTAGCATCCGTTAGAATGTCTACATGAACTATTCATTCCAATATAGACATCAAAATTTAAATTTATTTATTTCTCTTGAAAATCATTTTGTTAATAAATGTGTCAAACATTTTTGAGCCATCAAAAAAATAATTTAATTTTGCTAAAGTTTGAAACAAATTACTGAAATAACCATTTCTTTTCATGTTACTGCATCTCAAATGTCAAACATCATGCGTTTTCTTAGAATGAAAAGAAAAATAACAAGATCTCCTATTTTCTTTTCCAAGGTGGTTGTGATCATTAGTCAGAAAGTTAATAAAGTATGGATCACTTCACAGCTACAATCAATAGTGTATATTGCACAGTCATGAAGTGTGGTGTGCACTCATTAGGTTAAAAAAAGGCATGCACTATCTTGGTAAATTTAGTTTCAAAGGAAACAATGAATTTATCAATCATATTTTAATTGCTTTAAAATTTTATTCACTTTTTTGAGAAAGTTGAATCACCTGAGGCAGTTTACTTTCAAGTTCAAAATCATGTGGTCTTCACAATTAGTTGGGTGAATGCTAGTATAAAAAATTACTGCCTGAATTTTAATATTTTTTCATCGTATTTTCTTGCATATATTAACATAAAAAATAAGCTGCATCTGCTATTTAAGAAGTATTCGTTTAGTTTCATAATTCCTAATAAAGTATAGCATTGTTTGTCTTAATTGAATAAGTAGTTTTTAACTCATGAAATACTAACCTCACAATATAATGCTTGTTTTGCTTTGGAAAACCAAGATCGTTATACGGAATGCATAATGTATTTTAGTTTGAATTACAATTAAGTTATATTTAATTGCTGTATTTAATTAAATATTTAACTAAAGCAGAACCTTATGAAATGCAAATACATAAAAATGAAAGCAAAGTATATTATTTCGATTAATTTGACTTAGAGGAAGATTTGTTTCTGAAGTGACAGTTGAACTTGACCTCATAACACTTGTTAGGTTGATATGCTAAAAAGACTTAATTGTATGATACTCATGCAAATTTGAAGTGCAAATACAAAAGCAGTCACATTAATTTAAACTCAGAGCCTGAACTCAAATTTTGAACCCAAATTTTAGAAAAATATCTAAGCATAATTTAAAAAACTTAAAAGAATTTTATCGAAAAATATCTTTTCATGTCTGTTTTCATAACTCAAAATATAGTTTGCAGCATATTTAAGGCATACTTTTTAAATAATTAAGAATGCATATAAGTCTGCTAAAATCTGATCTTAAGTATAAAAGTTATTTAGATGTTGCATCACCTGGTATCAAAAGATGGATTTTTAAAAAGGCAAAGTTAAGAAATAGAGTTGCTCTGGGAATTCTCACGTCTTATTCAAGTCTTATTTACTCACAAATCTATAATGCCTTTTTAGAAATAATGATAGCAACCTTGAGGAGGGAATAAAGTTTCATTGTGTGCTAACACAAGAGGCTGCTATGCAAAATAAAACTAGAACCCTTAAATGTAGTTTTGAGCATTTATAAATAAATCACTAAGGATTTGTATCTAATTAACGAAATTCCACCAACAGATGTATCAAAGCAAAAGTCTAAATCATAGTAAATTACAAAGGTTTTTGCAATATACTGTAATATTTTTATGTTTCTTTAATCAAAAGTAATGAAGTGAGGAAGTCTTGACAATGAATCAGAGATATTATGAACTTCACAAGTAGCAATTTAAAAAAGGTAACAAATATTAAAACAATGAAATGTATTCTTTTCTACTGTTAGTTATCATACTAGCTATAACAAACAAAGAGTATTAAGAATTATCATGCTTGGTAAAAAATAAATATAAGTAATGGAGTAAAAGTATAAAAGATTTTTGCTCCTAAAATATTTTGGAATTAATTCTTTCTTTAAAGAACTAATACAATTCTACTTTACAAATAAAAATTTGTAGTGTTAAATTCTAAAATATAGAGTATTTCTCAAAATGATCCTGAAAGTTATTAAAGAATTTTCAGAGGCAATCAATTGCAAATACTTTTTTTTACTTTCAGTTAGAAAAAATAGTATCCTGTTGTACCAAATTCTTTACACAATTGATCGTGAATAAATATTGCTCTAACTAAATTGAGCTTATTATGAATGATTTTACATTTACACAATGCATTAAGTAAGAATACATTTTACACCTATAATACACAAATGCACAGATTCACATATATTTATTTTCAATGAAAAAAAAATTAATGGTCCTTAAATAATTCATGCACACATTTTAAATAAATACATACAAACATTCATAAACATTAGTAACCACAAAAATACACATAGTATTTAGATGCGTTAATGCTCTGGCATAAATGCATTAATCAAATATTAATTCACATAATACTTTTTTGTGACTCATAAGCATTTGTTTCATATTTAATACAGCAAAAATGAAACTCGAGTACGATGCGGGTCCCTCTGAAATTTTTGGGGACCAAGACCAAACCGTCATATGTTAGTCTTTGATGATGTTTGTCCAGAGTCTTTGGTAGACATATTGTTAAGTAGATTAGATTTTTCAGACATATAGTCATCCAATTCAGTTTGGTATGGTGATATGATTTGAGCTCGACTAGTTAAACTATGGAAGTCAATATTGTACTGAAAAAAGAAAATATTGCTTGTTATAAAAATTATACAACCAATTAAAAACAAAGAGATTTTAAACTAAAACATTTCAGTAATAGATATATATTTACTTCGAAAATTTAAGCCCATTTAGAAGATTTTAATTTACGTTTATCAAATATCACTTCTATAATTTTGATAAGTTATTCTCAAAATCAATACTAATTCTGTTCTATGCAGATGATATTGATATCTCAAAAGCTGTTCGGGCATTATAAAAGGATTTTTTTTTTCAGAAAATGCTGCTAAGTACAGATATACAATGTGCAAAAATTGGAACATTCAGAATAACTTTTGATCTAATCATTGGATCCTCACTTTCTAGGACTCAATCTTAATGGTTCCTGAGAGTCCTCTTAAATATGTTAATTAATTAGTGCAACTGATATTTTAAGTTACAAAATCTGTCACAAAAACGCACTTTCTTTGAAGAATACCTTTTTTCGACAGATTTGGTTTCGTAACCATCAAAATATAGAGGGATAGTAAATATGGTCCCACTAGTTTGTTCAGGAGAACAGTGTTAAGTTTGGATTCTTAAATGTTAATTTTACTTTTTGCATATTATAAAGACTTACAAATATCTAGTTAACACAAGCATGAATAAAAAAAAAACATATAACGAGATCAAGAAATAAAAGAATAAAACAATTGTTGGAATTTGTTGATTAGTTTAGAGAGTTGGAATTAGTTGATTTGTTCTGAGAATAGTTTCTTGTTTGTATTTAAGGTTGATACTCATACAATTCTATTACAGGTATTTAAGTTTATTTTTGCAAAGTTTATACCAACCCGTTATGGGTATTTTAATTTATTTTTGCTTTATTGATGTGTGATTGTTGCGTCAAATAAATGCGTTTTTATAAAAAAAAAATCTGTTCCTTCAATATAGCTTGATTCATAGCATATCTAGAGAACTTTTTAAGAGAATCGAAATATGTTTGCCCACAATTATAAAATATGTTTATCCAAAGATAATTCTATGCAAATAATTAATATAAATTTGAAAAAAAAAACAACTTTTTTTTAATATTTATTTCAACTTCTGGATAGACTATGTAATATTACATTCCTTAAGTTGATGTTAAAAAGTCTATACCTCATAATTCAAATAAAATAATGATTTTACAACAAAAAATAATAAATATTAACTAAAAGCTATTTTTTGCATAAACTAATCTTATAATTGTGTGAAAAATTATTCAACTCCCTTAAAAAATTTTCAAGATATGGTAAAATAAGCAAAAATTAAAATGGATATTAAGGGGTCCAAACTTCGTATCACTCTCCTGACTGAACTAGTGGGGCCAAAATTCCATATTTTGGAGGTCAAAATCCATAAACCATAAAAAGGTATGCTTAATAGAGAAAGTACATTTTGTGTTTGACTTGTTGTCTGCACTAATCATCAAAAGTTATTCAGGGTGATCTGTTTTTTTTTCCTTCATATTGCACTAGGTTTTAAATTTTTGAGGACACAGCTCTGGGTAAATAGTAAAAATGAAATCTTTTACCCGACAAACTTTTATTTGTTACCCGGCCAGTTCCAGAAACGTGAAAAAATCTGTATTTATTACCTGGCCCAGTAGTTCTAAATCTGATACTAATAAGAGCTCTAATTTAATAAAACACATACTTTTTAGCTAACAGTAGATATGTCTTGCTAAAAGTGGCAGCTACATAAACTAAAAGCGCAAAATATGGCTGACGATGAGAGGGATAATTTTATAAAGTGTGCTTTAAAAACCATTTTAATATTCTAATTGTAAATAAAATAGATAGATATATTTTTTAATTGTCTGCTTTGACCTCACAGTTAAGAAATTAAATTAAAATTGTAGCTAATTTTAAAATTGTAATTAATTTTGTAAAATTTAAGCTTCTTTTAATGATAAACAATCTCAGTTTAAAATTTGTAATATTATTATCATTCTTAATTGGTAAGCAATCTAAGATAAATTACTTCAACCTTTATTTATTAAAAATGCACAGGTAAAAATATTAGCCGGTTTATAAGAGTTTTATAGACATTTAAAAACAACAAATTAAAATTTATTACAGCTATGTTTTTAAAGTGGGCTAAATATGAAACAATTTTAATTTTTTCTGAGGTCTAAAGTTAAGAATTGATACCCATTTTAGGTCTGACAGAAATTAAAACATTTTTACAATTTAAAACATTTAAAAAAAGTAGTTTTATAATCTTTGTTTTAGTTTTATGTTGTAAATTTTTTGAGTTTGTACTTAAAAGTGATAGAAATTTCCATAAATATAACGACAATATTGTTAATAATTTTGATCACATTATTTGAAAAAAAATATCAAATTAGATTAGCATCAGCCACTAGCTAAAATTTTGAGCACGAAAGTTAGTTAGAAAATGATCGAAATTTTGATTTCAAAGGAATTTGAAATAGCTGGAAAAATTTTGTTTATAGCTGCTCAGAAAATGATTGATACTTGTATTGTCATCCAACACAGAGCTACAGTTAAAATTAAAACATACTAGCTAGTCAAAAAATGGTAAAATCATTCAATAACAATATATTTCAGAAGCGATGATATTGACAAATCCTACTTGTGGTAGTCAGGAAAAGATTAAAACTTTTATTGTTCTCGGACATAGAGCTGCAGTTGAAATTAGAGTACCTAAGTTATTCTGAAAGTGATCAAAAATTTAGATAAACGAAAAATTCTATTTAGCGATAAAAGTCATACTGTTATAATGATACCATTAAAATCTTCATTGCCAACAGGCATAGTGCTGCAAAAAGAAGTTTAATTGCACTGGCTAAAGTGGTTTGTTGGAATAATTTTGATTACAAAATTTCCCCTTCCGAAAGTGAATTGATAAAAACTGTATTAAAAATAAAAGAAACGTTTTTGATATATTTGTCTATTTAATCATTAAATTAATTTTTTTCTTAAATAACAATATTTTAATAGGCATTTTAATCTGCAAAAGTGATACCTGTTAATTTCAAAATTTATTTCTTTAAATAGGAATTTTCAAATTAGTATTTTCTGTACAAAACATTTCTGTCTATTTTAAAGATTTTGCAATTAAATCTCTGATCAAATAAACATCTAAATTTTTTTTAAAAATCTTATTTTCTAATTATCTATCTTATTTTTCTTTTCTATCTTTTTTCCCTAGACATAGGGATACTACTGCATTCTGTCCCATTTTTTGTTATGATAGAACTAAAAGGTTTTTGAATTATCACAATTGCACAATTTCAAAAAATTAAAATTTTTATTTATTAAAAAAATTGTTTAGTTTTCATTTGATTTACTTAAGTATTCAATGGCATTTGTGATTATAATTTCTGTTAAACATTGGATATTTTAATAAAATAACAGTTTATTAAATGAAAAATCTTTTCACTACCAGGGTTTAATTTTAAATCATCTGATAACTATAAACATAACTCACATACAATCAGATCTACGTAAGTAAAATCACTTACATTTTACGATACTGCATGGGAAATTTAATCTTATTTCCCATGCTGGACAGAACATACATATAGCGCCTTTGTTGTCATTAATATTTTGATTCTATCTCTGTATCCTAATTATTTTGAATCTCCAGCAGATAAAGTAACTTTAACATCAAGTTAATTTTGCGGCGAATTTACAATCATGAAAACCTTGGGAAACCAATGTGCATTTGCATTACACAGAGAATAAAACCATGAAACCGCCCATAGTAGCCGGATGGCTTCAAATAAAGTGTTTTACATACTAAACCAATTAATTAAATCTTAACATCTATCTAGAAACACAAAATTTATACTATACAGACAGTGTCAATTTTGGCACTTCTGAAAATTTTTAAATTTTCAATTCTTGACCCTTAAAAAGTTTTGCTTTAGTTTCTTGAAGCAAAAAATAATTTTTCATTCAAACAATTTTTAAATATCCTCCATTCTTTATGAAATTTCCACTTTTTCAAATTTTTGACATAAAATTGATATGGAAAGAAAATGCAGCAATAAAATGCATCTATTTGAACAATGGATTGCAAAACTTATTAAAAGTTATCTTAAGACATAGAATAGCATTAATAAACTTATTAAATCCACTAAAGTTATTTTTAAAAAAAATCAATGATTTCAAAGGCCATTCAAGGGGTACTTAATTTGATACTTGCAAATGTAACTATAAAGATTTCCCAATGTATAACTTTCTTATAAGAGACTAAGTTTCATTTTTAGAGCAAGAGTTTTTGTTAGATCTGTACAAAACTTGAAACATAGTTAGTGGTAATGTGGATTTGCCTTAAACTCTAAAGTAGCAGCAAAGTTGTGTAAAACTGTTAAAGATTTAGCATATTATTTCATGTATATTTTATTTAAAAGGTATTATTTAAATTAGAACTATAAATAACACATATACTGATATGAATTATAAGAAATAAATTATGATACGTCTTGTACATTTATGATATAACAACCACAAGTTATAATGTCTGTTTCAGATTGGATGACAGGGCCATTATACCTAGCATCAACAGCAAATTAACTTTTTAAAAAAATCACAAATTAAACATAAATTTTTTATCTAATTGCTGAAAACTTATCACCTTTGTGGCACAAAACAGGCAAGTAGAAACAACTTTAGAAATGACGTTCATTAAGTTCTTAGTTTCTTGTATCACATTGTCAACCTGTATAAATAAAATTACATTCATTACAAAACTTTCCTTATAAATCAACAGCACTATACTATTCTAAGATATTTGAAAACATATGTTATAGTGTAGACCAGTGTAGTCCAATTATTTTTAAGAGGGGATGATTTATCATTATCATTAATAAGAATATGATTATTGAAAACAGAATTTACAATTGAACATAATTCATGAATAATATTAATGTTCTCAACGTTAGTTGGTAGGACATTTATATATTATAAAATATTTAGAAAACTGATCATATGATTAGTTATGATGAATTCTCCATTAATAGTAATATATAAATTGAAATAAAAAATATTCAACAAGTTAAAAATACAAAACAAATAGAAAAACAAGGATAAATTACTTTGGTAAAGGTAGCTGCTTTTCCTACAGTAGGATTTTTTACAGTGAACTGCAGTTGTTGAACAAATGTAGGAACCTTATCAAGAAACTCTAATAGTTCATTTTTATGTTGACCACCAGGAACCTGTAAATCCAAATGTGCATTTATATATGTTCAAAATACTTATTATAAATGTTTCAAAATTTCAATAGAAAATTGTATAATTTGACAAGATATAATTTTCTACATACTCATAACTTGATATATTAAATGAATCACCAAGTTCAGGATTAGAATCCATGAAACATGAGAGCATCTTCAATGGGTTTAAATAATATAAGGCTATATTTTACATATAATTTACAATAATTTTATAAAAAATATCACATTACAAAAATCCAACTAAATTTATTATTTTAAAAACTTTAGGGTAAATTCTCTGGTATTTTTAGAACTAGTTTCTTAATGGCAAATATATAATGAAAAATTACTAACCTGATAGGAAAATTGGCGAACTAATTTATAGAGTTTATTAGCTTCTTCAGCAAAAAATTCTGCTTGAGTAAAAAGGTCCTAAAAATTATAATAGCAAAAATACATATATTTTTTGACAACTGAAGTCTCTTACAAGTATATTTCTTACAACTTTTTCCACTTTTTGGCAATTTAAATGAGCAAAAGACAAATAGTTTTCTTTTTATTTATTATTGTAATCAAATTTAAAAAATATCACACTAGTTTTATCGATTATTATGTCATTTGTAACTATAAAAATCAAAATAAACTGTAATATTTTCATGTTCAAAATTATCTGGACAATTTTGTTTTGTTACGTCTGACTTTGTAAAAATTATCACTATGCCACCATAATTGTGTGAACCTTAAATATTTCTGTCATAAATATTAAATTTGTAATAAAAAAACTACCATTATGGGTAGATACACACGTTTGGAGATACCTTATAGCATAATAAAAATAACAAAAGGAGATAGATTCTCTTGTGAAATTTCATTATCAGTTGGAAAGTACACTTTAGATGGTCATGTTAATAATAATCAAAGATCGGTTTTTGGTTTAAAATAAGTCTAAAAATGGTTTACCATAAAAATTAAGAGAAAAAGTGTTTAACCTAAGTACAATGCTTAACTTAAGATTTTCGTTAATTCAATAATTAACCATTTTTCAGGTTTATTATAAGATTGCTCCAGGTTGAGCGAAAAAGTTTATTATTCCTTGACTAATGCTCAAAACCAAATTTTCTACCATTTTTGGCTTCCTCTTATTCATTGTAGTACTCTGAATAGTGCAAATTAAACAAACAAAATTGTTGAATTGATGTTTAAATAAGATTATGTAAAGTAAAATGAGATGATGATTAAATAACAATTGGGAGGGGGAGGTAGATATAACTATTAGAAATTGAATACCAAAAATTTTAAACTATTTTTAAAGGTTAAGAGAGCGGTCTACTTAACACCCAGGTAACAAAGTACTGAAATATACACAAAAAATAGCATAGCTTGAGAAGTAAAATTTAAAATAGATAAAACTAAAATTTAAGCACAAAACTTAAATGAACCATTAACTCTTTCATTGCGATAGATAACTTGTCTTTCAGGAATACTTGCTGTGAGCTATTGTTATATTAATGAGTATTATTATTAATTGGAATCGAATATTATTTTTCTAAAGAAAAATAAATAAGTTTTAAAAGAATTTACATTTTGTTTCAAATTAAGCACCACAGATAAACTTAGGACAGAGGATGGGACAAAAGCACATGTCATTGATGCGATAAAGGTGTTAAAACCAATCATATAGTGGTAAGAGCTAGTTGTTAATCGTCTTAGCGTAAAAGAAATGTTTGTTTTCATATTACAGCACTTATTTTTTACTTAATCTGTTAGATGAGCTTTGAATAGTTCGTTGAATAAGATGGAAGATTAATCAAATACTACACACAGGAAATTGTTATATAAGTTTTGAGTTTACGGTAAATTTTTGAAAAAAAAAAGGCACATGGGCTTATATTCACAAATATATTGTATTTTTGCAATAAATATTAATAAGGCATGATCAGTGATTTAGAGTGATTGCTTTTGACTACTATATATTTTGACTATCAAATATTTTGACTTAAATGAAATACTTTGGTTAAATGTTGACCTGGAAAACATAAATCTGTAAAAAAAAAACTCTAATTTTATTTCTAATTAATAATTTAAAATATAGAATTAGTTAATACCTGAGTAGTTTTCAAATCCCCTTCACCTCTTGTAAACTGATACATGCAAAATGCCATTTGAGACATAGTTCGAGCTTTTTTACACAAATCATTTTCTGACGAAGACCATCTTTCAGTCTCTGCATCGATTTCAGAAGTTAATAGCTTCATTTCCAAACCAAGTTTCGCTATCTTTGCTTGTTCCTGAATGAAAGCATAGGAATATAAACAAAAGACGCATTATTAATTCAAAATATTACAATGATACAAATATTTCACTGCTAATTAAAAATATAATGAATAATAAATAATATTTCACATCATAAAAATTTATTAAAAAAGCTAATGTTTGTGAGAGAGAATGCCTAACTCAGAACAGTGCAAAAACAGTGAAAAGTGCAAAAGAAGATGAAAAAAACATAAATGCAGTTACATTTTTATATAAGTAAAGACATACATTACAAAAGTATTAAATAATTCTTTATACTAAATCATCTTATTTATTTATATCAAAAAAATAAAAATTGGTTTATTTAGCAGAAAAAATCTTAATTAAAGATTTATTCAACAAAGAAAAAAGAAATGAAACAAATATGATCTAGCAAACTGCCATGAACAATTTTAATTATTTACTTATTTATTATTTACTTATTTATTAACATTTTAAAATTTACGTTTTTACAATCTGTCTAGATACAATTAATAAATAATGATTTATCTGAATAATTTTCATAAAATACCAATAATAAAACTAAAACAAACAAATCAGAATATGTTTTATGAATGAAAAATGTACAAAAAGATCTGCATAAATAATAGTTTTATAAATAATCACAAACTAATTATATCTCAAATCTCCTAACTGCAATGAATTATTCAAACTCTATGAATTATTTTTGAAAAAATAAATATCAGTTGCTCTAAATCACAGCAACTCTGATAAAAACAACTATTTTTATTACATAATTCACAGCCGTTAAGACATATTTAAGACATAATTCGTTTGCGATTATTCATAAAACTGTGAATTAAGAAATACCTTTTTGTAAATTTTTCTCTCGAAAAACATAATCTGATTAACTTGTTTTAGATTTACTATGATACAGTAATTTTATAAAACAAAATTTTTTTTTTTAAAAAAATCAATTGAAATATATATATATAAAATACGATAATTTTTNCTTAAAATTAAAAGTTCAAGAACATTGATTTAAATCATATAGCAAAAAAAAAATTTTTAGTTTTTGTTTAAGTTAAATTATTAATCTCAACTGGAGTATTGCCCTTGCTGATAACACAAGCTTCAATCATTTCTTTAGTGCTACAAGCTGTATTGCTAATCGAAATTTCAATCACTTTCAGGATAGCTAGAGTGCTCAAATTTCAACAGGAGCCTGGCGGCAATAAGAATTAAAATTTTTCCAAATGTTGGTAATGTTCCACAGATCAACGAGTTCAAAAGCATCTTTTGACATTACTTACCAAAACTCATTATTTGTTTACTTTAGAGGTTTTCTTTATACCTGTTTTGATAATGACACAGGCTTGTGCCAAAGGTAGAGCTGTCTCCTTGCACCTCATAATCAAAGAGTTAGCATATATTTTTATTTTCAAGTTTTCTAATATAGTTAATTTTATATAGTAGTTATTGGCATATGTGTCATGCAACTTAGATAGAAGCTTCTACTGATGGATGTTTGCTTTCACTGATGGATGCTTCTCTCATGCCTTCATAACTAGGAATATGATCATAAAATCACTGCTCAGACGACGGACATGACATACGGCGTCATTTTCAGGGGAGTGATCTGGTCTATGTTTCTTTAGAAATGAAGCGTCTTTGATGGAAAGTTGCTGGTGAAAAAAATGGCTACTACCAAATTCTGACTGTTGAGCATTCAGCTTTGAGTATGGAAATCCATAGCTACCTAATTACAAACAATGTTGTTATTTGAGTTCATGGAGGCATGGACTGTTAAACAACGAGGAATACTGATATCAAGCATGCTTTTTGTTGTGATAAACTAATAGCAAAATGTTTAATTAAGAGCTTCTGCTATGATGTAAGCAAAATTTATCTCCCTTTTAATGCTGATCAAAACTTCTACTAATTCTAGTATGAACAACTAATCTGCTAATTAATAAAATTCTCTTTGTCTTCATTGACATAACTGGTCTTTGTGAGCCAAGATCTTCATTGAGATTTCTTCCATTGTGCTTTTCTCCTCGAAAGGATGTTTTAGTTGTTCACTCTCAGTGCTTTGAAATAATCATTAATGCAGTCAATCCACCTTAGTCTGGTCCTGCTTCTCTCTGTCTCAGGTCCAAATTATTTTAAAATGAAACATTTTAGATGTTAAATATGGCGGGTTTATTTCGCAGATTTGTCCAAAAAATTTGTTGCAGTTTATTTTAATGTGATCACAACTAAACTAACAAACGCAAAACTTGAAAGAAAAAAATAATAAAAATTTAAATGGAGAAAATAATTATATTTTAATCACACCTACAATGAAAAGTATATGACGCATTACCATCATAATAAACTTTTATTACTACGACAGTTCCTCTAACATATTTTGAAAGCGATGCACCCTATGCTTCTCGTTTTAGATGTGCGATACAAATAGACTTGTTTTCTCTTTTTTAAATCACTTGAAAAATTAACTTTTATGTTTGGTATTTAAAAAGTATAACAATTTGAAAGTAAAATATTACACCTAGCAAACTTTGAATCACACATTAGAATAACTGCCTTTGATGCATTCCGATAGCAAAAATTCTAAGTGATTTTAAAAATCGCTTTTTTGGAAGTTATTACTACTGAATTCTAAATTTTATGTAGCTAGAATGTCTGAGGATAGTCTATGCAAAAGAAATTCTTTGGTTAAATCCACAAGAAGGCATACAGGAAGATCGTAACAATGAATTATTATGTTGAAAGGGGTCTTGACACCTTGAAAAAAAATATGGAAAAAAGTTGCCTCAAATAAAAATGCCTAGAAAAAATTACTGGAAAATACCACAACCTGATCTGTGTTGTTTAAAAACAGAAGGAAGCTAAGTTTTCAAAATAAAATTTAACTTAAATGTGTAAAATGTAACTTTTTTTATTATCAAGAAAAATTCAAAGAAGGTTTTAGTTAAAAGTCTTTTAGAAATGATTAAAGAAAGTAGTATTACCTCAACATCAAGTTTCACAGGTTTCAGTTGCTTACTAGTTGTGCCATGTTTCTAGATAACAATTTTAAATGAAATATTCAATAAAATGCATACATAATTTCTTCATTAATATATTAAAATAATAGCTTATGTAATACAAATGTAGTTTATATTAATAAAATGTAAGACAGCAAAAAACTTAGAATTATATCAAATTAAACAAAGGAAGAATTAATAATTTAAGAATGAAATACTATATTAGTAATAAATATTTACCCCAGGTCTTGGTAAAGACATATAAACTGTTTTATATTGAATATCACGCCTGCAAAGTTCACTAATCTCTTTGTACATAGATATAATATCCTGGCACAATAAGTTCCACATTTCTAAGAATACCTCAAGGTTTTCTTTTGATATTTCACACAAAGGATGAATTGAAACAGTTCTACAAGCATTCAGCACCTATTAAAAACAAAGCATATTCATAGAAATAACTTAGTTTAAAACTTTTTTAAAGTAAATCATGAACAGTAAAAGTTTGAAATAACGAGCATTGGATATTAAAGGAAGTTCACTATGACAGCAAATTTCCCAGTCACTGTTGAAATAATAATATTTAAGGTTTAAAAACCATATGTTTACAACAAGTTAGGAATTACCAACCTACTATTATTATGGCAATTTTTTTAGGGAAATACATTTTTCTGCTGTTTAAGTTTGCAATATAGCATGAAAAAGGCTTAAATGGAATATATTTTTATTTATTTCTGGTATTAATACAGAGAAGCAAAAAACAAACGTCGTTTATTTCTTATAATTTTAAAATCATATTTTTACAAAGCAATTTGAGGGTGAATTGAGGGTAATCTTCTTAATAAAAAACTTCCGCTATTTTTAGAAATCTTGTGTGTTTCAAAAGAATTCATCTTTGGTTGACTGTCATGCCGACTTTCCTTTCCTACCTGAAAATTAACTATTGAAATCAACATGCATTGTTATCAATGACGTTAAAAAATATTGTACTTTCTTATTAATTTTCTTATTGCAAAAATTTATTAATCGAACATTCCTATCTGAAGCATATCTGCCTTTCATAAAGTACAGAATTAAGTAATTCAGTGTAAGATCTTCTGGCAAAAGCAGTCTACTCTATATTTGTATTTCAAATAAAAATAGTTGTTCAGAATAAAAGAAAAAGAGGTAATATGTTTATTTAATATTTTTGAGTATTTTTATTGCTACTTTAGCATTAAATATGATTGTTTGATATTGTGACAATTTCATCTACTATTATGAATTGTCGTTATAACAAACTTTTACTGCACTTAAATTACTTAAAATTAAAAGTTCAAGATGAAAAATCTAATGATTTTTACACAATTTTGATACTTAAAAAATGCATAAGATAACTGCATAATTATTAAGACTCTTTTGAATTAAAAAAAAAAACAGTTCTAATACTAAATAACAAAGTTGATGGCAAATTTAACCTTAAACTTCTATGAGTTCGAAAATGCATGTCATGCAAAAAAATCAATGTATTAAATAGACTAACCTGAGTAGTGAAAACTTTCAGGCACGACTCTGTGTTTTTAGATGATACTTGTAATGAGTCAGTGCTAGCAATATGCTGGAGAAGTTTGCAAGTCTAAAAATAGATTGCACACATTATAAACTTTCAAAAGTATAAGCCACTTCATAACATTTCATGAAGATATGTTTCAAAGCCTAGCTAGAAATAATTTATAGTGTTTCAAGTTTTAATGCCTTAAATAAGTTTTTTTTCTCAATAAATTAATTTAAAATAAAGTGATATATATTCAAAATTAGGGTAATCTATTGAAAAATTCTTGAATTATTAGTTTAACGATTTTTGTGACTTAATAACTTTTTAATAAATAATTGTTCAGATAATGATTGATGAACTCATGAAACTGAATCTGATTGGCCCATTACAAAAGCAAGAAAAAATATTTGCACACAGCTTTGAACATTTCATAAATCTTTAAATTATTGCACAAATATAAATTATTCTTTTTCAATATATTCATTTCACTAGGCAAATTTTTTTATTTTGTATTATTAGTTACATCTGACAAAAATGACTACATTCATTTACAAGGAAAATAACTTAAGGTTATCATAAGCATTGTGTTGGGGAAGAGGGGGTACATGCCTTTAAATAATTCTTCAAAACTTAAGAAATTTTTTAAAACTCATCTCTTTTTTTTTCTCTAAAAAAAGCATTTCATAATTCATTAGGAAATTTGATTATAATGTATAATTTACGAAAATAATTTCATGTGCCTCTCTCCCAAAAATACAATTTATATTTATCTCTCCCTAAGAAATTTTTCTTTAACCAAAAATACTTTAAAGGAAAAAAATTATAATGCGAAAAGTCTAGTTCTCATAAAAATAATACCTTAAATAATAATTTAAATCAAAACTCAAAAATTTAAATAAAACAAAAACTAAGCAATATTTCTATCAAAAAGTTTAAAAGTGTAGATATATTTTGGAATAGAAAGTATTAAATATTTTGAAAGGAAATCAACTTTATGGTAGCATGCATAATCAGCACTGCAGAAGCTATGATTGTAACATCGAAAAAATAATAGTCTTCCTTCATGTGCTTCACATAAAGAATCTATTATAGTTTCAATATGGCTTATTCACAATTTTACAATTCTTTATCTTGTTGAACAAGGGTTTATAACTTTGACTTGATTCCATGATGGATCAAAGCTGTGGTAAACAATTTTTTCAAAAGAAAAAAAATCTACTTGGCTCATTAAAACTTGAAAACAAACATTTCAAAAAAGTATTTCTAAAGAACAATAAAATATATTGTTAAAGTATATTGTTAAAATATATTGTTAAATATATCTTAAGTCTGTGCAGTTCTGATAAAAAACAGACAAGTAAAAAAATTAATTTCCCTTTGAAATTTTAAGAATATCTTCTTCCAATGTATACAATTACTGATAAAAAAGTAACTAAAATAAAATATCTACAATGCATGAAGAAAAATTGAGACACTAAAACTAAAAATACAATAATAAATTTGTCAACATTTCCTTACATCTTGTACATGAATTGCATACTCAATGAACTTTTCAGAATATTCCTCCAACTGTTGCTGGTCTCCAGCAAGAGCAGAACCTTTTAAAAAACTCAAAATGTTTATTTCTTCAAAAAGCTTTAAAAGTTCTTGAGCCTGATCCAAAGCAGTATCTTGAAGCTGAAAAAATTATATTTCAGATATGTGGAGTAGAAGAAGTTATATGAAGTTAAGTCAGTTATTTATCAATATTCAGTTCTCTACAGTAACAAATATTGAATTTTTACGTCTGAACTTGAAGTATAACAAGTTTTTTAAAAAAAAAAAATCATCCATGATAATTGGAACATTGAATTATTAAAAATATAAAGAACAAAACATAAAGTTCAATGCATATATATATATATATATATATATATAGTATTATTATTATTTTTAATTGCTTTAATATTTTGAATTCTTTACTTAATATTCTTAAGCTTCAACATTATTTTTCTGTTGTTAAATTTTAAAAACGATTTCCAATCTAAGAGTGCTCATGCAAGATGTGATATATCTAAACACTTACTTAGCATTATTTATTTTTAATTCACTAAACACGTATGTAAATTTGTTTACTTGATTTGTGTACTTGTGGTAAACAGAAATAACTTAAAATTAAATACAAAACTGTCAGGTAGCACAAGTGTTCAATTTTTTCTACTAATGATTGAAAATTTGTTTTTTCAATTAAAATATAATTTCAGACAAAATTATTGCTAAAAATATTCCAGAGAGATTTTATAGTTAAATCAAGTTACAGATTTCTGCAAAAAATTTTGGAAAATCATTCCATATAAATTAAATAAGTTTAAAAAAAATCCAGTAAAAATTATGAAATACAAACTTCATATTTCTGAATCTTTTTTCTTGAAAAAAAGAATAATTAAAATTGTATTTGTAGTTTTTCCTTGTATTATGATTTAAAGTCTAAAAGATCTAACAATATAATTGAGACGTCTGTACCATAAATGATATATTATTCTCAATTATCATAATGCTAATGCAGTCAGAAAATTTTTTTGTTCTTACCTCTTGCTTTAAATCCTTAGTTCCTCTAAGAACTTCTAGTATAGCAGCAGTCAAATCTTCATTTGGGGAAGTACAACCAGCCTGATCCTATTAAAAAAAACTAATCTTTCATAAAACTTGATTATTGTCAAAGATTTTTTTCATTAGTTCAACCAAAAAAAAATATAAAAAATACATGTAACTTTCTCATATAACAACTAGGATTAGTTATATGCTATAAATACTCTTAGCATGCAATGATAAAATAGGTTCAAAACATTTTGCTGTTTAGGTAATATGTAAAACAATATTAACTGAATAAGGTAGTACAATTTTCTCGCTTAATAAAAATTTTGTGTACCAAAACGAGTTTTTAATATGTCATTCATTCTTTTAAAATCAAATGTATAAAATAGATATATTAGAAAATGTATAACACAGGTTCGTAAAAATATTTTTAATAAGGCCACAAAGCACTGTAAAAATAATGGTTCATAGAATGTAAAGTGGAACTCGATATATTGAAGTGGATCAAATATTTTTTTTTATTTAAAAAATTACCTACACAGAAAAAAATTTCTATAGCATGAACGTGATGAAGAGAAATATTAATTAAAAATAAATAAATTCATATTTCATTTAGGTGTAAATGGCACTTTTTTGTTTTCCTGAATGGAGTGCAGAAAGGTCTATAAAAAATGAGAACTTTTCCACTATATCTAAATTATAGAGTCTTGAATTTATTACTACAATGGCAATAAACGACATGAATTTTTTACATGCCCTGATGAGAATGTTAATCTGAAAAATACATGACTATATAGAACTTTAATACACTTAAACATATTTTCTGAATGCATATTAAATGACACAATGAATGGCCCTAATACTTTTCTGTTAAAAGAATGATAATGTTGTTGTTTCTAATGTCACTTGCTAATAAAAGCAAGTCTGCTTGTTGAAATCAAGTGAATTAAAGGCAGAGGGTGCATTTCTTGTTTTTTGGTGACGTCATCTATGGCCAAGAATACGATTTCAGTCACACACACGTTACTGCCCATTTATAAGGCAGAACCATTCATACATTGGCACCCTACCAACAAGGCTATCTGGTCCCCCAAAAAATGATTATAAATGGCCTTATTATTTTTCTGTAAAAATATATTAAAAATTTAAATTATTAACTACTATCAACAAGTGCACATTCTTCAATAGAAGTGCAGAAATACTTTAAAAAATTATTATAAACTTGTATATAAATTATTTTCTTAAGCACAGCAATTGGGCTGAATACTTTTGTGTTCTCCTTTGGTGTGGTTTTCTTCACCCCATCCGACATTTCAGAAATTTTCTTCAAAATTTGAGAGGATTTTACAGTATTTTTGATAGCATATTCACATGTCGTGCAGGGCGTATAAGGGCATAGAAACCATATATATATGGTTGGAATCTTTACATTATCTGGAAATGTCAGGTTTCATAATTTTTGAGTCTTGACTGACACCATTGTAGCTTGAACTGATCAACATAGCAAATAAGGAGAAACGAAAATTTAGAGTAATTGCTTTGTATCTTAGATACGACTAGTGAGAAACCTCGTGTTTAGTTTAGATAATAAACTTGAATTGAGTTTAACATTATTATGGTTAAACTTCTAAAGTGAATATGTGAAAAATATTTAGGTAAAGCATAGAATAGGTCCTAGCAACAATATAAAAAACAGACAAATTAATTTGTGTTAGGAAAAGGGAACTAAACAGGTCATACATAGAAATGAGTTCAAGTGACCAATTAAGGTTAAACATTCTGGCAATCAAACTAAACATAACAAATACAAAACTTCATTTTCTTGGGTCACATCATCAATGAAACATTCAACATTTCAGAAATGTACATAATAAATTAATACCAATGCTATTCCAATTCTTAAAAGCTGATTTAATTCTAGTCTGGCTCGATCCGACAAAAGCAAAATTTTTTCTCTGTGAGCATGAGATGTGTAAGCAGAATCAGTAAAATCTTGAGTTCGTTCCATAATGGCATCTAAGGCACTCATAAGTCTTTCTCGATAAGATGGTCCTACTAATGTCATTCTTGTAATTTCTACAATATCCTGAAAAGCACATTATTACTAATTAAAAAATTTAAATAGAATTGGATTTAGTTTTTTCAGAATATAATAACAGCTTCCCAATAAAAAATAAAATAAATAGAAAAACATTGGGTCGCAAAATATTGCTTGTTTTGATAGTTTTCAGTCTTTTACATCAGCTTGACTAAAAAAAAAGCTTCAAAGATTAAAAATACTAAAGAAGTAAGAAAACTAAGAAGGAAAAAAAAAACCTAAAAAATAATAATGTCTGTAAGTTATTATTAGTGAGATCATTGGCGCCAAATAATGGAAGCAAATTTATTAATACAAGGTCCCTAAATTGTTTCAGAAAAATTAGAAAATTGTTCAGATCTACAATAACATTAATTTGATTTCTCTACCTTCCTTTATTTTATTCTCAATGCTGACATTTTCTTTAAGACAACTAAGAATAATACTGATAAATTATTATTAATTTT
This sequence comes from Parasteatoda tepidariorum, assembly GCF_043381705.1. Taxonomy (NCBI): domain Eukaryota; kingdom Metazoa; phylum Arthropoda; class Arachnida; order Araneae; family Theridiidae; genus Parasteatoda; species Parasteatoda tepidariorum. Next base: position 29,797,369 of record NC_092215.1, on the reverse strand, counting down.
GTCGTTTTCCAATTCAAAGATGGAAATTATTTTACCAAGAGATATTTAAAATTATTATAATGATTGAAGAACGGAGTAATGTAAGATGAGCTTAATAATGTTTTTAGAAAGTTCTGCTTAATTTCACTAAAGAGCATATAAAAATTTAAATGGTATAGCCACTCTTAAAACGAATAATAATAATAATATTATTATTTATTAAAATAATACAATTATTTACTTTTAATTGATTTTTAAACCATTTCTTAATAAATTGAAATGACACAAAAAAGACAAAATGACACAATTTTGTCGTTTTCTAACTCAAAGATGGAAATTATTTTACCAAGAGACATTTAAAATTATTATAATAATTGAAGAACGGAGTAATGTAAGATGAGCTTAATAATGTTTTTAGAAAGTTCTGCTTAATTTCACTAAAGAGCATATAAAAATTTAAATGGTATAGTCACTCTTAAAACGAAAAATAATAATAATATTATTATTTATTAAAATAATACAATTATTTATTTTTAATTGATTTTTAAACCATTTCTTAATAAATCGAAACGACACAAAAAAGTATCAGTAAGCTTACTTCATAATGTTTGATAGCATTATACAGTGATGTGCATTGTTCAAGCTCTTCAGTGCATAACAACACAGAAATAGCATTGTGAGCCCTATTATTTTGGTTAGCTTGAAGTTCATTAGGATGATCTGCTAAGATTCCATCTTTTGCAACAAAATGTATGATTTCAATAGCTTGTCTCATCTGAAGAAATACTGCATCTCTATTTTCTCGGCTAAATGTGCACTCAGGATGTCGAAAACAGACCTAATATCAAATATTAAAATATCAATAATAAACTGTTAATCCACACTCTTATACTTTCTAACTCTTATACATAAGAATGCTACCATATAAAAGGTGGAAGAATTAAAAAAAGAAACATATTTTAAAAAAAAGGTTGATGTATAATGGAAATGAATTATTAATTTATTAATTATTTATTTATTACCTACCAAAAAACACCAATATAAAAGCATGAAAACTTTTAAATATAGCATATAAATTGAGCAGCTTTGAAGAATAATTGTTACGTTAAAACATACTTCTTTAAACAAGAAAACAGATAAATTATGCTTCAATATTAAAATTACAAAAGTACTATAAATGAACAAAAACTATAATGTCATTATCTTCCAGGCAAAGTATAATAGTCTTATTAAATATATTATGTAGCAGTTTACTATTAACATAGAACCATTTTTTAAAAAAATTTTTCAGAAAAGATTAAGACTCTTTAAAGAAGTGGTAACTTTGCACCTATTTTTTTAATTTTTGTATTAACCTTTTGCTTTGATAATAACTTGAAAGTACTCATAAAACCTGTGAAAGTTGTTTTCGAAGCTGATATCTAAGCTTCCCTTTTAATATTTTACACCTTTTTATGTCTAAAAATAATTGATATCTGACATTTTACTCACAAATTAATTATTTTCAAAATAAGAATTCAAAATAACAAAAAGTACAAAAATTATGTTAATAAACTAATTTGAAAACAGAAATATATTTTACAAACATTATATCAGGATAAGAAAATATTGAAAAAAAGAGATAGAAATATGTGGTTCAGTAATTAAAATTATTAATTAAAAATTTTTTTTGCAAACATTTGAATACACTATAATGTTTTTAAGTATTAATATTATCAGTATATATAAATGGTATCATTTGATCGAATTTTCGAATGGTATCATTTATATCGAATAACAACTTATAAGCTGCCAAAAAATAACTGATCATAATGATTTTACTAGGCTTTAAAATGCACAATACTCTTTTTAAATTTTTTTTTAATAGTAAAACACTTTCATTTACAATTTGAAACATCAAAATCGTCTACTATAAATATATCAATATCCATGCACTTAATTTGTTGATAAATATTTTTGTAGGGAACAACACAATAACTAAATTTGTTTAAAATTACCATATCAAATTTTAGTAAATTTAGTGCAAAGTTTATTTCTTAAGTTCAAGTTGGGAATATTTGAAATATTTCTAAAATGTTTCATTTTATCAATTAAAGTAATGATGCTTTTTTGACACATTAATATTGAATGCTTTAATTAGTGGATGTTTCCAAGTTTTAAGAAGTTAATAAAACTGGTTCTGAGCCATTTCTAGATTTAAAAAAAAGAAAGATTTTTGCTATATAAGTAGATTTTTAGAGGCTTAATTAATTTCTTAAATTTTTTCTTTATTTTTATTAAAATGTCTCAACAGAATAGTACATAGTGACCTGCAGGCTATGATCTTTACTTTAAATGGGCAATTTCATAAGAAACAATAAATGGAATGTTTACATTAATTTAGAAAGCATGATTTTTTATATTTTTTCCTTCAGTGAAAATCCTAAAAGCACCAGCATAAAATCACTTACCAACTGCGAAAAAAAAAACTTGATGCAAGCATTACAAATAATTGAAAAAAATAAAATAACAAAAAGCTAAAATATTTTTTATACTAGTTGTAGAAAGTAATTTTTTACATCATAGAAATTTTTTTAAGAAGATTTATTAATTAAACATAATAAGATGAATTCCTGAAATACAGAGAAAGAAATACAAATGTATAGCTTACTGTTTTGTACTGAAATTTGAATTTTTAAGTCATCAATGTTTTAAGAACTTTTTTTAATTAATTAATTGAAAGAAAAATTTTTATTTGAAAATCTGGAGTTCTAGAAAAATCTTTAAACGTTTTTAGAAACTATATTTATAAAACATTTATAAATGATATAAAATAAAATTTTAAAATGATGTAGTATTGAAAAAACTATATTTAACTCTAATTATAAGCTATAAGTCTAAAGAAGTTATTATATTCCAAATTACAGTTATTTTAATATTTGACTTTAAAATATAATTTTGTATTATCAAGTGTAACAGTGTTTCATAAACACTGTTACACTTGTCTTAAACTTTCACCCATTACAAAGTATTTTTCATTACTAATACAAAATAATTAGAACAGGCTCTGAAAAAATTTATCATTTAATATTTAACTAGCACCAAAACACTAACTTTTCTAAAACTTGAATCATGACGATCTTTTCCCTCCCATTTTTATGAACAACTTGCTATAATTCATTACCTTTGATGATGTAAGAAGAAGCATAGTGGATCTCTCAAGAATCTGTCTAGCTACAGCCATTTGTGAACGTCGACGCTCATCTTTTAAATCCTAATCATAGAGAAGCATATAACTTTAACATTAAAATAAACACACACACATATATAAATATTAGGATGCCACTTCAAAAACTTTTTTACAAAAATTTTTCTTGCCTGCCCCTTAATTGTTCCCTGTAAGTATATTAATGCATGCGTGAAATTAACTAACTCATGCAGACTAACTCATGCAGACCAAAACTAACTCATGCAGACTTGAGCGAGAATTACAATTACAGATTTTAGAATAATAATAAGATGGATTTAGAACAAACCAAGTACCGAGTATTATTAATTAAACATTACAGTTAATAAATTAGCGGCTCATATAGTCATTAATATTTTCCAGTGCTAGAGGCAGCAAAACTTAACACTAATGTGGATGTTTTCTTGTAAATGTTTTTTTTTTTCAATTTAGAAGTAACTTGAAATGATCTTGCTCACTATAAACCACAATTTTCTTCAATTTTTTTTATTACAAATATGACACATTAGTTGCCTTGAAAGAAATTCTTACAAAAAAAGGTGAAGGGAAAAATTTTTGCTTTTAGTAAACTCAATGCTATTAAAAAAAAATTAAATCATATATTAGTTTTATGATTGTATAAACCAGGGCTGTCCAACTGCAAAGAGCCCACTGGCCAGAATTCCGGTCACTGATCACCTGGCGGGCCGCAGTTTGCAAAAGCTGAACAATAACCTCTTACACAATATCAATTAATAGTTGAATTATTAATTATAAAACAATGGAACAGAAGGATTATAAAACAATTTGCTTACATTTTAATGGGAAAACTGAGGCCGATCAGCCTGAATAAGAAGTTGACGGGCCGCACAATATGTGTTGGCGGGTCGCCAGCTAGACAGCCCTGGTATAAACCATGCATAACTGGTATTTATTAAGTGACAAATTCAGCTGAAACCTCCAGTTTCAATGAAAACTGTATTAAATCAAGTATTTGTGTCAATTTCACCCCCTCAAATATTTAGCCCACTTTCTCGTATGTATAAAAAAAGTTTTTTTTCCTCCAGGAATCCTCTGAGCATTCATCCTAGTATTTCTGTAGTTTTAGCTAGCCACTTTCCTGTATCAATAAATGGGTTTTCTCAAAGTTATTTAATTAGTGTCCAGCAGGGAAATGCCAGTACAATTTTGTACAAAGGCTCTATGCTTGGAGGTATAAGGTAAAAGAATTTATAGTCCAATACTAGTATTTCAACTGCATATTCAAAATAAAAATTATTGAAAAGACAAATATGTTTAAACCTTTATACCATTCAATTGCTGTTTTTTATAAAAAAAATTTAAAATATTTCTTAAATTTCAGTTATATTTCCCTCATTTTCACATAATTCTTTCTTTCAATCAGTCAGTAAATACACCAAGAAAAATGTATCCAGAAATTAATATCTATTTACAACTTGTTGTAAAAAAAGTTTAGCGTTAAAAGTATCATTTTTAAAAGTCAAGATTCGAATAAAATAAAGTTTCTGTCCATTAAATGATGAATAAACACCGAATGGGATCTCAACATATTTCCAATATTGAGCATAAAATACATTTGTAAAATAAATTATATTACTTACATTTTGTCTATCACCAGTTAGGTGAGCAAGCTCAACCATTTCGCTACCAAATTGACTAAAAGATTTAACAAACTCTGTAAAGTTCATTGCATGTTCCAAACGGTTCAAACTAATAGAGACCTAAGAAAAAAATTGAAAAACTATTACATAAACAACTTAATTCAATATTTCGGAAAAATTGACTATATAATAATACATACGAAATTAAAAATTTTGCATAAAATCAATGAAAAATTACAAATTATTATAAAAAAATAAATCCCAAGTTTTTTCAAGGAAGCCTTAAATAGAAGTATTACAATAATAATGTAATTTTCCAAAAAAATGGTCTCTATTATTACACACAATTAACAGAATTCTTTTTGATCAAGATCTGGTAGAATAGTTCATTGTAGTTACATTTAATGAATATTTTGTTTCATTCTACAGCAAATTTAAAGAGAGAAATATTAATTTGTAACTCCGGGGAAAGAAGGATTAAAAATGCATGTGTCCCATGGAGAAAAAGTAATATGCACTCTATACCACAGGTACAGAGCATATACCTGCAGTACAGATAGGTATAGAGCATATAATTATACGTATTAATTACAAATATATGTATAAAAAAATAAGCAATAATTTCATATATACATAAATTATAAATAATAATTTCATACTGAAAGAAAATATGTTTCACGTACAAATGGAATTAAGCATTAGTTGTCATATAAAGTACTAAGTAATTCAACAAATGATACACATAATAAAACGAATAGCATATCCAAACGTTATGCGTGCTATTAAAAATTGTTTATAGTCCATACCCGGTCTTTAGATGAAACAAGTTGTTTAATAACTACTGTGTCAGCAAGTAAAAGAACTCTAGTCACAGAAGAAAGAAGGGTTCTGGCAGCTCTAACCATGTTATTTTTATCAGCATATGACCTTAATTGACCACATTCATCAGGTTGTACATCACATAGTCGTTCAATCATAGCACCTAGAAGCAAATATAAAAACAATTACATAACAAAATCGAAAAATAACCAATTAATAATAGAATAGTTTAGTTTTAGAATATTTAATTAACTATTTATAATAAAATATTCTAAACATGAAAAAAATTCCAGAAATTAATAAGAAATAATAAAAGATAACTTAAAAGAAATAAATAAATTTAATATTTAATAAGAAATACTTGATAAAAAATTTAAAAAATTATTTTATTAATTTATTAAAATAAAGATTAATTAGCCAAAAATTTAACCTTTATCTCCACTCACATGGTTATATCCATACAAAATGATTTCTGATATTATATAAATATCGCCAAAACAAAATATATTAATATAATAGAATGAGGATTATCGAAAAAAGAGACTGCTTTTTTTATTAACATAATTTAATCAACTAAAAACGGCGCAATAAATTCAAAACAAAACATGCAAAAATGCATAAAGGGTGGATTAACCCTTTCAAATGTAACAAACCACTAGAAATGTGAAACTAATTTATTTTAAACGCTTAGCAACCAAAATTGACGCCCGGTGGCTGAGCGGTAGCCAGAGCAGGATTATACCTTTCGTAGGCCCTAGGCTTACCCTTTTTGGGCCCTCCCCTCCTTCCCTCTTTTCAAAATATATGCTAAAATTTTCTTGCATATTTTTTTTTTACATTTTTATTAATATGGATTTTAATTTACGAATTTGTTTATCGAACTTTATCTGCAATGCCGACATACTGCTGATATTGCAGTTGATATCGATAATACCACTATGATTCGATTTTTCGACATAACAGAAGAACAAGAAGTTCAAACTCGAATCCAAGACAAATGCTTTTGTCAGGAACGTATTATGCCATTTTAGATGCATTAATTTCAGAAATGACTAAAAGGCGTAAAGCTTACAGTGATTTGTATGATAATTTCGGTTTTCTTGTTCACAAAAATTTGTCAGAATCTGAGATTAAACTAAAAGCGCAAAATTTGGTGAAAATTTACTCATCCGATTTAGAGGAAAACTTTGTAGATGAATTTTTACTATTTTCAAATTTGTATGAACATAAATCTGCACAAGAAATGTTGANTAAAAGTGTATTGCACAAGGCATCAGTCATATTAAACTGGATAGCTCAAAAAATTATTATTAATAAAAAGTTGTATTTTGAATATATTTCAATTCAATGATTTTCATAGAATTTAATAACATTTAACAAATAGTGCTTATTACCATAAATAAATGTGAGTAGTTGGCTAAATATAAAATAATTTGTAATAATAAGCATTCCTTTCATAATTGTGTACTAATTTGCCAGGGAATTACAACGTATCATATTAATCCAAACGTGGCAGCAACAATAGATATTAAAAAATCTCAAAACTATTTTTAAATAATGTCTCATATTTAATATTTCATTTTAATCCAATTATTTTGTATAGAATTTAATCAAATTTGCAGGATTAAAATTCGTTTTTAATTAAAGTTAGAAAAAGTAGGCAATTTTTTTTTTTTTGGATAAATAAATACTACTAAAAATTCTTTTAAATCCATTAATTCAACTAAATTTGTTAAATTACGTAAATGTTTTATTTTGTATTTATATAAATGTTTGATTAAAGAAACTAGTTGATTTCCAGACAATTAGTTCCTTTAATCGTTTTGGTCAACAATGTTGATATTATCCTCGTTTGTAACATTTAAATCTAATAATAATTAATGTTATGGTCATGATTATGAAGCAAAATTAATTCTTCAGAGTATTATTTTTATAAAATTACATAATTTAGGAAATTGAATGTAATTGAATCATCATTAAATCTGTATTGATACTAAATAACTAGTGTATTTTGCTTTTTTTTAATAAAAGAGTAAAAGTAAATCAGACAAAAGTGACAAAAATTAGACCCATAAATGTGATATGCCATCCATTTGAAAAGAAAAAAAGTATTCCCATTAGGTTTTAAAACTTTTCAAACCTTTTTCAAGATTTCTTTTCTTAATCTTTCAATTTTAATCATATACATTATATACATTATATATCTATTTAAGTATTGCTGATATGCGAATAGCTGGGATCAGAGGACACAATGCTAGATCTACAGACAATGTTATCTAAGCTCCACTATATTAACTATCACCAGTTAGATGCAGATAAATAGAAAAGCATTGTTCTATTTAAGAAATACAAAACTTTTTTAATTATAATGAAAAAAGTATTACTGTCTTAAAATAGGAAATTTCATGTCTTCTAATTGAGTTCAAAATGTAAGGAATGCTTCTTCTCTTCTTTTTTTTCTTCTTCAAATCCCTTAAGTAAATAGACTATACAAAACTGTCAGTAATTATAAGAGAATATAATGCTAGACAAATAATAATAACAAAAACTATGCACTTGGTTTTAAAGTTATTCAGAAATATAAAATTTTGAATAAAATTAAAATCTGGAAAATCCGAAATGACCAAGTGAAAAATAATAGTGGCTAAAAGATTTTAAGCAATTTATTAGTTTATACAAATGTCTTTTCTGTATAACCAATCATATTAGCCACAACTAGTAAGTTTCTCAAAAAAATTGTTTCTATAAATGCTATCTTTGAATTTTGTATGTATTAAGTATGTTAATATATGGAAAAAAATATTACCAGAAGTCCTTGCATCTTTGCATGCCTCATACATGTCAGATTTGATTTCATGGTTATCATCAGCAATTGCTTCTCCTACTGATACAAATTTTTGAACTGCAAAATTCACAGCTTGGCCCACATGTACTATAGCTCTTAATGTTTTCTCAGATTTAATTGGCTTTTCTTTTGCATGAACTAAAGTTGTTATCTAAAAGACATTATGATATAATTTGAAATAACCAACTATAATATAATATAAATCTCTTAAATAGAAAGATTTAAAAAAGTAGTTTTTAATGCTACAAATAAAAATAAAATATAGTGCAACATATTCTTTTTAGATACAACCTTCAATTAATGGATTCCAATACTTGTAAGATTTTTTTAACCCATGCATTTTTAATTTTTTTCCTGTTTAAGCAGGGTTACAAAGTAATTTTTAATGTAAAACAGTAATTTCTAAATCATACAATATGAGGCATGGAGGACTTTAGTTAACGGATTCTAAAAAAAGGTAACACAATCTGACCAATATCTTTTAATCTATATCTTATTTATGTGTGATCAATCATTCATTTTGATAAATAATGAGTTATTCTCAAATAATGTACTTTTTAACAATAAAATTAAAATATAACAGCCTGAAACATGATTACGAGATTTTTACAACTACCAATGTTTTATTTTTAATACATGTGCATCCCTGAACTGTACAATACGTAGTACAAATTTGAAAATAACATTTTTTGCTAAAAGTATAATATAAATATTTTAAAATAACTTAACTTGAGATATTTGTACCAATTTCATGAGAAATTGTAAAATATTTTTTAAAATTTCTGTCATATCTTAAACAATTCACATTTATTTCAGTAATTTTTATCTAATACAGAGTTCCAGTTGAATTTTAAGTCCTCTAACTAACTAGAAACTAGTTCCATTGGTTCCAGGGCACTAATTGCACCTTGATCTGACCTTGCAACCAAATTAAATAACTAAAGCCAGTAATTCGCATTCTTAAATTTCTCTTTAGCTCTCCCTATATTGGGATGTAAATCAAATTATGAATACTTTTCCAAACAATATTGCAAGGGTGAAAATAAAAGAGGTAATAAAATATAAACAACATTTATTCTTTCAAACTCATTTTGATGAAATTATATTTTGCACGTTTCCGGTACAAAGCTATGCACTAAAGAAAATCATATCAATGTAAATACAAGTACACAGTAAAATAAAAAGCGAATTGTAAAAATTTTCTAGCTAGTAGATAACACTAGATTTTTTCTAATTAAAGTTAATTAGAACATAAAACCATTGTGTACTCCTTCTCACAAATCAAATCATGTGACAAGATATTGCTTCACTTATAAAAGTGAAGGTTTGAATCCCAACATTAAAAGGTCTGGAGTCTTAGTAAAACTCCTTAAATATTTTAGATACCTTTATATTTTATTCTTTAATGTTTTAGGTACATAGGTACCCCTTAAATATTTTAATGATAAATAACTAAAAATCAGTACCCAAAGTCTACACAAACTACCCAAAGGAAATACAATTATCTTGTTGTTTTGATAAACAATGTGTGTAACATTCTTTGGATCAACAACATCAAATATGCCAATCTACTAGCTTTATCCACCTAAAAACATTTAATTTACGTTAGAGATTATCTTTATTCTTTTTTTTGCAGCAAAAGTGTGATATATCGCTTTATAGCAAAGCTGCTAGCTGAAACAATAAAGTTTTTTAATATCCAGAAATTTTTATTTTTCAAAACTTTTCAGTATTAGTTTTGCAGTTTATTTTAATCAAAATTTTGTGCCATCAATATTATATATATTATTAAATATGCATAAATACTCCAGTCACACATACTATGTTGTCTACTTTTTGCAATGGTTTCTTAGATCACATTCATTATTTTTGATTAATAACCTTACAAATTCTGAAAAAAAAAGAATGGTTGCATAAAATAGACAATGAATAACAACACAATATGATAGACTTTATATTTTTATTCTCAAAATTTTGATGTCACAAAAATTACATTTAAATAAAGTGCAAGTGTGCAAAAAATTGACTTAAGTGAAGAGATTCAAATAATTAAATATTAATAAGCCTTAACATTTCAACTCACGACTCTGAAATCCATAAATATGCCATATGATTATCCCAAGAGATAAATAAAGATAATCTCTAATCCAAAGAAAGTATGATTTGTCGAGTAATGTCAGTGAATTGGCATATTTGATACTGATTACTATCAACAAAATGTTACAGACTTCTCTACGAATGAAAACAATAATAGCTGTTGTTTATAAGTAAGTTCAGGAGTAATAAAAAGAAAAAAAAATCAATATTTTAACTTTTTTTTTCTGAACTAAGAGAAATTCGTAAAGATACAATATAGATTTCTGTATTATCTAATAAGTACAACATATTAAGCTTTTCTTTCAAAATAATTACTGGAAATTACAAATTATGTCCACTTGAACAACAAATAATTAGTTATAACAATACAAAGGTCTCAAATTTTAATAGTAGAAAACAAGTAATATCAAAATGTTTGGCCAAAAAAAGCAAAACCAAATAACTTAAGATGTATATATCACCTCAATATCAGCAATCTATTAATTTAACGATATTGAACCATCATTTTTTCTAAGTAGTTTTTCAACTGATGATAATAACTAATAAGTAATTCAAACTATTTTTTATTAAGTTGTTGGAAAATAAAAAATATTTTATAATCCTTTTAAATAATTATCTCCATTCGCAGATTTTTATTAAACATTTATATTCAAATCAATATTATTCAAATCTCAATAAATTTCAGCAAAATTTTTAGGTCAATTGAAATTTTTTTTTACCTAATAAACATTTCGAGGTTAAGAAAAAAAGTAATAAATAAAGTATCATTTTATTATTATTTGCCTTAAAATTCTTGGATAAAGCGTACGGAATATAATCAATAATCATATTAATTAAAAAAAATATAAAATAATTAAATAAGTTAACAATTATGTAAATAGTTATTTATAACTATCATCATTAATGTTTATAATCAGTTATGATTTTTGACAGTTCCATGAAATTTTCTGAATCAACACAATGGTTTACAAAAATATAATATAAAATAAAATATTAATAACCTGCGTCACAAGAGGAATTAGAGTTTTTTCAATAGATTTAGTTTTTATTTCTAAACTTATTGGTTCATGTTTAGCTATCATAGCCATCTTAAGCTTCGCCGCTTAAAAATTTGGGGCGAATATGAAAACAAAACAGTCTGCTAGTTTAGATTCGGATTTAGATGTTTGTTTGTTTCAGAAAGCTTTTGGCGGCTTACTTCTGTTCCTCATTAGGCATATTTAGCACACAAATGTTAACTAAATTTATAATGATTTCGTTTAAAAACGTCTAGTGGCGCTACTAGTCGATGAAAAGCTGAGTTGTAGTTAAATATTTGCATTATTTTAAGAGTCATTCTTACTACATGCAATTCACGCATTTGGAATCACTGTCGAGCGAGAATGAGAAGCTGATTGGTGAATATGGAAGGTGTTTTCCTCACTAGGGAACGCTGCAAGCTCCATACCGCCTATACTTCCGGGTTACTGTTTCCGGTGTATTTTAAAGCCATTTAGCCCACAACGTGATCATTGTGTTTGAGATTCTTGCAAATGTGGTATTTTAATACTTATTACTTGTGTTTACATACACTAACATAAGATGGTGCACAGCTTGCAGCAAGAACAAACAGTAATAAACAAATGGAAAGAGCCCAAATCAGGACTGCCAAGAAAGCGAGTTATTCGAAATCTAGCAACCATGTCACCTTTTTAAACAATATATTTATAAATAATTAAAACAAATTTTCACTTCAAACTCACCAGAATTACTTAATAACATTAATATCTTATGAAATACGGCAGATTTGAGTTCATAAATTATCTAATTTACTTCGTTTATTGAAAGCAAAATTATCCGTTTCAAAATATCGCAGCCCCACAGTGGACTGATCGTTAAGACACGGTTCCCAGCAGATCACCGAAGTCAAGCATGGGTGGGTGACCACTTGGATCAGTCTGCGTAGGGACCGAGGGTGCGCGGTATTGGTCCTCGTTAAACTGTTCTATCGAAAAGTGCTCGACTTCGCGTGCAGGTCGTTGGGCTACCGAAGCAGGGGTGCCATCCCCTCTGCAGAGGATCAAAATTGTGATGGCTTAAATTCGGATCATCCTCTGCGATATTTCTCTGACCGTCACCAATAGCCCATTGTGCAGCTCTAGTGTGACGTAAATTAACTATAACAACAACAATAACAAAAAATATCTCCTGGCAGAATAAGCTGTAGTAAGCAGTTGCAAACTTTCTAACCGGAACTAGAGCAGGTATAGAGCTCGAGGTTGTTATTGCTTACATTTATATTGAAAACACCATCCATACTCTCCCGCGTAAAACTCTCAAATCGAGCACCGCTTTACTTTTACTACCTTTTTATTAAAATTGTAAATTATAAGTAATTCTGAATTATTTAAATAAAAACAGGACGTACGGTTTGAATAAGATTTTTGTCTTAACTTTTGTAAAACTGATTTTGTGTCAGATTAACCTGCTGTAAATGGACTGGGCATATCCTTCGTCTAAAACGAAGTCTTCGGATCATCCTCAGGGATGTTTCCTAGACCGTCGCTAATAGCCCATAGCTCAGCTCCACACACAGTGCGACGTAAATGAACTACAACAACACCGTCTAAAGCTATATACCTCTGCTTATATATGACACTTAATTGAGCACCCGAAGGAAAACGCTAAAGAAGAAGGCCGAGACTTACTTGGCAAAGATACATGCGCCAAGATCTGTGCAAAGTAAAACTAAATGGATGGGAGGAAACAAGAGAATTAATTGAGGACAGGGCTGCTCGGGAAAAAAGACATTTGAGACCTTATATGCCAGATGGCGCAAACAGGATGGGTAGGCTCCTGTAAACTTAAGTATAACTAAAATATTAAAAAAGGATAATATTTATTTAATACTCATGTTCTTTGATATCTAAACGACACAAGATTGACGACTTAATTCAAGTTCTGAAAATTTTGTTAACAAGCATTCAATTTTTTAAATTATTTTACATTTTGTTTGCGAATATTATACCCTTTAATTAAAGTAAAGTGTTTTTGATTTTAAATATTGTGCTAATAGAGCCAAGAGTAACTAATGATTTGAATAACATTTGTGTTTTAACTAGATCTTCTCAAGTTGCACATTTAAGTATGCATTTTGTTATCCAGGTTGTTCATAATAACTGTCTTAAACATACACCTTTAGATTTATTTTTAAAAGTAGACACATTCGAAAATTTGTATTTAATTAAACAGTTACGAAGCAGAAACGCTGTTGAATAATTTTCAAGCAAAGAATGTTTATAACCTATTTGACTATCGGAAAAACAGGGGAATTATTCCTAGAAACCCTTCCAATTTCTATCAGGTACTTAACTTAGTTTTAATATTTTCCCTCTCATCTTTATCTCTAGCGATTCGACAGTTTTCGTCTATGTATCTGTTTCTTCCCCACCTGAATAACAACACCGTTTCAATATCACTCAATATTAATATCACTTCATACCAACTTAAGATCCTTTGACTTGACAAGGAACTTGTCAAGGAATTTGTCTTGACAACTTTGGAACTTTGACTTGACAAGGAACTTGTCAATGACTTCAATTTTGACAAGGATATTAAAAATACATATTTAAGACAGTGATTACTTAAAACCCTGTATTTGTCAACCATTTCTGTTCAAATTAACCAGTGATGTGAATTGGATAGTACGAGAGTATACTTGGGCATATTCATATACGCTATCGTTTTTGCAAAATGAAATTTTTATTCTTGTGAATAAGTTTTTTTCCTTATTTCATTACAGTTGGAGAACAATATATCCACTCTCCGCTTTCTCCGTCGTATCTTTCTAAATGTTAACCCAACACAGAAGACAATGGAATTCCTGAATCAAGTATCAGGGCAAATTGACTTTCATGTAAGTTTTGAACAACAAGACACTGCAACTGATTTTTTTTTGCATAAAAACATGGTTAATCCGGTGGATGAGGAATTTTAACATGGAATACATTTATTAATGTGGTTGTTTTGTGTCATAATTACAGGCTGAGGACTAAAAAGTACCTAAGGGTATATCAGTAGTTTTGTGAATGCATTTTAATATCAAAAATTCCCTTTTTTGAGTAAATGTTTACTTTTTTGAAACATCATTTCGCAATAGATAATGTTAAAAAATAAAATAAAAAATGGGATTTCCATAAGGAAAAATTATATTTTTACAAAAGGTGTTTTTCAAATTTTTTTCAGACTGTATAGAGCAGCATCTCAAATATACATAGTTTTGTAATGCATTTGCAGAATTTATTTTGAGAAAGAAAGAATTGTTTCTGATATTTATTTTAATTTTTTAATTTTTATATATTTAATTTTATATATATATATATATATATATATATGTATTTTANACGACGAAATTTTACCTTGTGATATGCTGACATTAGAGGATATTTGTGATGTTACAAATGATACAGAAGAATTCAGTGAAACTGAAGAAGATATTGCTAAACCACCTAGCTTTTCTGATGCCAGGAAAGGGCTGGATACTTTTAGGAAATTTATTTACACTGTTGAAAATGTACCCCCGGAAATGTTTAAATTTTTACAGCAGTTGGACAATTTTCACTTAAAGGTAGGTGAGAAAAGACAAAAACAAACCACTTTACACGATTTTTTCTCACAGAAATCTAGTCAATTATTGTAACAACGTATATTACATTGTATGAAACAAAAAATAAAGTAGGTTACTTTGTTTTTATTTATTAGCAATTTTTTTTCTAAATGAATATTAAAATTCAATATTTATTTCATTAGGCTGAGAATTTAATATAAGTTACACAATTTCAAATTTTTTAGTTTTTTATTAATGTGTTTTTAAGTTTCACCGTTTAATAAGTTTTCCCGTTTAATAAGTCGTTTCTTTCCACTCCCTTGAAAAACTTCTTAAACGGGTTCTACTGTATATATTTTTTTTTATAATTAGGGGAAAGTACTAAAGAAACGGACACTATTTTTAGCGAGTTTCTTATAAATTTTTACAATTCCTTGTAAATTTTTGCACAGAGTGGTAAACAAGTTCTTATATAGTATTTATATCGTTATATTGTTATGCATACTTATACGTAAGAATTGAATAAAAATCCTGATGTCTAATAATTTATGACGAAAAATTTTATGAAGTATTAGAGACAAATGGATGTAAAGTCTTAAAAAATTCACAGAATGGGATGAAGTTAGAGCTACTAGTGGTAAGGAATGAGTTTGTCTTCTTCGATGAGAAATCTTTTGCACTGGAATAAAGCCATAAACCTCAAAACCATCTATTGTGATTAGTATTAATTTACGATAAAAAGAATCTTTATTAAAAAGTTAAAAGATGTGTTTAAGTCTGTATGAAACAGGTTTGGGAGAAAGTTTTAACTTTGTTGTTTAAATTTGTTGTGCGATGTTAAGGCTATCAGCCAGAGAATGCTTCTTCGTATATTGGGAATATAGTTCAACATCTGTCTGGCAGAGAAAATCTGTCTGATTTTCAGTTAAAATAGGAATGGCCTCCAAGCTCAACGGATTTTGGGATTGAGGGTTTATACGCTTTGGAAATTTAATGATGCTAATTGCACATATTTGAACTTAACTTTATAACGTTATAGAGATAGTATAGGAATAAATTCTGATGGTTGCAATATGTGTTGCGTGACCAAATTTTCGGAAATGAATAAAGTTCGTAAAAAAAGTCATACCAACCCATTTGCCATAATGATTGTGTCCATGATTTTTTTTACCAGTAATTGAAATCAAAATATTTTACCCATGCGTCACAATTTCTTTTTGAAAGTCTATGAGTAATCAATCAAAGTAACAAAAAAATCTTATCGGAGGTATGAAACAAGTTTTTAATGTTAAAAATCTATACATAACTTATATAAATATTTTAAAAAGCATAAGCAGTGTATGATATATGCGTTTATAAAGTGCTATTATTATTATTAATAATAGTAATAATAACAATAACAATAATAATAATAATAATAATAACCCTTGACTCAATCATTTAAATTCCCAATGATTTTGTTACATGATTAATACTTATTCATCAACTGAGAAAGACTATAAAAATGTACTGTTTGCTGCATTCTGCTAAGGATTCTAGTTATTTATTCTCACCAAGCTTTAAAATTAGTCATAAAGTTTATCAATGGATGGCGCTGTTGACTAAAAACTGTTAAACTACGTTTTCTATTCCATGTAAGACCATCCCAAAAGAAATATTTTCACGAGTGTCAATTAAATTTGTAAATTAACTAATTTTTTCTGTTTGTAATTATTTTTTGTTTGCTTAGTAGTTTTTAGCTTCGCCATCTCTTAAAGAACTTTGTAACTGATTTTGAAACTTGGTGAGACTTAATTTTTTTATCTCCTGAACAAGACAGTGTAAAACGTACATTTTTACCACCTTCCGTAATTCTATCGGACATTTTTGAGACTCTCAGCTTAAGTCAAGAGTTAAAAACTAAGCTGCATTAAAAAAAAAAAAATGAAATTGAACGTTGAAATATGTAGAGGAGAGTAAGGCAGAATCAAGTTGTTGGATAAAACTGGGACACAGCACTTTTGACAATATTATTATCAGAAATCACATGAAAGCAGTTTCAGTTTGTTCCCATTTCATTTAGAGATGAATGAAAGACTGGGAGGGCAATTTGATTGTCAACCGAATAAAATAGCACAAAAGGTTATAAGCTATATGCTAGGCTGAGTGAAAATCCCAGAAAGATTGGATACAGGGTTTCAACATTTAAGGGATGAGACCATGAAGCTTGCTACAATGGTCGTTATAGAATCCTGATCAATATATTTTTCTTCGGTATCTCATTATGTACCGGGATTTATTCTACCAGGTAGAATAAAACCTGGTATTGGCACACATTAAAAAAATTATTAATCTCCAATTTTTTTTTAATATTATATGAAATTTTATTTTGGAACTTAAGGTCAAATTTAATTTTAAGGGCATGTAGCTGCATAAGAAAAAAAAAGAGAAAATTTAAGGGCATGATATTGTCAAATTTTCTCCTAATAGCATCTCCCATCCTTTTTTTAAGCAAAGTTTTCGAAACAATTTATTCAAAGAAATGTGTGGTCTTGTGTTCTTAAGGTTTAATTCAATTACTAATCCATGAAAATTATCAGATAATATTTTTAAAACATTAAACATAATAATCTTAGCAATATTAAAACAACTCGAATACCTGTTTTGAAAATATATGTAGTTTTTTTAATTTTAAATGTTATTTTAACACTCTTTGTAAACGTTTTTTAAATAAAATATGAATGATAGTGAAAATTTATTTTACTACATATTAAGCTAATTTTTGTTTTCACTGCTATGTTAACATCTTTTAAACGGCCTACAACTAAAATATAAGTGATTATGAGAACTTATTTTAATGTATATGAGTTTATTTTTGGTCTTAACCACTATGTTAAAATTTTTTAATTGAACTATATAGTGTAAAAACTATTATGAGTATTATTTCTTTAACATTTTAACTAATTTTTGGTTCCACTATTTTATTAATATCTTTTTAAGCAATTCATTAATAAATTGAATGATAATGAGAATTTATTTTACTACAAATTGATTTATATTTAGATTCAGCTGCTGTATTATTAATTTATTTTTTATTAAATTGCTGCGTTAATATTTTTCAAATGGCCTAAAAATATAAATGATTATGAGAAGTTATTTTAATGTTCAGTAATTTATTTTTGGTTTGAACCAAAATGCTAGCATTTTTTAAATGTGAAAAATGTAAATGATTATGAGCATTAAATCTTCTATATATTAATTAAATTTTGGTCCCCACTACTTTTTTAGTACATTTTTAAACAAATTATTGATAAGATAAAATGAGAATGAGAATTTATTTTTCTATACACATTAATTTATATTAGTCTTAACTGCTGCATTATGATTTTTTAAATGATTCAAGAATGAGATATAAATAATGGTGAAAACTTATTTCACTACTTATTAAATCATTTTTAGTTTTCATTGCTATGTTAACATTTTCAAAACGGCATATGAATGAAGTAGAAATTATTGTAAGAACTTATTTTAATGTATATAAATTTATATGGTTAACATAATAGAGAACACTTTATAAATTTTTTATAATTTTTTGCAATGAGCAATTCATTTGAAACTTTTTTCAAATTTCAAAGTGAGCGTCACTTTTTTCAAAAATACCTATATGTTTCAAGAAATAAGTATTCGAAATTTTTAAGAAAGACTTGTTTACTTCAAACGATACTACGTTAAGAGCATGTTTAAAGATATCATATGGGAGGACATTTTGCGTAATTTTTGTAATTTTTGGAAAGAAGAAATTCATTTGAAAATTGATTCGGATTTCAAAGAAAGTGTCAAATTTTTCATAAATGCAAATAGATGAGGAAATAAATACCCACAATTTTTTAACAGCTAATGTTTAGTCCAAACCATGCTACGCTAAGAGCATTAATATAGTTAACATAATAAAGGATGAATTGCTAACTTTTTAATAATTTTTTTTCAATGAGGAATTCATTTGAAACTTGATTAAGATTAAAAATGACCATCAATTTTTTCAAAAATACTTGATATTTCAAAAAATAGGAATTCAAAATTTTTAAGAAGTAATTTTCGTTCTAACAATGCTGCGTTAAGAGCATACATATAAAAATTAAGGGGGCACTTCGTGAAATTTTTGTAAGTGCATTTTCCAATGAATGTTTTTTCGAATAAATGCTTTTTCCCATGATAAATTCATTTGAATTTTGCTTTAGATTACAAAGTAAGCGTTAAATTCTTCAAAAATACCCATAGATGTGAAGAAATAAATTCTAAAATTTTTTTAAGAAGCATTTGTTTTGTCTACACCATACGACGTTAAGAGCATATATATGGTTACCCATAGATATGAAGAAATACCCATAGATATGAAGAAATAAATTCTAAAATTTTTTTAAGAAGCATTTGTTTTGTCTACACCATACGACGTTAAGAGCATATTTATGGTTAAGATAATGGAGGACATTTTGAGAATTTTTCATTATTATTCGTAATAAGGAATTCATTTGAAACTTGTTTCAGATTTAAAAGTTAGTGGGAAATTTTTCAAATATACCCATAGTGTGTGCTTCTTAAATACCTGAAATTTTTAAGAAGCTCTTTTTTAGTCCAAACCATGCAATGTAAAGAGCTATGCTACGTCATTTCTAACGAGAGCTTATGAATGAGTTTGAACTCTCATTCATACTGAGGAAGAGGGGTGCATCGCTCATCCTATGAAGAGAAGCGTTCATCTCATAGCACTATAGTAAGAGAGATCATCAACACTAAAAGTGGGGTGTAACGCTCTTTTTACCACTACTTGTTAACATTTTTCAAACAGCCTGTAAAAACATAAATTGTTATGAAAGCTTATTCTAATGTATATAAATTTATTTTTGGTTTCAGTCACAATGTTAGCATTTATTAAATGGTCTCTATATTAAATATAAATGATTATGAGAATTAGTTCTTCTACATAATAGATAATTTTTGGTCTCAAATACTTCACAAGTATCTTTTAAAGTAATCCATTAGTAAAATAAAATGATAATGAGAATTTATTTTACAACACATTAATTTATATTTGGTCTCAACTACAGCTTTATGATTTTACTTAAATGATTCATAAATAAAATGATTCTTAAGCAAAATAATTATGAGAATTTATTCTACTATGTATTAATTCCTTATCATCTTTTTTATGACAAATAATTAATGAACTGTTACAGTCATCATTCGGAAAATAAAGAATATATCTTTACTGGGATGGGATCAGTTATCCTCATAGGGATTACGATCATAGGTAGATTTCCATCTTTTTTCTTTTTTTTCTTATTTCTTTTTTTCTTCTCTGAAGGCAGTGCACTTTTTCTAGCCTATGCAGTACCTCTACACTACGAATGGAGTTAAGAGAACTCCAAATTGAAAATGTCTGTTTTTTCAATTTTGTAACCAAGTTCAATGAATATTTTAATGCTTGGAATCTCTCTGAAAGAAATTGGAACTGAAAATAAATTAAAACACATATATTTATTTCGCAATAATTATATGAAACAAATTAAAGTTTCATTTAGCAATAATTGTATAAATCCTTTTTGCAAATTAAAACTTAGCCATTTTATTTAAGAATAATTGCATAAATAAATTTAGATATTTATTTAGTTAAAATTTTTAGTTATATTTATTTATATTTTTTAGTTATATTTACTTAGTTAAAATTCAGATATTTATTTAGTAACAATAGTATAAATCAATTTTAACAAATAAAAGAGAATTTAAATATTTTTTCAGTAATAATTGCATGAATCAATTGTAATGGACTCAAATTTAAATATTTATTTGGTAACAATTGTATTAATCACTTTTAGAAATTAAAATTTAGATATTTATTTAGAAATAAACGCATAAATCAATCTTACGTATTAAAATGTAGATATACTATATTTAAAAATAAATGTTTAAATCAATTTCTACAAATCAGAATTTAATTATTTATTTCGTCATAATTGTATAAATCAATTATAACAAATTAAAATTTAGTTGCATATTTAGCAATAACTGTATGAACCAATTTTAAAAAATTAAAATTTAAATGTTTATTTTGCAAAAATTCAATGGATCAAATCCAATAGGCAAGGCTAAGTAGATACTTAGGTACGTAATTTTAAGTCTCGCTAGAGTTGCTCAATTTGCTATTGGCGACGGTCTGGGAAACATCCCTGAGGATGACCCGAAGACATGCCATCGCAATTTTGATCCTCTGCATACGGGATCACTTCCCCACATTGGCACCCTGATGACCTGAGTCCGAAGTCGAGCACTTTATTGCAAAACATTTTAAAGAGGGCCGATTCCTCTTACCCTCGGTCCCTACACAGGCTAATGAAAGTGGTCACCCTCCCACTTATTGACCGCAGCCAGTAATGCTTGACTTCGGTGTTTTCCTGGGAACCGTTTCTTTAAGATTAGTCCACTGCAGGACAATAAGCAAGGCTTAGAAACAATCTAAAACGGGATTCTTTTCCAATTGTTGATTTTCAATGATTATTACTTAAACTAAAATGATTTACTTCGGATAAGTTTTTACGATTTTGGGCCCAACTCAAAAAAAAAAAAAAAATGTTTGGTATTCATTCTTGCATTTCGAAATATAACTGTGCATAGAAATCAAACTTTGAAACTTTATGATTTCAGTTCAGCTATACCCTCGGCTAAAACAAATAATTTCCAATTCTGAGTTGTCCTCATTAGGGGTACATTTTAGGCCATAGATATGTACGCAAGACAATTTACTCATTATTACAGACATTTTTTGAAATTTGCTTTTTGAGATTACAATTCAGTTTTCACAAAATTAAAAAAAATTCACTAGATAAAAAAAAAATAAAAGATAAAATCTTTATATGTAATTCGATTTCGAAATTTTTCAATTTAGCTTTCATCGATACTAAACTAAATTATAGATAATTCGCTGATAACCTTTCATTCCGTACGTTTTGCTTTTAGAAATTATTCAAAGGCTTAGAAGTTACACTTAAATATTATGTTCTCACACTAGCGTTGGTTTTGGGTTAAATTCTGATATTAGTTTCCTCGAATTGTGATGTTTATTTGTTTGTTTGGAGTTTTAGAGAATTGCTTTTAAATTGTTAAACCCTGTTTAATTGTTTAACCCTGTTTAAATTGTTTAATAAAAATTCTGCGTAAAACGTAGAATTTTTATTAAACATATTTTTTATACTTTTCTTATTATTTTTCTAATTTAAGTTGAAATAAAGGAAAAATGTTATACCTAGCGGTTTAATAATTTATGGTTAGGAAATACATTAATAATTCGTGCTGCAGTTCCCGCATGGACTTGAGTCCTGTAGCCGATTTACCGCCGCAGCCACGTGGTTATGAAATACAGAATGGGTGTTTTTTTTTCTGCGCTAAAGGTAAAATCTGTCAAAAACAGTACACTTTCAAACAATAATTTTTCAAATTTGCCTTATTTGTAGATATTTAAGTCTAAGAGAATAGATTTACCTTATTGAACTAGTGATAATTATTGACATCAAATCAGTCCATAACTTTTCTTAATTCGTTAACAGCTTATGTTTATCTTTTAATACCCCAAAAAAACGTTAACCATATCTGTAATTTTATTGCTACAATTTTTAATCTACAAAAGAGTTTTAAAATATCTACTTGATGAGCAAATTTTGAAACTGAAGATTCAATATGGTTTAAAAGTTTATAAAAATTATTGCAACTTTCAATATTCCCTTTTCTAGGCTTTAAATTTCATTTTAAAATAGAAAGCGCTTTTCAGTCATCTATTAAATACAGATTTACCTTATTGAGTGAGATAGTTATCGACTTCAAATGAATCCATAACTTTTCTTAATTCATTAACTGTTTTCATCTACCTTTTAATTTGTCTTAAGAAATGTTATCCACATCTGTAACTTTGTTCTTTTTGGGGAAAATGCCTGTTATTTATATGCTACACGTCCTTCAAAACTTGAGAAAATAAAAAATTATAATTATTCAGATGATAAAAAAAGAGTTTTTCATTTTAAAAACATGTCTAACAAAAATTAGTTTTACAAAACGGTGATAATGATTTTATTAAACAATGGTTTAGCATGTTTTGATATTGTAATGGTTCCGTTCTTTTCCATAACTTTTCGTAATTCATTAACTGTTTTCACTTACCTTTCAATTAGCTATAAGAAATGTTATCCACATCTGTAACTTTGTTCTTTTGGGGGCAAAATGATTGTTATTTATGTTACACGTCTTTCAAAACTTGAGAAAACAAAAAATTCTAATTATTGAGATGATAAAAAAAAGGGTTTCATTTTAAAAACATGTCTAACAAAAATTAGTTTTACAAAACGGCGATAATGATTTTATTAAACGATGGCTTAGCATGTTTTGATATTGTAATGGTTCCGTTCTAGCAGATTAGATTTTAAAAAGCGGATGATTTTATAATTCAGTTAATGTTTTAGCGGCGATGTAGTTAGCTTCAGTAGCTCTGTAGAGCTGTAGTAAGTTTGCCATTTCTCTTGCACTGATCGATAAATTTTTTTCAAATTTTATATTTATACTGACAGCTGTTTAGTTTAATTAAGTAAAGCCTCTACCTTTCAGACAATAAATTTTTTTTTTTATTTTCAAAACATATTCCTAACAAAAATTTGATTCTAAAAAACGGAGATAATGATTTTATTAAAGGATGGCTTTAGCATGTCTTGATATTGTAATGATTCCATTTTCGCATATTTGATTTTAAAAAGCTGCTGCTTTTATAATATAGTTATTTTATTAGTGGCGGCTACTGAAGTAAGCTTTTTTTTAAAATTGTTATATCCACTGATTGATAAAATCTTTTTCAAATTTTAAATTTATGCTGATGCATCTGCTTAGTTTAATTAATTAATGTGCACTAATTAATTAAGTTATCTTAACTTTGCAATTATAACGATGAAGTTTATATTTAAAAGAGTTTGTGAAATTTTCATATGAAATCTGAATATTAGTTACTCTTAGTTCAAAAATCATATATGATGATGCTTTTTTTTTCTCGATCGTTGTCTTTAGGGATGTTATTAAGAAATTTGAAGAGTAATTTATTTTATATTTGTGTTAATAATTTTATAAATTCCTTACACACAGGGCACGAATAACTTGGGGTTGATTTCGACCAAATTATGAGTAAGTAAAAAAAAAAAAAAATAAAAAAAAAAGGACGACTGTAAACACGTAGAAACATTTTTATTTACCATTTATAATTAAATGCAAGGAACATACTTATTTTAAAAATATTCTCATGATTTCATTTTCTCTTCATTCAGCAAGTTTTAAAAAAAAGAAATTACTTTAAATAAAATTTTATTATCACAGAAAATTTAAATTATATTATTGATCCTAAATATTACAGAAACGCCGGCCAGGTAGCCGAGCGGCTAGCGCGCCTGACTGCGAAGCCAGTGGCCGCGGGTTCGAATCCCGCTCTGGACATGAATGTTTCTCTCTTGTGTTGTCCTCTGTTGTGTGTGATGAGTGAATGTGGCCCACCCTATGAAAGGGTTTGTGGCAGTGTGGCGTGGGCAATGTTACTCGCCTCCGTGACTTTGGTTCACAGGTGCCCACTGGGTAACGCGAAATGAGTAACAACTCTGGCATCTTCCAAGGCGAAACAAATAAAGTTCAGTGCCTGCCATTTGTAAAAAAAAAAAATATTGCAAAAAAAAAAAGAAATGCTCCAGTCTTGCGTTAATTTGATATAATCATTTTCTAATGCAAAAAACAGTTTTAGAACAGTTAACAGAGTTCTTCCTTCAAGTATTTTGAATGAAATAAAACAAAACTAAAGAGAAATTTGGATCATTTTAAATATCAGAAAAACAAAGAAAATGTAAAGTTTGGATAATTGGTTTTGAAACTTTATTTCAATATCTCACAGGATGTTCCACAATCACTTTGGTTTCAACAAGATGGTGCTGTTACTCAAATGAAAAGTAGAATGCGTCACACGTGCGATTACGTCAGAAGGACTGAAGCTATAGCAGCGCCACAGAACAGGGATGTAAAGAGCGGTAGTAGGTTGTGCACTGCATATGGTGTTCAAAAGTGAAAACTGTTCGTAGTAGAGGAAATTGATCTAAAGGAAAGGCTTGTTATGAATGGATGCTTTCAGATCAGAACAATGATTGATTTCCTGCTCCAAAGAAGCGCTATAAATTCAACGCATTACTGCAGTACTCTGACGAAACCACGGAAAGCAATAAAAAGCAAACTGCTAGTCTTTATTACACAACAAGTGATAAACTTCATGATAATGCCCAGCCACACATCTCCCGCGAAGCCCAGATGACCTTACAAAATTCCTAACGGAAAGTGTTGGAGCACCCACCACACTGTCCAGATTTGTCACCCTGTGACTTCCCGATCTTTGGACTACCTGGAAAGCAATATAGGGGACGCGTTTTCATTCGAATGACGAAGTGAAGGAAGTTGTGCAGGATTTCTTTAAGATTCAAGAACAATCTTTCTACAGCAAAGGCATAGACCTACTACCTAAACGATGGGACCTGCGTTACAACGTCCATGGTGATTTCTTTTCATTCAGATTGTCCACTTTTCACTAGGGCAACCCTTATATGTACCGCATTAGTCACCATACGAATTGACCTTTTATGCACTACATTCAATATTCATGTGTGGTAATATGGTAGGTGCGTACTTTATTTAATTCGCACTAGATCAGTACAATGGGCTATTGGCGACGGTCTGGGAAACATTCCCGAATATGATCCGAAGACATGCCACCACAATTTTGATCCTCTGTGGAGGGGATGGCTCCCCCACTTTGGTAGCCCGACGACCTACGCGCAAAGTCGAGCACTTTACGATAGAACAGTTTAAAGAGGGCCGCGCACCCTTGGTCCCTAAGCAGGCTGATCGCAATGGTCACCTATCAGTTTACTGACGGCAGCCATTGATGCTCGACTTCAATGTTCTACTGGGAATCGTATCTTTATGATCACTTTGGAAGGGGGTAATATCAATTGGTTAAAATGTATCTGAGTTTTGGCTCCGTTAGACTTTTTATTATCCGTGAGATGAAATTATGAGGGAGATCCATAAACTATTCAGTTTTGTAGCTGGGATTATTAGTAAATAGATCTAGAAACTAACGAAAATGTACTGTAAAATTGGGTTTATAGGAAGAGCTATTATTTAGTTATTTGAAGCAACCATTTTAAAAAAAATGCTTTATTTCATCAATAATAGGATGATTTGTTCTTGCCAACCAAACAATAACATTTAAAATAAGCGGGATCACCATGAAAATTGCCTCTGTATGAGGCAACCTAATAGGCAAAAGCTAGTCGATTCGTATATTGCTTCCAGTTCATGCCGATCCGTTTTCCCGTTCAATATCTCTAGTGGTAGACTGATCATATGAGAATTAGGATTTCTTTCTCATCGGGCTAACCATGGGAGGTTTCGATGTTCTCCGTTTCTTGTAACGCAAATGCGGGATAGTTTTATCAAAGAGACCTTCACGAAGGTAAGTTTGTCCCAATGCTTGATCCAAGAGTTCTTTGTCTTCTGGGTTGGGTTACAAATTACAAAGATGTTGAGTTGAATATTGATAATCACAAATCTGATATGGATTGGAAGTAGTTAGATAAAACAAATAAAAAATATTTTGAAAAATATTGATTTGAGTTTATCTAATTGAGTTAAGGAGACCTCTAAATAGCTGACGATAAATTGATCGAAAATACCTTTTTGTCTCTCCTTTCTTAACAAATAGTTAATATTAATTAATTATCATCTGAAAGGCAAACTGTTAAAATTTTTTTATATCATTTAATCATAATTTTGATGAAAATTGTTGTACAAAGATTGTTGTACAAAGAATTGTTGTACAAACATTTCAAAACTTGACCCACAAATTCAGAGAGAGGATGAAAGGCATCAAGAGGAGACAAATCACGTTGAAAACGTGGGAAATCGAGAAAAGCCCACTCAGGCTATGAATGTAGAGAAAGCGAAAGGTGGGGATAATTGTGGTTTGTCCAATTTAAATTTAGAGGTAGAATGCTATTCGTTTTGTATTTCCCGCTTATTCATCCCCTCTGTGCGTAATCACCTCAATGTAACATACACAAAGAAGAGGATAGAATGCGCAAGATCCGTTGCATGGCCTCCTCGTTCACCAGATCTCAATCCATGTGACTTTTTTCTCTGGGGTCACCTAAAATCAATTGTTATGTCGACACACCAGAGGATCTACTAGCGTGGATTGCCGTCGCTTCAATAGACATATGAAATACATTTGGTATCTTGGAGCTTGTCTGGTAATAGTTTTTATGTCGTTGGAGACAGGGCAACGACGTCAAGTATAGCCATTTCGAATTACTCATGTCATAATTGTTCAAATAAATATATATATTTTTTGGTTTGATAGTTTCTGGTATTTTAAGAAGTTGTTTTCCAGAGTGATGTTAAAACCTGCGATTTTCACCCTCTAACCGTATGTTCCATTGTAAGTTTTCATCTTCTTAATCTTTTTTATACACTTTTGGACTTGTCGGTCGAATTCTTTAACACTATGCTTAATGTTTCCGTGAATATCAACATTTTTAGCGTGTCTCACCTAATTAAAACCATTTTAATTTTGAACATAATCAGCCGTAAAGTAGCTTAACCACCTAATTAAGACCATTGTGTCCCACCTAATTAAAACTATTTTAATTTTAAACATAATCAGCCGCAAAGTAACTTATTGTAAACCAAACAAGTATATTAAATAAGTCGATATTCAAACATATATTTACGAAGAATAATTCACTCCTAGCTCTGCCTGGATAGAAAACAAAAATCGAATAAGAAAGAAGGGAAAAAAGGGTCCCATCGAAATAAAGTCACTTCTGAATTCATACACATATTCAGCAAAAATATCCCTCCACATTTATCTATGACTTATTGTTGTTTCTTATGCTACTTGCCAATACCAGAAAACCTGCTATGGGAAACTCAGCAATTTTAAGGCAGAGTAGTGCATTTCATGCTTTTCAGTGGCGCCATCTGTGGACCAAGAATACGATTTCAGCCACACGCACGTCATGGCCCATTTTACAGGGAGGACCCATTCATACTCCACTAATTCATCTACAGATCATAATTTTGACCTGAACCAGAGAATTATCAATCTCCAATCCAATACCCGCAGAGGTATAGATTTGTTAAAGGAAACTTGGAGGACTTTGTGACCCCGACAGATTTAACATGCACCAGTCAACATTTAATACACTGGACTTCTTCGGTCGGCAGGATTCGAACTCACGGACACAACATTCTACCAACCAGGATATCCCGGCCTTATCTATGATATAGTCTATTTTCTAATATATATATATTAGAAAATAAACTATACCATGTAGGACCACCTTTAGCTCTCAAAACTGCTAGCAATCACTGTGGCATTGATTCCACTAGGTGCTGATAGGTAGTCTGAGGTATCTGGTACGAAGCGCTCACCAACTGGTCCTGCAATTCCCTCACATTGCGAGGGGGTAGCGTGGCAGCACGAATTTGGATTTCCAAGTAGGACCACAAATGCTCTATTGGATTAAGGTCAGGTGAATTTGGGGGCTAAGACATGACTTGAAAGTCACTGGAACTTCCTCGAACCAATCCATGACGATTCGACCTTTATAACATGGCACATTATCCTGTTAGTAAACACCATCCTACGCAGGGAAAACTGTTGACATGAATGGGTGAACCTGGTCTGCAGCTATGTTCAAGTAGCTTACAGACGTCAGGGATTGTTCTATGAGGATTATGGGTCCTAATGTGCCCCATGAGCATTGTTCCTGGGCGAGAAACCATGAAAACCTGGGCGAGCCCATTGTTATAGAAGTGTTGCAGTTTTCCAGGGGTGGGGAAAGGAATAGATCGGGATGCGTCAGCTCATTCGGGAAAAGAATTCGAAACACCCCCAAGCATCCTGCNATATATACTAGAAAATAAACTAAAAATATTAATCACCTGAATTGGAATATCAGTAATAGTACACAAGTTTAAAAACACTACAATCTTTGAATAAAATTTATTCTCTACACTCTTTTGATTTCGAAAACTTATATAGCTCCCAACCAATAAAATTCTTGATGACTTTCTTAAAATGCATTGCTTATGATATCTGAATGATAATATTAATGAAGATAACTGGAAATTTCTCGTTCATAGTAATATAAACTACAATTAAACTTTATTTAATGACTGTCTTTTTTAGCAAATTAATGATATCTCTATGGGAAATAATTTTAGTAATAATGCTTAGAATATTTAAATTTTTCTCCGAGAAAATGGAATCGTTAAATCATTTGATAATCTTCCTAAAACTTCCTCCTTTCTCACATTTATTGATGGTTTTTTGGTAATTAATTTTAATGATTTTGAAATTTTAGCTAAGTATATTTATCCAAATGTATTAATTCTTAACAAAACTAATATTTGAAATCTTTTAGCAAATTTTCTATTTTCAACTTTTAAAATTCATAGAGACAAACTGATTTCCTTTAAACATTTTAATAAAAGAAATGACTTTATTTCATTTAAAAATTGTTTAGATTTTAATTCCAACTTAGCCACTAAGGTTTCTTCCAATATAATTACCCATCAGATTTTTAGATTTTACAGGAATAATTCCAATTACAAAGAGTTTTTAATGGAGATTGATCTAATTAATAACAGGTTTAATAACAACCATTTTCCTCATTCATTCTTTCAATTTCCTTTAAGCAAAATAAAAAAGACTAAGAACACTAATTTATTTTTTTCTGA
This sequence comes from Parasteatoda tepidariorum, assembly GCF_043381705.1. Classification (NCBI taxonomy): domain Eukaryota; kingdom Metazoa; phylum Arthropoda; class Arachnida; order Araneae; family Theridiidae; genus Parasteatoda; species Parasteatoda tepidariorum. Next base: position 29,767,376 of record NC_092215.1, on the reverse strand, counting down.
TCATATTAGCTCAGATTTATTTTTAAGGTGGAAACTAACTATAATAAACTATACCTAAAGCCACTGGACGGAATAGTTTGAGTGCATAACCTTTTATACTGGAACAATTAATTTATTAAGTAAAATTCTAAGTTGTAGCCTTTATAAAATAATTTTAATTATCCAGGGTAATAAGCAGTTTTTTTAGTAAATACGGATAGGGACTCATACCTATGAATGGACACCCCCAATGACTGCTGGTATTACGTGTAGTCTTTACTTTTATGAAAGAATCTGTGGATTAAAGATAAAGTCTATAAACGGCTTTAGATTGATTTATAAAACAGTCCCCCTATGAAAAGGAAAGCCAGTAAAATGTTTATTTCAAGTTTGCGTTTGTGTGTGAAGCTCTACAAATATTACTAAAATGAATGTCATTTTAAAAATTATTTTATAACTTAAATCTATTCAATTTTATAGTTTTTTTCTCCCTACTATGGGTTTTGTGACTTAAATTTTCTAATTATTATTTAACCCATTATAACCTGTGTGAGGAGAGTTGTTATGTCAACCTTCATCTTCGGAAAGGTACCCCATCATAGAATCGAGTTAACATGTCTTATACACTAGTGGAATGGAATTATATTTTTGCAGTGGTAGAAACACTACAGTACTCCCCCACCAGCATTATATCTGTGATAGAATTCGATGAACTGACACCAATAGTGGATTCATTGCTGCTTTGTGAGAAGCCGGGAGAGCTGTATTAAGATCACCGTACTGTGGTGTGCTGCTCACAAGAGCTGTATTAAGTTCACGGTCGTGGTCGCTCCCGTGTTGCCCTTAACAGTCGAGTGTATACGTTGTACGTGATCGAGTCGGAGTAGCAACAGTGTGAGGAGGTGGATAATGTCGCAGTCACAAGGGGCAAGTTACCTATTCAATGAGGATCATCCATTGAAGTTGGCATGTTCAGATCGAAGTTGGCGTTATTGTCAAGTTAGGCGTGTTCACATCGCAGTATGAGTTTCTATCAAGGTAGGCATGTTCACATCACGTCCGGGTCACCAATGTGGTGAGAGTTGTCATTAACAATGTCAAGCTTCATCTATGGAAAAGTATCCCAACATAGAACCGAGTTAACATGTCTTATATCGGGGCTAAAGAGAATAGAAGGGCTGGTTCAGTCCTTTGAAGTAGCTCTCGCCGCGTCAATCCTCCGATTTTCTCTAGTGACGTCACTTTGGCGCAAAGCTCGCACTTTTACTTCAAGAACGGAGCGTTCGGCCTTACNATAGCGGGAGAAATCTCACTCCGTCATTTTCACGGGAGCGAGAAGGAAGGGGATAAACAATCACCCTATGAAAAAGGAAAGCCAGTAAAATGTTTTATTTCTAGTTTGCGTTTGTATATGAAGCCCTACAAATATTACTAAAATTAATGTTATTTTAAAAATTATTTAATAACTTAACTCTATTCTCTAATGAATTTTATAGCTTTTTTTCCCCACTATGGGTTTTGTGACTTAAATTTTCCTATTATTATTTAACTCATTAAAACCCGGGTGAGGAGAGTTGTTATCAACATTGTCGACTTTCATCTACAGAAAGGTACCCCATCATGGAATGAGTTAACATGTCTCATATACTAGTGAAATGGAATATTTTTACAGTGGTAGAAACTGCTAAAGACCGTTTAACCCATTAAAATCTGTGTGGGGAGAGTTGTTATCAACAATGTCAACTTTCATCTACAGAAAGGTACTCCATCATGGAATCGAGTTAACATGTTTCATATACTTGAGAAATGGAATATTTTTGCAGTGGTAGAAACTGCTAAAGACCGATTAACCCATTAAAACCTGTGTGGGGAGAGTTGTTATCAACAATGTCAACTTTCATCTATAGAAAGGTACCCCATCATAGAGTCGAGTTAACATGTCTCATATACTAGTGAAATGGAATTATATTTTTGCAGTGGTAGAAACTGCTAAAGACCGTTTAACCCATTAAAACCTGTGTGGGGAGAGTTGTCATCAGCAATGTCAACCTTCATCTATGGAAAGGTACCCCATCATAGAATCGAGTTAACGTGTCTTATATACTAGTGAAATGGAATTATATTTTTGCAATGGTAGAAACACTACAGTACTCCCCCATAAGAATTATATCTGTGATAAAATTCGATGAACAGACACCAATAGTAGATTCATTGCTGTTTTGTGAGGAGCCGAGAGACCTGTATTAAGATCACCGTACTGTGGTGTGCTGCTCATGAGGCCGTATTAAGTTCACGGTCGTGGTCGCTCCTGTGTTGCCTTTAGCAGTTGAGTGTATACGTTGTACGGGATCGAGACTGAGTAGCAACAGTGTGAGGAGGTGGATAATGTCGCAGTCACAAGGAGCAAGTCAACTATTCAATATGGATCATCCATTGAAGTAGGCGTGTTCAGATAGAAGTGGGCGTTATTGTCATCTTAGGCGTGTTCATATCGCAGTGGGAGTTTCTGTCAAGGTAGGCATGCTCACATCATGTTCGGGTCACCAATGTGGGGAGAGTTGTTATCAACAATGTCAACCTTCATCTATGGAAAGATATCCCATCACAGAATCAAGTTAACATGTCTTATATACTAGTGGAATGGAATTATATTTTTGCAGTGGTAGAAACACTACAGTACTCCCCCTCCAGAATTATATCTGTGATAGAATTCGATGAACTGACACCAATAGTGGATTCATTGCTGCTTTGCGAGAAGCCGGGAGAACTGTATTAAGATAACCGTACTGTGGTGTGCTGCTCATGAGGTATCCCATCACAGAATCAAGTTAACATGTCTTATATACTAGTGAAATGGAATTGTATTTTTGTAGTGGTAGATACACTACAACCTGAATTTTTTTTTATCTGCCGTGACACACAAAAAAGCTCCTATTAAAAAAGCGATTATTTCTTTTAAGTAAATGAATATTTTCTTCTGTTAGCTACTACTTGATTTTTGAAACGAATAAAAAACATTTGCTTGATGTGAAAGTAGTCCTTTGTGAAATCAGAAGAATTCTCTTTGATTTCTCACAATTCCCGTGACGTATATGTCTCGTAAGGACGAAATGGGTTAATATGTTTCTTTCAAAGACATCAGCACTCAAATTTTGATATTTTTACTAATTATTTTATACTATAAAGCTTAAAGCAAATTATATTGCTGTAAGATTAGTCTACTTGATTTTAACGGCTTCTTTATTTATTTTATTTGCTAAGTTTGTGTTTTGATTTTCTTCTTTTATTTTAAACTCCTTTTTAATTACATTATTTTTATTTTGTTTTTTCGAGGCATAGGCGCATTATAAGGAGTAATTTTTATCTTATGGTGATTAGTCAGAATTTTGAAATGTCTCTCGAGGAGGAATCCGTCTTGATGATAAACTTTACTTTTTTTTTCATTAAAATTATTGTATTTCTAATTCTATTATATTTCTATATATACATATTCTCTCTCTCTCTCTCTCTCTGTGTGTGTGTGTGTGTGTGTGTGTGTGCGTGCGTGCGTGTGTGTGTTTCACTTGACATGGGCTTATAAGTCTAACTTTGTAATGAGCATTCAAGCCTGCATATGTATGTGCAACAATACATAAATAAAAAATATAAATAAATAGATGCTTTCAGGGGGTTGCGGTGGGATTTGAAAATATTACCTCTACGCTTCCTTTTAGGATGTTGGGACAGCCCTGTTGTGTAACAATTAAGCTACTAATTTAATTTTCCCTAGTCCTGGCATTTGTATATTCAAATAATGAATCCCAGGCAAATTGTATATTTAAATAATGAATCCCAGAAAAATTATATATTTAAATTCGTATATTTGAATTTTTTAATAGTTTAAAANTATATACATGATTTTTTCTTCTTCAAATTTTACTGAAAAATGTGATTTTAGTTCAATGTTCAAAAATATGCAAAGTCTATGATTTTGCTAATATTTATAAAACCTTGTTTGTAAATCCATATTAAGGTTTTGCATTTAACAAACATTTAACAAAGACCCACCTTCATAATTTCAATAACTGCAAATAGTTTAAAACTTAAAATATGTAACACTAACCTCAAAATGTTTTTAAAAGTTTAATTTCAATTGAATGCTGCCACTGTTTTTATGCAATAAATCAAATCAAATCAAATCAAATTATCGTATTTTGTAGACGGTTTACTATTGAAACATCACTCAGCAATAAATAAATTTAAATCTGTTTTATCTAAAAAAAATATTAATTTCATTAATTAATTAACATTACTAATTAATTTTAAAATATTCTAAATGTACACGATCACCATAAAAATATTTGGTGATGGTGCATCTTTTTGTATTATTGTTTTCGTATAATTAATTACAAAATAAAGTTTGTCACCGTATTTTCCTAGGCGGTTCACTTCAAACATATCATTCAATAAATCTGCTTCAATTTTTTGCAGTTGCAGTTGCTTATTTACGTCACACTAGAGCTGCACAATGGGCTATTAGCACGGTATTAGAAACGTCCCTTATGATGATCCGAAAACACACCGTCACAATTTTAATCCTATTTGGAGAGGATGGCTTCCCCGCTTTCGTAGCCCAATGACCTGCACTCAAGTTCGAGCACTTTATGGTAGAACAGTTTAACGAGGTCCGATACCGCACATCATCTGTCCCTTCGTAGCTTGATCAAAGTGGTCACCCACCCGCGCATTGATCGCAGATATTGATGCTTGACTTCGGCGTTCTTCAGGGAACCGTGTCTTGCGATCAGTCCATGAGAGGACTTCAATTTTTTGATTTTTAGGCACGAAAAAGGATTTCTGCCCTACGGCGTGACATGGATGATACTTTCCGCATTAAAGGTAATGGGAAAGCTTTTAGTTATGATAGATTTAATGTCAACCTTGCTACTAACTGGCTCACCTAGATATTCATTTAGATCCAGGAACGAACTCGTGACCTATTGCTCTAAACGATAAGTTGGAGCCATGTATAATAAAAAAGCGGTTTGAAATGATTGGTGTACCATAAACGCACCATAAAAATATTTTGTGATGATGCACCTTTTTGTAATATTGTTTTGATTCATTCAATTACAAAATAAGATTCGTCATTGTATTTTCCTAAACCGTTTACTACAAAAATATCATTCAAAAAATAAATTTAAATCTGCTTCAATTTTTGGGATTTTTTTGGCACGAAACATGGTTTTTACCCACTTTGAGACGTAGTCGATGCTACGAAATTTAACGTGCTCTTTGTTGCATAATGCTTCAGCTAAATCGTCATTTAGATTCAGGATCGAACTCATGACCAATTGCTGTAAACGCGAAATATGATTTGTACTTCATCATAAATCACCGTCTAAGAGCACTGGTATGCCTTATAGATAACGAAAAGATAAGAATATACCCTGTTTTTTATATTAAAGTTTTGTTACTAAATGAGCCTAGTTCTTCACTAAATTTTTTTCTCGTTCATTCAAAATTTGTTTTTTAAAAAGTTTAAAAAGAAATTTTAAAAAAGTTAGACAAATAGAATTTGAATTGTTCTAAGTTTTTTCCTTTTATAATTAGATTCGAACTTAAATAAGGGAAACAATCATTACAGATAATTTTTCTGTGTTTGTAATATTTTGACCACTGTTAATTTTGTTTTTTGATTACGTAATATTAATTTGTAAAAAAATGCAATTTTTCTTCATGTCCGTAAAATTTTTTGCCTTGTTCGATAAAAATTTGTTGTTTAAAATTTTTCTAAGACAATTTCGAATTTGAAATATTAAACAAATTGAAAGTTTTTCATATAGGCTTGCGTTATTTTTAACTTTTGCTTCTTGTATCTGGACTTTAACATAAATAAAAGCATAAAACATTAAATTTCTAATAAATATGATTTTGAACTGATTTTATTTATTGTAAAGAATTTTAATTTTACTTTTTGATTATATAATTTTAATTTTTGGAGGAAAAATATAATGTAATTTTAGTTATCCCTTTAATTTTATACCTTGAAAATTTTCGATTTTACAATTACAGACAAATAAAATTTATTAATTTTTTTGTAGTCTTGTATCTTTGCTGGCTTGTACTTTTTTAATATGGATTTCGAACTTAAATAAAGTGCAAATCATTAAAAGTTTTTGCAGTTTAGATTTTGAACTGATTTCTTACCATTGAGAACTATAATAATATTATTTTTTGGCTATAATTTAGTTTTTAATGAAAATAAATGAAAATATTTTAATATTTTAAAGGAATAAACCATCCTTAACATCGCTTCTTCTTCCATACTCATTTATTTGTTTCAAAAATATAATTTTAATTCTTAAAGAAAATAAAAATATTTTAATATTAATTTTAGGAATTTTAATTTTGAACTAATTTCTTTCTGTTGAAAGCAATATTAATTTTATTACTCTTTGTTTGCAGTTTATCTTTTAGAGAAAATTAGCAAAAATATTTTAATACTTTTAATTTATAACATTTAAATGTATGAACAATATTAATTTTATATTTTGGTTATAACTTAGTTCCTAAAGAAAATAAGTAAAAATGTTTTAATATTTTCCATGAGCAAATTAATCTTTAACATGTTTCCTTTTTCTATATCTATCTATTTTAATTCTTGATTACATAGTTTTAATTTTTTTCAAAAAATGAATGAAAATCGTTTAATATTTTCCATAAGAAATCACTTTCTAACATTTTTTTAAATATTTATTTTGAAAATATAATTTAAATTCTTAAAGAAAATAAAAATATTTAAATATTTTCCGTAAACAAACTATTCCTTAGCATCTTTTCCATTTCAACATATATCTGTTTTGATTTCTGATTTTGTTTTTTTTAAATTTTAAAGAAAATGTATAAAAATTTTTTTCCGGAAAAAAGCCACAACTTAACATTTTAATCTTCTTCTTTTGCCTTTTTTGGATAAATTTTGAACTGACATAAAAGTATAAATCAATAAATTTTTTAGGATTTTAAATTTTGAACTTATTTCTTACTATTGAAAACAATAGTAATTTTATTTATTGGTTACATTTTAGTGTTTAGAGAAAATTCATTAAAACATTTTAATAGATAATATTTTTTAATATATAATATTCAAATAATAAACAATATTAAATGTACTTTTTGGTTATAATTTAGTTTTTAAAGAAAATAAGTGAAAAGGTTTTCATATATTTGATAAATAAACCATCCTTAGCATAATTTCTTTTTAAATATTTACATATTTATTTTGAAAATATAATTTTAACTCTAAAAAAAAAAAAATATTTTAATATTTTCCATATTCTTTAACACCTTTTCTTTTTCAACGTACATTTATTTTAATTTTTGATTATATAGTTTTAATTTGAAAAAATTATTCTTAAAGAAACCACTTCATAACATCTTTTTCTTTCTCAACATTTATTTATTTGTTTTTTGATTACATAATTTTAATTTTCAAAGAAAATTAATAAAAAAATATTTTTATAAAAGAATCATCCCTTAACACCTTTTCCCACTCAACTTTTATTTATAAAAGTACTTTTCCACCTCAAATCATCACTTACTTTGGCGATCAACCACACAATACATTCTACGCACCCGCCAAGTTGTAAAAAATTTCAGGGCGCATGTGCGCAGCCCTTCCAGAGAAAGAGCCGAATGAGGGAGATCTTTTCACGCACAGAACTCGGAGAAGAATATTCCAAACACATCCCTCCGAAATGGCCGACTCACCGAACACCGTCTCTACAGAAAACGTCAAGATGTTAGAAAAAACATCCCCCACCGAAAAACCCCCTGCCAGCGATGTCATCTGCCTAAAACCGAAGATGACTCTATTAAATGGGATAACAGTTATAGTAGGAAGTATTATCGGATCAGGAATATTTGTAAGCCCGAAAGGGGTCTCAAAAGGTACCGGAAGCGTTGGCCTATCTCTCGTGGTATGGATCACTTCAGGAGTTTTTTCGATGGTTGGAGCCTATTGCTATGCCGAGCTGGGCTGTATGATTACAAAAACAGGAGCTGATTATGCATATATCATGGAATCGTTTGGCCCATTTGTCGCCTTTTTACGTTTATGGGTCGAATGCATGATTGTCCGTCCATGCTCTCAAGCAATAGTTGCATTGACCTTTTCCTTTTATGTTTTGCGACCCATTTATCCGGACTGTGAACCACCTGATACAGCTATTCGTTTTTTGGCCTGTTTATGTATCTGTAAGTATTACTTTTAACTGTTACTTAGATAATTGGTGGTAGGTCTAACTTCATGCTCATGCTGTTTCCTCAAAATCTATTCTCCTTTTTTCATGTGATATATATTTATAAAATGTATTTTGGTGATAAAATTTAGCAATTTTTTTATGTAAGAGCACCGAAAAGTGTAAAGTGTAATCACTTGACATTTTTTCTCTTTGAAAACAAGTGTTAGTAATGTATACCCATGCTGTTTCCATTAAATACATTTTCTTTTTTTAAATGATATATATTTAAAAAAATGTATTTCGGTGATAAAATTTCGCAATTTTGTATAACAGAATCACTCTTTTCAATATTTTTTGTGTTTCCAGTAAATACTCCTTTTTTCCAACGATATATATTTAAAAAATTTGTTGAAGTGATGAAACTGCGCAATTTGTTCACGTGTTTGTCTTTAAAAGTTGTTAAAGAATTGGTATTTTTTAATTGAAACGATGCCAAAACGTGTTTACTAAATAAAGAACGTGAACAGCAAATTTACAAAGACCCTGATCAGTTCAAATATTCAGAATTGGTTTACAACAAAATGTTTAATTAAATGCTCAAGTTCTAATATTCTAAAGCAAAGGACAAATTTGAATGAAGAAATTAATTCATAAATTGTCTGAGTTAAATTTTAGGTTTCAGATACTGTAAATATATAAATTACGAGGGATTTATTTTAAATAAACTATGAAAATACTTAAATTATTTCACATCTATAAATATTTGGAATATTTAGAAATAGTTTTAGAAAGTTGTAGTTCTAATATTCAAACAAAGTACATTTTTGAATGAGGAAATTAATTGATATTATTGTTTGTGTTGAAGTAAAATTCTAAGTTTCAGGCCATCTAAACGTTGTATTTTATGTGGCTTATTTGAAGGAAAATTAGAAAACATGAAACTTTTAATTTTTTCTAACTATTTTAAAAAACAAAATTCATTTAATGACTATTTGAAAATGATCGAACATGGCGACTTTCTAAATTTAAAACTTATACCTTGTGATAGTTGAGATATGGAGAAATAAAATAATGCGATTAAGCAACAAAAGAGTTTCTCTTGAAGTGTTAATTTTAATGAAAACAATCTTAAACTGAATTCTAAATACAGAAAAACGCCCCATTTAAAATCGTCAAAATATATAAGTGTACACTTATACTAGTTTTTGCACAATGCGAATTTTGTAGTTTTCAGTTCAGGCTTAATGTTAGGAAATTTCTTCAAGCTTGATATTTATATGAATTTAAAAAAAATATACTAAACACATTTTTAATATAGTCTCTGATGAATAGATATTAAATAAGTATGAAACCCTAAATTTTACACAAAGTTTTAATTACGCTTAATATTAGAATAATTAATTTTCTACGTGAAGTCTTTAAATAACTGTTTTCATTGGGAAAAAAGATATTGTAAACAAGTTTCTGATATAAAGCTTTTTGATTCATTATTTGATATAATTTAATTATCATTAAAATGTATAAAGTTCATTGAAATATAATGCATTCTTCCTAAGCTCTTTAACTAGTGTGTATTATTCCATAAAAATTTCTATTTTTAAAAACTTTTTAGATTCTAATTTTCTGCAGGTTTTATACTTAAAAATATTCTTTAAGACATTTTAGTTGTAAATAAAATACTAAAAGTTTTGTAACAGTTTTAGGAAGTATTAAATTGAAATTTTGAATCTTTTCAGTGTTTTGTCCCTGAAAAATGTAAACTAGATTTCCCCGCAATTTTACTCGTGAAGTTAGAGGACAATTTTCTACTTCTAAATTTCAGTGAAGTAAACGGAGAAAATTTTCTAACTTCCTTCATAGTTAATTTACACTAAGCGATGTCTGTAATTTATTGAAGCTCTTATTAAATTTGCATAAATCATATTTCTATGTTTGAAAGCTTTCTAATTCATAATTTTCTGCAAATTTTGTACCGAAAACAGTCTTTAAAAACGTTAGTCATAAATAAAATGCTAAGAGTTTTGTTATAGTGTTAGAAAATACTAAATTAAAATTTAGAATCCATTCAATGTTTCTCCCCTGATAAGTGTAAACTCGTTTTCCCTGCAGAGTTCTTACTCACGAAGTTAGAGGATAAATTTTCTACTTTTAAATTTCAGTGGAGTAAACGGATAAAATTTGCTAACTTCCTTTCCGGAAAATTTAATAAGTGGTGACCGTAATTTATACAATTTTCATGAATCATATTCTATGTTTGAAAGCTTTTTAATTCATAGTTTTCAGCAGATTTTGTACCAAAAACATTCTTCAAAAACGTTAGTCATAAATAAAATACTAAGTTTTGTTATAGTGTTAGAAAATATTAAATCAAAATTTAGAATCCATTCAATGTTTCGCCCATGATAAGTGTAAACTCGTTTTCCCTGCAGAGTTCTTACTCACGAAGTCAGAGAATAAATTTTCGATTCCTAAATTTCAGTGGAGTGAACTGATAAAATTTATCAACTTCCTTTCCAGAAAATTTTATAAGTGGTGACCGTTATTTATTGAAGTTCTTATAAAATTTGTATGAATTATATTCTATGTTTGAAAGCTTTTTAATCTGTAATTTTCTGCAGATTTTGTACTTAAAACATTCTTCAAAAACACAGCTAGCTATAAATAAAATGCTAAGAGTTTTATTATAGTTTCAGTAAATATTAAATTAAAATTTAGAATCTTTTCAATGTTTTGCCCCTGATAAGTGTAAACTCGTTTTCCCTGCAGAGTTCTTACTCACGAAGTTAGAGGATAAATTTTCTACTTCTAAATTTCAGTGGAGTAAACTGATAAAATTTGTTAACTTCCTTTCCAGAAAATGTAATAAGTGGTAATAATTTACAGTAGTTTATTGAAGTTCTTATTAAATTTGTATAAATCATATTTCTATGTTTAAAAACTCTTCAATCTCCAATTTTGTACTTTAAAACATTCTTAAAGAAATGTTAGTTGTAAATAAAATGCTAAAAGTTTTGGTGTAGTTTCAGAAAATATTAAAATAAAATTTAGAATCAATTCAGTGTTTTGCACCTGAAAAGTGCAAACTAGTTTTCCCTGTAAAGATTTTACTCGTGAAATTAGAGGATAATTTTCTTTTTAATTTCAGTTGAGTAAATGGAGAAAATTTGGTAACTTCTTTCACAATTTATTTCGTAAGTGGTAACTGCAGTTTAATGAAGTTCTTATTAGATTTGTATAAATCATATTTTTATTAAGATACAATCTTTTAATATTAAAAATTATCACAAAGATATAAACTAAATCGTAATTTACAGAACTAAACCGGTATACATAATTAAAATTTTTAAAAGTCTTTGTCATAAAACATGCTTTATATTAACCCGGATGCCCGTTTGTTTTCGCAATAACAAATCGTCCAATTATATAACTTTTCTTACAATATTTAAATTCGTACCAATTTTATGTATGGTCTCCTACTAGTAGTTGTTGCAAAGTTATTTTATTTCTGTGGCCTTTTTTACACAGGAAAATGTCAGCAAATCTTTTTTTTTACACTGTTTTAAAATAGTATCGATGGTTATTGGGCATGTTTATTTTGAAATTTCCATAGGCAATAGGACTAAATCATTAATTTAAAAGCACTTCCTTTTTTTATGTCACTAATATGCGTATGAAAACTGTCATTGAGAGGAAATTACGGATGTATCTATTTGGAAATAATACTAAGAAACAGTATAACACTCAACTTTTGAAACATTAAGACTTATCACTATATCGCCCGAGAACTTCATTTAATGATTCAAGTAATTTTCAAAAATGCTCAAATTTTATACATGTTTCGAAGATTCGAAAGAAGCATTCTTTCGAATATTTCGTTCGAATAGCTCGATATTTTTCAGATTTTTCTAAACTTATATCTTTGAATAAATTAAATTTTAAAAATTGAATTAAATCTTAAAACAAAAAGTCCTGACAAATAGTTTATACAGGGTATTCCGTGATAATTGCTTTTAACATTTTAGCTCAGAAATAACAAAAATACTAATAAAATCGAACGAATCACTACTAACGAAAATGATATTGTAAACAATCAAAACCTGCTTGATTGATAAATGAAACTTGGTGTTTCTAATAATCAACTTTTAACCGTTCTCCGTTTCTCTGACGATAAAATAGATTTTAATGTTTCCAGTCCTTATAAAACCGGTGTATTTCCTTAGATTTCGATATTTATATTAATTTACGACCAATAATATGCATAATTGTTTTTCAGAATTTAAACTTTGAATTTAATCTCAAAATATAAATGTCGATAAATTCAATTTTGCAATTTAGCTAAATATTTAATTGAATACAAATGAAAAATAAGCACATTAGATTCCTCGAAAATTCACAATGTGCTTAGAAATATTTGAGCTTTTCTGAAGCTTTTCTTACAAAGCTTTTCTGAAATAAATTCAGTTTTCAAACAATACATTTATTTCCTGAATTCTGATCTTAAAATTACTACAATTTAAGAGCTTCAAACAATCTTTCATCCTGAAGATTAAAGACTAAAGATGGGATTATTCTGGATTAAATGAACAGGCTAGATATTAAGAGAATAGGCGAAAATTTTGCTCAGACTAAAGGGACTTGCATGGAATGCTAGACTATAATGACCTGAAAATACATCCGCAGATATTAAATGACGTCATTCAAACATAATTTAATTGAGGTAACAGGAAAGATTCGAAGTCTGGATTAATTTATGTCCTCTAGAAATATTAAAAGCAAAGAGTTGATTTGGAATCTAAATTCTTAAGTTGAAATTTGTAAAATCTATAGAATAATTTGTTCTATAATCTATAGAATAGTTGGCTTTTCAAAAGATTTAAATAGTCTCCAAAATTAAATTAGTAAACTTCCTGTAAGTATTTATGATTAATTTAAAATTTTATAATTCTTATAATTTTAAAATCAAAATTCTAATATTGATTACGATGAATTAATTAAAATTTAATGAATTACAGTAACAGAGATGCCTACTTGCTCCGGACAGCAAATATATATTTTAAAGTGGTAGTTTATCAATTGTGATTCTTGGTTTAATAAATTCAATTTAGTAGATTCTTATCCACCACTATTTCTAAATAATTTGTAGGCTTATATTAATCACCACTTTATAGTACTTATGTCATACTATACCACATATAAAGCAGACAAAAATTGTTAAATATTTGCAAAATTTACTTAGTTGTTATTTACCGTTTTTTTAAATTATTCTGGCGTGTTCGGAGCAGTTGGTATCTCTGCAGTAATGTGTAATTAAGTGCATTTGATAAATTTTGGTAATTGGTAAATAGAAAAACTGAATACCTTGAATAATTTTCGATCATATGATTGGATTTTCACGTATTAAGGCTCAATCTTAATGGTTTGAGTACCTAACATAAAATATGCTAATTAGCTCAGACAGTATTTTAAGTTGGAAAAATCGGAAACAAAAGCGTGCTTTCTCTAACTAAAAATTCCCTTTTTTAAGCAATTCGGATTCTTGCCTCTTAAAATATGCAGGTAGCAGCAATCTTTTAAAATATGGTCCCAATAGTTTAGGCGGGAGAGCTGTTGGAAGTTTTAATCCCTTAATGATAATTTCACGTTTTGCGTAGGACACCGTATTTTGAGAACTTTCTAAGCTAATCGAAAATTTTTTTTGCTCATTATGATAAAATTCGCTCACCCAAGGATTCGTTTATCCGAGTAAAAACTATTTATTAATAACTATTTATTTTTATTAAATTATTTAATAATAGTCTGAAAAATTTTGAATTGTAATGTATACAAATTTTTATATCTTTTTAAAGTATGTAATTTTAAATAATAAAAAATTTCGAATTGTAATGAATGCGAACTTGTTTTGAAAAAAATGGTATCAGCTGATTTTAGAAAATGTTTACTTAGTTAAGGTCTCTCACTTTTTCTTCTCATAAGGGGTTTTACCACATTAGTAAAGAAATTTTTTTTTTATCTCTTAACCCTCTGACACAGATGGTACACCTGTGTCCCTTTTATATATTTTTTCTGACACTTAAATTACAAGTAAAAATATATTTTCGCATTTTTCAATTATAAAAAACAGTCAAATAATTACTACAAACAATCTGTTAGATTATCGGAATTATATTTGTATTAAAATATAAAATCCAATAAAAGTAGTTTGAAAATTTGTTTTTTCACTCATATTAAAAAATTTATTAATAATTGATTTTGTAAATGAAAGAACTTTTAATGATGAATTGGATCTAAATAACTGCAAGTAAGTGCAAATTTGTAAAATTAATGCTTGAAAGTCAGTCGTCTTCAGAAGATTTTGCACTTAACGTAGAGAAAGACCCCGGTGTTTCATGCTGTATTTCTTAACCATAGATTATGAAAATGCTAAATATAATATTTTAGTAAAATTTAAAGCGGAAGCAAGTTGTAGCTATAACAAGCTGGATCCGAAAAATTTGCCCAGGCTTCTAGAACATTCGCGTCTTTGTAGACCTCTGATCATAAATCAAATTTACAAAAAAATCAAATATTGATAATTTAAATGATAATTTTGATTTATATATGCTCGAAACAGGAGTGAAAGCGAGACGGAACACAGAAATTGCTGGTAGTAAAACTATTTCATTCACAGCTAGATTTTGGGAAGAGTCAACCTATTTATTTAAAATACTATTCAACATTACCTACTTCAGAAACTACAACATTACCAACATTACCTACTAAAGAAACAAGCATTTTAATATATATGCTATAATTGTAAAAAAATTTCGGTAGCTACAGATTTTTTTTTTCTCGAACAAAAATTCTAGAATAAAATGTCTTTCGTGCACTGTTAGAAAATTTCTGGGAAAAAATGGTTAAATAACAATTTAGTGAATGGTTATTTTACCATATTTAATTCAAACAGTCAAATAACCATAAATAAAATGGTAATCAAACTGTTGAGTTTGAGAAAAACTGTTTATTAACTGCTTTAACCTAATACGGTTAAACAACTAGAATCTTATCTCATCAACTGGAACCACCTAATGAAGCTACTTAATTCTTTGCACCTGAGTACATATCATAGCAGAGCGGGCTTATCTGTCAATCTCATGACCGGCAGAACTGGAGTTCGAGTCCTAGTGTTGACACCGCAATATTTCCTCCATTCCCTTCAACAAGAATTTCCAGTGTCCGGCACTCTCCAATGCCCATTACCTTACGGAATACCAAGCTCCTATGTCTAGTTAAATAATTATTTATTTTTAACTTTTTATGAAAAATGCTAGTTGCAAATGGTTAAAAACCTGCATAGTTTTCTATTCATGGTTTTATAACCGTACTTTTTGTAAATGTTTTAAAAACCATAATGGAAAAAATGGTCTTCACCGTAATTTTTACGGTTAATCGAATGGACAGACAGCTGCCAGTTATTTTATCATAATTTCAAAATGAAAATTTTAACTGTGTACAAGTTTTTGCTCTTTTCCGTCTTGATATATATATAGGTTTTTAGGTCCTGGCTCGGAAATAAATTTTAAAGTGTATTTAAATATAACATGTTAGGTAAATGATTGCATCAAATGATTTTGCACTTTTCTTAAAGAAAGGTTTATCTGTTTTTAAAGAATTTTTATTTTGTTTTGCTTTTTTCTAAGAAACACAAAAAATATTGTGCTCCTAAAAAATGAATAAACGTTTCGAGTCAAAAAAATGAACATATGGTTTTGACAATGGAGTGAAAAAAATTGTATTACTTCGACTCCCAGCTAAAATGTTCCATTTAAAAAATAGCGAGAAAAATATAACTGAACAAATTCGGTTTATGTGAGACAGATAAGACTTTGCCAAGTCATTAAAACAGTGCACAGAAGTTCTGATAAAAACGACAGAGAACGAAAATATCTTTGGTTTAAGTTGATATAAAAACCAATAAATTTTTTTTGTTTAAGTAATTTAATAAGGGTATTTAAAGTTATGCAATAATTAGATTTATTAATTTGTGTTATTAAAATCTAAGTATTAGTAATACATGAATGTTAAGCTTACGTAAATTACATTAACATTTTTATTTCTTGTCTAAAATTGCTTTATGAAATTTTTTATGCATGAAGGTGAAGTTCATAAAAAATTTATTAAAATATCACAACTATTAACCAGATAAATATATTTGTATGATCAAATAAATATTATGGCAGAAAGTATGATTTTGCAGAAGTGATAGCAAATTTTTTTGAAAACTGCCCAATTTCGGGTTTATGTATGATTTGAAGTGTAGAATTCTTATTACTTAATACAGTGAGGTTAATCTAGATTTTTTTAAAAAACATAAAATTTGTATAAAAATTTAATTTTTGCGAAAATATAAACTTTTATATTTAATGTTTTTGTTTAAAAAAAAATGCAAATCAACAAGTGAGCTCTTTTAAATCAGCTTACCGAAAGCACGTATTGTTTTCATTTGGCGCAGCCAATTCATAAGCCAATTCATGTTTTCTTCAACTATAAACTCATATGCCAGCACTCCGTTTTAAAGCACAACTTTAAAAAATGCTTATCAAGAATTATTTTTTCTATATGAATATAACCTAAATGATTATTAATGAAAGCATGCATTAAAATTATGGTTTCTTTCATTTTTAAGTTCAACCAGAAAGCAATTTTTTGAAATGTAGAGAAAACAGTAAAAAAGCAATGTAGATTTTTCAATATGATTCATTTTAATGTTTCAATGCAATATTTATTTTTGAAAAAAAGATCTTTAGCGAAATTATTTTCGTGTAATGTAGAGAAGGTAGTTTTTTTAATGCTTAATTTTAATATTACATTTCAAATATATCTTAAAAAATAATTCACCCTAACATACTATTCAACTAACGATGTAATTAAGGAAAGTTATTTATAACATTTGAATTTATAATATCATTAAATTATTGCCGAGATCATTAAGAAGAATTAGTAACAGAATTTATATTTTAAACGTGATGAAGACGCTTCTTTAATAATTTTTTTTTTAAATAAACAGCCTTATGTTTATTTTTTTTCCTCAAGAACCATCCGACCAATTTTGTTCAAATTTTTTATTTTTGGCATTTCAAATTGCACAGTTTAAGTTGTTACAAAAATTGTAAAAATTACTTCATGACATTATCTTTAAATATACGAATTTCGTAATGGTGTGCCAAAGATTTTTGATTTATTAAAAACTTCTCGAGATGTAGCCGACCGTTCTCCTGACTTAACTAATGGGACGATATTCTCAATTACTCTGGAACTATTTTTGATGATTAAAAATCCAAATCCGTCCCCAAAAGTGTTTATTCAGAGAAAGTGCAAATCGTATTAGTATCTTGAATTTAATTTATAATTATCATTACTTAAATTCAATTATTAGAACGAAAGTTATTTAAAGCTATATTTTATTTTTGATCATGGTATACGCTCCGTGTTAGTGTAGTTTTCCTCATTCACTTTGTAAGTGTAATTAAAGCACTCAACGTTCTAACATTTTTGAAACCTTATTTTGCGTTAATTTGTCTTATATATTTAAGTATTTCTAACATTTTGAATTAAGTTTTAAAATAAAAAATAATAATAAGAGTTTTGAACAACTTTTTAACCTGATGCTTGAACAATTGAATTTTTATTATTTCACTTAAGATAGTCCTTTTATTAGATACCAAAATGTCGTTAGTAGCAAGTTTCATTGCTACATCAGATGTTTATGGAATATTCTTCTTCCGCTTATAAATGACTCGTCAATATTCTAGCGTGGAGGTAATGTTTGAATAATATCAGAAAGGGACATTTGAGATTTAACGTAAACGTATCTATAAACTCTTGAATTCAGAAATCAAATTCCGCCATTTTTCATCCAAAATTGTTTTCCACGGTGAATATTTAAATTTTCTAATTAACTAAAACATTTTTTAAGGTTGCTTTTTCACATTTCAAATTAAACTTCCTATTTTGAAATAAGGGGCCGACGTCGCATTTGAGGAATATAAAACGCTATAACTATTTAAATTTAATATGATTTGATTAAAAATTTAACAGTATAAATAGCATTAAAATAGTTCCGGCTGCTCACAGAGTTTCTTTTAAGCATTATCTTGGCAATGGTGGTATATAGAGCCAACCTAAAAGTGTCTTAAAAATATAAAAAATTAATATTTAATAAACTTAAATAAAAAAAAACGCTATACGTATGTTCCAACCTATTGACTCCCGTCTGTCTCTGAAGATAACAAAACTCCTTGACTAACCAGACTCCAATCTGCTTTGCCAATGAGTTTCATTATCTTCAATTAAAAGCAAAATCTACATAATGCAATAATTGCTAATTTCTTATTACCTTATTACAGTCTCAAATTGACAACAAAGTGAACCATTTTGTGTTTGATTACACGATATTGTGACTCAAATGCGGCGACATATTGTTCAATTTAACGACATTTTTTCAAATGCCCATCCGGATATTGTCATTTGTCATTCGAGTATCAGAAAGGCAGATTTGTTGACCACTGTTTCTCAGGGGCACTATATTACAGTTTGTCTAAAGTAAGAACTCCCCTAGCCATTCGTCTAGACACATGGCGGTGACTATGGTAACAAGGTAAAACTATTTCAAGCAGGGGTGTGGGATCACTGTTTAGGGCAGACTTTGAGTCTGGTCTGCGAAAGAAAGGTAATCTTTTTCTCCGTTCTACTGTGTTAGCCCTAGAGTGAAGAGAAGCTACCCTCCTTTAAATGCGCTCTTTTTGTTTCCGTAGCAGTAGACTGCCTCTAGACTTTGGCGGAGGAGTTCCTACCGTAGAAAAACTATAGGTGGTTTCACGCTGCTCCCACAATAAGGAGGACATATCGCTCATGGGCTGCAATAGCGGCACAACTAAAAAAAAATCAAGTTTTGAGATAAGTGGGTTTAAAATTTTCATTGCTAAGCAAAATGCAAACGAAATGCTTTAATTTGTTTTTAGCGAAGATTACCTTCAAGTTGAATTATGAGTTGTGCTAGTATTGCTGGTGAAAGACTATGCATTGTTAGATTTACACCTGTTAGTCCAAAACGCATGTTTTTTGAATTGTGCCACAATTGCAGCCTATGAGTGATATAATACAGAGAAGAAAAGGAAACGAACATCCGTGCCTTGTTCAGTATTCGAATTCTAGACCTTTCGGACACGAGGTCGGCAATTTAGTACCATAAAAAATTTATTGCAAATTTGTAGGATATTTTGGTTTAAAATATTGATAATTGCCAACATTGATCCTATATTCTTTTATAAAGATTATTACTTCTCGGCTTATATTTATTAATTTACACAACTGCCAAGCTTAATTTATAAAAATTCATTAATCCAAACAAATTTGTTCTTGTGTGCAAAGAAAGATCGAAAAGATAAAGGGCTAGAAAATTCATTGCATTATAGGAAATTCCAATCTTTCACGAAAGGAGTTTGCCGGCGTTCCTTCTTTCTTTTTCCGGAATTAAAATTCTTTTGTGCAGGAAACGAAGGCGAGGAATAAGTTCATATATTTTGAGGGAGATGTGATTTCGACAGGAAGAATAGGGGGGGGGGGAGAGAAACCATTTGTCGACTGACCTATCAGAAAGCTCAACAATATTAGATCGATAATCATAAGCTAAATATGTCGTCATAAGTAGAAAAAAAATTATAAAATATATAAATAACCTTATTTTTACGTAGTTTTATTTGCAAGAAAATGGTTTTGTAAAATATTCTTTTATATTTAAGTTATTCAAGACATAATCTGATCGATAATACAGATTTATTTAAACACACATTTAATTCGCTTTAGGTCAAAGACCTGGTATAGAGCAAGGAACTTAGTCCAAAATTCAGCATTAAGAGGAAATATGCAATTCTTCTCAATTTTTATTTTTTGAACTTTCTTTTCGTATGTACATTGATCAAAATAGAGAGTACCTTAATAACTTTTGATCCAGTAATCGGATTTTTATAGTGTCAACCCTAAATATGCTAATTAATTAGAGCGGATGATATTTTAAGTTAGAAACTAGACACAAAAACGTATTTTCTTTGAAAAATTATTTTTTTCTCCTGCGGATTTGGATTTCTGATCCCCAAAATATAGCCGCAAAGATGATCCTAATAGTTTGGTTCGGGGAGCGGTCCAAAGTTTGTTCCCCTTAATGTTAATTTGACTTTTTGCGTATTTCACCATATCGCAAGAACTTTTTAAACAAATTGAAAAATTTTTGCCCACAATTATAAAACTTGTTTATCCAAAGATAATTCCATGCAAAATAGAGCTTTTAGTAAATATTTATAATTTTTTATTTCATTTAATAATCGATGAAAACTTTTTGAATTGTAAGGCATACAATTTTTTTCATCTTTTTAAAGAATGTAATTTTAAATGGCAAAATTACTGCCAATGGCAAACTTTCTCGAAATTGGTTGAATAGTTCCTGAGAAATCAAATTTTCCAAAAGTCATATTTTTTAAATTCAATTTCTCAGAAACTATTCAACAAATTAAACTTTTCCTTGGATTCTTTTGAATTCTTGTTTGGATTATTCCTCAAAATATGGAGGGGATAGCCACAACTTCGAAAATATGGTCACCATAGTTTAGTTTGAAGAGTGATTGAATGTTTATTAAATTCTATAAATTAAATTCTATAATTTAAATTCTATAAATAGTTCATTAATCCAGAATACTGAATAGTTTATAAATAATTACTACGAATTTATAGCTGCTGATAAAAAAAAATCTAAACTAATAAACGAGTCTAAGAATTTCCCCATAATATTATTTTATAGATTTCTCGACACATTTAAAAAAATTGATTTTAAATATTTTAATACAAACAAAATGAAGTTTTAATAAAAAAATTGAATGTTTTTTAATTTTTAATCAAAAATCTGTTGCTAAAAAATTTGTTTTTCCAATTAAGCTAGTTTCATAAAAGAATTTTTTTTTTAAAAATTCACTTATTTCGACTGGAAACACCTAATAAAATTGGGGCAATGCTTGCACCAATTTAATTTTGAGATGGAGATTTATTCTTTAAAAAAATTTCCTAACAATGAAACTAAAAAATTTATATTCATTTTTCTACAATTGTTAACGAAGTAAAAATTTAACTTTGGTAAAACGGTTTAAAAATTAAAATTTTTTTACAATTTTCTTAAATAAGAGTTGGTGAGGGAGGTTAAAGAACCCTTGCAAAAATTTAAGGTGTTTTTGAAGTTTATTTGATGTTATTTTGAGGTGTAAAGATTGATTTGAGATTTACTGGAAGTTGAATTAAAAAACAACTTTAAAAGATCAACCTCCCAAGTTGTATGAAATTGTTTTATTTTCACTTGAGGTTGTTTTGAGGTTGATGGATATCTACTTTAGAGCAACCAGGTAAGGAAGGTTGTTTTTGAGGTGTACGGGTTATTTTTTTTTTACACTTGAAGCAAATAAGTATACTATAGTTGCGAATGATTTCATCCGTTCTAAGCTAAAAAGTATTGCTGAGTTATATATGAGGTTGATTTCGTGAGGTGTAAATGAGGTTGAAATTGATGTTTGTTAAAGAGGTTACTTTTGGTGCGAAGCATAACCTTATTTTCCACCTCTGGTGCAGTTTTTGTCTGTCAACCTCAAAACAACCTCAAAAACAGCTTTTTTTGAAAGGGAATAAGCAAGTGATTTTGAAAATTCATAATCGGAGTGAATTTTTTAATCTGAGCTCGAATATTTTACTGATTGTAATAACGAAATGATATATTTCTTAATAATGAAAGTACATATATCATAAATATAATAAAGTTATAAGGACAAAAAAAAAACAAAAACAAAAACAAGAACAATTTCTTTTCTGAATCTGTTCATAACTTAACCAAGAATTTAAAAGCATGATTTAATGTGAAGTTGAAGCAGAGTTTTAAATACTCTGATTGCGTGATCATTAATTTCAGGAAATTCAAATGGTCATTAACACTCTCTGCACTGGACAGTAATTGAAGTTATGTCATTTAATAGGTTTGTCCTTCAACTTTACAAAACAATTGTATATGGGCCTTCATTTTTGTAAATGTTACGCTTGATGCGATTACCTTGGTAAGAAGCGGTTTGAAATATTTCAACTTGAGTACAGCTTATTCAACGTGTGTTAAGTACTGTAGGTTTTTATGTATTGTGAGGTATACTTGTTTAACGCTTTGAAGCAAATTTTTATTGAACATATTTTTCATAATCTTTTCATTATTCTGTATTAATTTAGGTTAAAGTATGTGAAAATATTATATTTAAATATTTTAATAATTTATGGTTATGAAATACAGCATAAAACACCGGTGTCTTCTCCTGCGTTTAAGGTTAAATTTTCCAAATATGACTCGCTTCCAGGCAATAAATTTTCAAATTTGCAGTTATTCAGATTTACTAGAAACAGTTATCATTGGAATTTTTTTTATTTACAAAATCAATTATTGAAAAATTTTTTAATATAAATTTATTAAGAAATGCAGCATGAAACACCAGTGTCTCTTTCTTAAAGGTAAAATCTTCCAATCAGCTCACTTCCAAACAATAATTTTTCAAACTTGCATTTATTTGCAGTTACTTAGATCAAATATATATGTATATGTATACATATATGTATATGTGTGTGTATGTATGTATATGTGTATGTATGTATATGTGTATGTATGTATATGTGTATGTATATGTGTATGTATGTATATGTGTATGTATGTATATGTGTATATATGTATATGTGTATATATGTATACGTGTATATATGTATATGTGTATATATGTATACGTGTATATATGTATACGTGTATATATGTATACGTGTATATATGTATGTGTATATATGTATATGTGTATATATGTATATGTGTATATACGTACATATGTGTATATGTGTATATGTGTATATATGTATATGTGTATATGTTTATATATGTATATGTGTATATATGTATATGTGTATATATGTATATGTGTATATACGTACATATATGTATATGTGTATATATGTACATATATATGTATATATGTGTATATGTATATTTATGTATGTATGTGAATAAATGGACACCGGTGTCCCATCTGAGTTGAAGAGTGAACGCAAGGAAAGGAAATTAATCTTTTTTTTAAGCTCGAATTATAAAAAAAAAAAAAAAATTACAATTTTATAGTACTTTTTTAGTTAACAATGCATTTAAATATTTTCCCTCAATTCGGTTAAAGTAAGCTTAACTCTTAATGGATACCAACCGAATAGTATATCCAGTTTTGTATGCTCGGGTCATTTTGACCAGTGGGTAGATATTAAGGGTTAAGTGTAACCTCTGCCAGAACAAGACTGGGTGCAGAGGTTAAAAGTATTGGTAAAATTTCCTGTAGATATTTCTAAATCAGACATATCAAAATTTAAAATTCTGCATTCTGAATCTATTTTGAAACACTTATTTATAAATTTTGCCTCAATTTTAAAATGCTTTTTTTAATCTTTTACAGTTAAAAAAAAACTTTTTAAAGAATGCGGAAAAATTAGAATGCTCATACAGTTGGTTCAATTACTACTTCCCCTCAAAAGATATGAATAAAAAACCAAAGAAGGAATTTCAGAACTTTTTAATTTAGATGTTTTCCCGAGAAAAATGTTTTGAAATTAATGTATTTCATCATTGAAGAAGTATATAAAAATGGTCTTAAATATTCCATCAGTCATTTAAATTTTTTAATTTTAAAGATTTAAATTCCTTTTTACTATTCTGGATTTAACTGGAAATATTATGCTTTTATAGCTAATTCTTTTTATTATTATAGACTTTAATACTGTTATCAGGATTTAAAAAAATTGTTGAGGAAAAATTCTTAATTAAAATTATTTTTTCCCCTATGTTTTAAAAATGATATAAATAAGTTAAAATATTGAAAATTAAATGATATTTAAATTTTAAATAATGGTAATTTTTAAAATTAAATTAAATTTAAATAAGTTAAAATAATGAAAATATATCTATTCTGATTGTGATGGAGTCACTTTTTATTATTTTGACTTAGATTAACGTTAAAAAGTCGTTAAAAAAATTTAATAGAAAGTCTTCAAAAATCATCAAAAGCATCAAAAGTTCGATATGAAGAAAAAATGAAATTAAGTTTTATTTCGCCTTTTAATACAGAGGAAAATAAACTTCTTTTTTCTATTTTAAAGAGCATTATTTGCTTTCACTTTTTTAAATATATTTAAAAATATAAATTTTCCAGATTTCTTTCTGAATCTTATTAAATAATGGTAATAAATATTCTCAAATCTTTTTCTATTTAAAATAATAAAAAATTTAAGTATGTTCACTTATGCCTGAAAAAAGTTTTACGTTCTGAAAATGTCCACGCAAGAGAAATCATTGAAAACGATGTTTTTCAAGCATTAAAGTATTAAATGCTGATGATGAAAAGTGCTTTACAGCTAGCAAAAGAAATTTTATGGACCGTTAAATGTTTGTTTGGAGACTTAGTCGTTTATGTCCTTATCAAGTGATTTTCGAATGATTATTGTTTAATTTTTATTTTTAACTTCAACTATTTTCTAGGTTCCTAAAGATATTGTTTAGCTTATATTTTAATCGCATTGAACTTTTAAATATTTGGCATTAGGAATATTTCCCCTGGATATTTAATAAAAGAAAGCTTAGCAGACTATATCACACATTAATCTTTGCCTTTTAGGTACTATTTGTATCAGGGCTGAAAGTCTATATATATATAAAGACTGAAAGGAGTAAAAACTGTTAACAAATAAATATCATTTTTAGCTTTTTTTTCGGAAAGAATAAAATATCCATAACTACCAATTTTTTTTAACAGATACAATTAATATAGTGAATTGCTTCTTATCCCTAGAAAAAAACAATAGCAATGAATTGTTTATTAACAATCTATTTACTCCTCCCAAAAATTATCTATTATTGAAATAGTTCTACAGCCAGTTTTTTCTCTTTTTCATCTCGTTTTCAGGCCTGATTTGTGTACTAAATATATATTTTTTTACCCATGCTTAAAGAAAAGGAGTGAAAAAATTTAAATTCTAAAAAAGTGATGCTATAATTTGCTAAGACGTGGGGTTATAATAAGGCTACGTTTATTTTCATTTAAATTGAAAAGGTAGCCATCTCGATTTTTCTTTCTAATATACAAAGAATTTGATGTGACAGTAGCTTTAAAAAGAGCCGACTATTTTTAACCGAGGAAAAAAGCGCTGGCTTATTGATTTTTTAATGGAAACTGGGATAAAAGCTGTCTATTTATCAAAAGTACTAATTTGTTTTAAAACTTTTCTTTGAAATATGAAATTTAGTTGAAAAGTACTACGTATACTGTAGGGGAAAGAAAAGTCAATCTCTTAATTTTGGACATATAACTGTCATAACAATTTTAGTCCAAACTGTTAATGAATCTGGAGTTCATAAAGCTCAAATAAGAATGACTGAAAATAGATTTGTTAGGGAATCCCCATTATTACAATGCAATTACAGGCATATGTGATATTTCATAACACAAACTTTGATTCGATGATCTAAGGTACGCATGTTCTTAATAGATTATGTGAAAAGCTTTGGTACACTAAGTATAAGCAACACCTTTTTAAAAGGAGAAATTTTTACTTCAAACTATTACTTAGTATTGTCTTATAATAGATGTTTCACAAGGTAAATTTTCATCAAAAAGCAGCGCAATAGTTATAAATCTCATTATCTACATGGAAACCGCGGTGCTTTCCACTAAATGAGATAATGTGATTTATCATTATGTTGTACAAAGTATACTATTATATATTATTTAACAATATACAATTCAGTGATAGTTTGTAGGCGTACCCTATCTTCATTTGTGTGTTTGTATGTTTAATAAAAAATAATTCTAGGTAAATTTTATGACGTAAAGTAAAATATTCTTTATCAATAGTATGTCTATAAATGATAAGGTTTAGGGAATTTTTTAAATGTGCATTTCACTTTTTTCCTTATCACCAGTGCAACTCTAAATAATAATCCTAACATTTAACATATGTGACCCAAGTTTCATTGCCGTCGCAATTTATTATACAGTAGCTGTGTATTACAATTGCTTATGACCAATTTATTTGATCTGAAACTATTACAAAAAAAGGATCTATCGAGTATAAAATGTGATAAGAACAGCTAGTAAATACTCATAATATTATTTAGAGCCGCAATGGCTCAGGGGATAGACCATCGCCTTCCAATGAGGTGAACCGGGTACGAATCCCTGCGACGGTTGGTCGATACGAATACCACGTCCAGCTTACACGGGTCACAGTGCTGACGCAAAATATCCCCAGTGATAGACGGATAATGGGTTAGTCCCCTTACAATCAGGCTAACAGTAAGAGGATCTCGTGGTCTTCCTCTCCATGTAACGCAAATGCGGGTTGGTTCCATTAAAAAGTTCTCCACGAAGGCAAATTTTTCCCAATACTTGATCCAGGAGTTTCCTTGTCTTCTGGATTGGGTTCAAAATTACATGGCTACGGAGGTGGACAAGGAGCGTTCGCAAACCCAAAATTTGGGTCGGCTATTCAAAGACTGTTTTAAAATAAAATAAAATGAGAAAACCAATTTGTAAAATCAAAAATGAGATTGTGCTTTCAAGCTGTTAAAATTAAGCTACTATTTTTTTTCCAATGCCCACCTGTGTTAACATCCGTCAATTCAGACATGTACAGGGCGATTTTGTTGTCCTCTCTTTCAGGGGCATCAAATTAGGTGGGCCAACGTCGCTCCCACAGTGAGGACAGATAGTTCAGAGAAGGAAAGAACATCCATGCCTTGCCCGGGATTCGAACCCAGAACCTTTCTGATGCAAGGACAGCTCCCAGCCCCCTAGACAGGCCAGTTCGCAAATTATAAAAATACAATATTATTTAGCTATAAATGAATTTTTATACCCTTTACATAAAATTAGACCCATGAAAAAACTAAAATAGCACCCATTACTAAATCGTAACTAAAAATCAATCTTACTAAATCGTAAAACTAAAATAGCACCCATTAGAATCGTATAGAAAGAAGAAACAAATTTTTTAACTTTTTATTTTTGTCAAATATTTAACTTGTTCATTTTTTTTTACAAGGGCTTCAAATATTTCAATGTTTAAATTTATAAATGTTCATTTTTTTAGTTAAGTCTCTTAATTTTTAAATAACTTAACAAAATGTTTAAAACTAATATTTCGAAAGATAAAAACAAAATCTTGATTTATAAAAACGAAATAATAAAGTATAAAATATTTTCTTTCTACTCAGATTTCATGGTTTATACTGAATGTGATGCTTAATAACATAAAAGATGAAATCTGTTATGTCGTCTCAAAATAATGACTTACTAAAGGTGAAGAAGCCAAACGGCATTTCTCTTAAGGAGAAGAAATGGAAACATAAGTAGGGCATCTTCGAGTCAAAGAATTGGAAGATGGAGAGCATTTTACGGTCATTTGCCACATTTCTGATATTGACTCGAAAAATAAGGTTTAAAAATTAAACTTAACCTATTGAGTGAAATTGCGTTCAAAAATGAGATAACCTAGATATGAAAAAAATAAATTCTTTTTGGGACGAGTTATTATTTTCAGCAAATTATGTAGAGCTGCTCAGCTGCTTTTAACCAGGGATGGGATGTGCTAAAAAATGTGCTAAATTTCAGGGATGTGCTAAAAAAACATTTTTTTCAGTTTCTATGCAATAGTTTCCGGTTGCTTTGAATAGTACAGTATACTCACATTTGAAAGTAGAATTGAGGGAAAATGTCATTCTCCATAAAAAAAAAATTTCTTTTTCTTTAAGAAAAAAAAACATGTTTTTGCTTGTTCAAACTAATTTAAAAAAAGTGTGCCTTTTGTACTTTTATAATCCGGCTATAGTATAGACAATAAATTCTTCTAAGCGCCTATTAGCACAAATGCAATTTCCTCGTGGACTTAAATGGTTCACTTAATTTATTTTAGTTAATGCAGTGTAATTGAAAATTTAAAAAGTAGTTTTAATTACATAACTATCGGACTTCAGTTAATTTGGTTGTTATAAAAGACAAAAACTCAAAATGAGTATTATCCATAATGCTACGTCCAAGGTGCGACATCATGTTGACATCATCGTCAAAATTTTTTCGCACTCTAAGAGAATTAAGGAGTATAAAAAATGACAATATCTGTTCATACTATATAAGACTAAAGCTTTTCAAAATTATTAGACGTATCTCACAATTATTTCACTTAATTTATACATTGAATTAATAGATTCTTCAGAAAAATGAATAAGAGTTAAAATTCGTCTGAGGTAAAGCAATCTCACCCCTAATAACTAGATTAAAAACTTTATTAGTTTAGAAAATGTTTAAATTTGAAATAACAGTTGACATGTTTTAAGCCTTCAAAAACAGGAGCCTATTCAAGAATTGTCAGTCATGAATATGGACGCCTGTTTTTCCAGCGCTTAAAACTTGTTGCCTGTTATTTCCAATTTATATATTTTTGAAGAGAGTAAAAATTATAATCTAGTCATATCTTACAGATTTTATAAACTAGTAATGCAGATTTATTATCTGGTATTCTCAATCTAGTAATATCTCATCAATTTCTTGAGATTATTTCATTCATCCCCACTATACTATAAAAAAATAAACTCAGTGGCTCAACAGCCCATGGAGGGCCTATTCTGCCCATTCAAATTTTCTTGATCTCGGAATCTGGGATGAAAGAGCAGATTTTCCGGTTAGGCGATCAACCGAACACAGAATCCCCAGTGCTTAGTCCTCAAGCCTGCTTGATATTCATTTTAGCGACCCACTGAAGGGGTGAAAGGCTGAGTCAACCTTGCCCGGTCCAAGTATTGAACGCCGAACTTGTGACAAAGGAGTGCGAAAAGCTGCAACTCAACCAACTGGTGTCGATTTGTACTATAAAGCTTTCAGTATCTAGTTTATACGAAATTTTTTGATTTTTGAGTAAAACCAATTTTTGAAAAGTTGCGGCATAAAAAACCACTCATATTTATTATATAAAAACGCGAGCGATTTAATTTCTTCAAAAGGAAATTTTATAAATTATATGTATGCTACAATCCCTAAAGATATTATTTACGTATTTCTTACATCTTTTCTTTAATTTTTTTTATTTTTTTATTTCTTGTTTCAGAAGAGTGCATATTTCTTGAAAAGTATGGACTTTCAGAATAGTTACCAGAAAAAAATTTTTTTTCAAGTTGTGAAGATATGGAGTCTCTTTTAAAAGAAAAAGATTTTGTTTTTTACAACTCCATATTTTTTTTACCCAAACTTTCAACAATTCCACAGAATATTTTAAATTAATATTAAATTGAAAGGAAATTTTCTAAACTGCTTTTTCTCTGAGAGAGTTTGCAATACTTTCGCTATGTCTAGTTTATTCATCGGAATACAGGAAATATTAACTCTGGAGTTAATGTCTGACTATACTTAACTTAAAGCAAACTACTTTAAGCAAACTACTCTACGCAAACTACTCTACGCAAACTACTCTACGCAAACTACTTTAAGCAAACTACTTTAAGCAAACCACTTTAAGCAAACCACTTTAAGCAAACCACTTTAAGCAAACACTTTAAGCAAACCACTTTAAGCAAACCACTTTAAGCAAACTACTTTAAGCAAACTACTTTAAGCAAACTATACTTACAGCAAATCATTTATCTTTATTTATGAGACACCCCAGTGATTATTTAAAAAAAAAACGCTTGTTTTTAACAAGAATTTTTATTAAACATGTTATTAAGCATATTTTTTATTATTTTGTACTAATTTAGGTCAAAATAAGTGGCAAAGTAATTATATTTAGCATTTTAATACTTTATGGTAACGAAATACTATATTACTAAACACCGTTGTAATTTTTTGCATTGAAGGTAGAATCTTCCAAACAATTTTTTAAAATTTGCCGTCATTTAGATATAAGATAAAGGTTATTCATCATAGAAATTTTTTTAATTTACAAAATCAATCATTAAATTTTTTAATATGAAGGAAAAAAAATTCAAACTACTTTTTTGTATTTTATATTTCAGTACAAATATAATTCCTATGATTTAAAAGGTTTTTTTTTTAATGACTATTAGACTTTTTTTATCATTAAATACCAAAAATTGCTTGTAATTACAGCGTCAGAAAAAATATATAGCAAAGAGACTCCGGTATCTCATGTGCCTTAGAGTTAAGTTCGTTGAAAAACAGTAAAAAATCTTATATTTATTCAGACATCTTGCTACATTATTTACAGTGATTTATAATTGCTACTCGTTATATAAATTTTCTTTAGTCCGTGTTAAAAAATCTTATTAAATGTTTAAAATTGATATCGAAAGAAAGAATAAAAGCGCTTCTAAGATATGATCTCTTTGTAACTCTTTGACGCAGATGGGACACGATTGCATCTTTTATATATATTTTTCAGACCCTATAATTTCGTGCAAAAATATATTTTGATATTTTTCAATTATAAAAAAAGTTTAATAGTTACTAAGAAAAATCTTAGATTATTAGAATTTGTTCCAAATTATAATATCAAGAAAAATTGGTTTGAAAATTATTTTTTCCTTCATATTCAAAAATTTATCAATAACTGTTTTTCTAAATAAAAGAAATTTAGCTGATTAATAATTGTTTCTCTTAGATCTAAATAACTTCAAATAAGGGCAAGTTTAAAAAGGTATTGTTTAGAAGTAAGCCATGTTTTAGAGATTAACATGGAAAACGTAGCAGAAGACAACAGTCTTTCTTGTTGTACTTTATAACCATAAATTATTAAAATGCTAAATAGAATATCTTAATTTATTTTGACCTAATTAATGCAAAATTATTAAAAAGTACAAAAAATATGTTTAAACAAAATATCGGCTTTCAAGGGTTAAGAGCTAAGAAGGGATGAAAACCATTAAATGCTTTTCATCCCTTTTTAGCTCTTAAACAGCTTAAATCTCTTCATTCCTTCTTAACTCTTAAAAAGCTCAACTTAGCTTAAAACCAGTTGAGTTGAGGTGCTTAACAATGGTTCTTAGTATAAAGCAAATGCATTTCAGTAAAACTTTAAAAACTAGTTTTTATTCCTTAATCCTTCTCTCGACTTCTATACTAACTGATCCATGTTTCTAAATTTTTTTTCACTAAAATGCCAATTTTCTACTTTAATAGTTTAAAGTTTTTAATACTTTTTTGGAAGAAATCCAAATATATATATAGTATGGGCAATCTGTGCAAAACACCCTGCATATTAGCTTTGGGATATTGTAATGTAAAATTACGTATCTAATATAATTTCTCTTTTTCAACAATGTAAAATAAGGTACCTGTATAATTTTCTTTAAATTGTAAAAACTCAATTTAGCGTGGTAAAAATTAAAATATTTTTTGTAAAAGAGTTTAGTTTTAACAAACTTATTTCCAAATCGGTTTTAAAGAGATTGAAACCTTAATTATTACTTAATTAATGTAACTAATTCTAAAAAAGAATTAGGTATTTCGTTTTTACCGTGAAGTAGTTATATTTATCATTCACAACAGCAAAAATAAACTAACAGCTGTGGGTTTTTGTTGGTACTTCGTCCGCATAAATTAAACATTATCTTTCTCATTTATTGTTTTTTCAATAATTTTTTCGCTACTTTAATTTCTTCAAATAAATGTCAAAAAAAGTTAATATTATTCACGACTACTGTGACTTTTTTTCAGAAGAGGTTTACATTTTTCTAAATCAATTTTTTTTTAATTGTAAATTCAACATTATACATTAATTGTTTTAATTTTTGCTCCCCGACTAAAAAAATACTAATTAGACCTTTTTATGTTATAGCTCACTAGAACAGTCTTTTTTTTTTTTCTCAAGGCGCTATCATTTTGCATCAGAAGTTTACTCAACTTTTTTCCTGTTCTTGACAGGATTAATATCGGATAGTAGTAACCATGGAAACCAGGAACTATCTTCGCCCTCACAACTCCCACCCGCACTGCGTTCACGAACATGACGTCATTGACCTCCCACGCTTCGACATTTTCCTAAAAATAAGTCATTCATATTCGCCCATGTGATAATTCCGGAAAGCCCTAGTTTTTCCTGCCATATGTTAGTTCAAGCAATAAAAGCAATTAGGCTTTTCAAGTATTTACACTTTATTTTAATTGTCGTAGATTTTCTTGAAACTAAATGAAAATTGGAATAAAGTGTCTATAAATCATGAAATATATGTGATGCAAACTATGAAGAAAATATAAGACAATTTTTCATAAAAGGACGCTTTTAATTCACTGACGAATTTTAAAACTAATTACTTTAAAAATTTCCATGTCATAAATGATCCAGAACAAAAAAGTTACATAAGCCCTATATTGCGTATAAGGGCATGTGACATAAAGCATGTGACTTCCCGCATGTGACACACTATGGTAAAATATATTTAACCCCTTGACGTAGATGGGACACCGGTGTCCTTTATATATTTTTACATTTTACGTTCTAATTACAAAAAAAATAGATATTTTGGCATTTTTATTATAAATAAAGGAAAAAAAGAGAAATAAAGAAATTTCTAAAGAAATTTATTAGATTATCAGAATTATATTTGTACTAAAATATAAAATCCAAGAAAGATCGTTTGAAAAAAAATGTCTCAGTCAAGTTCAAAATTTTATTAACACGTTGAATGCCGCGTCAGCCATCGGTGGCTGACACTGAACTTTCCATTTAGGACGCGTCAACCACCGGTGGCTGACACTGAAATTACATTTAGGCCGCATCAACCATCGGTGGCTGACACTGACCTTTCACATAGGCCGCGAAAAACAGCTGGCTGACAGCGTATAACATGATATAGAACTATAAAATTTACTCTCTTTCATGGAATTGCAGTCCCGCAGTGGACTGATCGTTAAGACACGGTTCCCAGCAGATCACCGAAGTCAAGCATCACTGGCTACGGTCAGTGTGCGGGTGGGTGACCACTTGGATCAGTCTGCGTAGGGACCGAGGGTGTGCGGTATTGGTCCTCGTTAAACTGTGCTACCGTAAAGTGCTCGACTTCGCGCGTAGGTCGTCGGGCTACCGAAGCGGGGGTGCCATCCCTTCCACAGAGGATCAAAATTGTGATGGCATGTCTTCGGATCATCCTCCGGGATGTTTCTCAGACCGTCGCCAATAGCCCATTGTGCAGCTCTAGTGCGACGTAAAGTAACAACAATCATGGAATTGCAGAAAATTTATTCAAAATTTACTTCTTAGTTTAATGAATTCAATTTAGTAGATTTTTATCCACCACTATTTTGAAACAATTCGTATGCTTACATAATTCACCACTTTTTTCAGATATGTTATGCTAAACCTTTTATAAACTAGCAAAATCTGTTTATATTTGCAAATTTAGTTTGTAGTTATTTACCGTGTAGCCAGCCATGTAAAATTAGCGTGGCATTCAACGTGTTAATTATTTATTTAATAAATTGAAGAAATTTCAATGATGGACTGTTTGTGTTAGATCTAAATAACTGCAAATTTGAAAAATTATTGTTTGAAAGTGAGTCGAGTTTGGAAGATTTTACCTTTTACGCATAAAGACACCGGTTTTTTATAACCATAAAATGTTAAAATGCTATATATAATAATTTTCACTTATTAATACTTAATACTAAATATTGAAAATGTGTGAAAAATATATTTAATGAAAATAAAAGCATAAAAGTGTTAAAATCTAAATCTACGAGAACTCTTCAAATATCAATAGAGTTCCTCAATTATGTTAACTGAATTCACACCTTTTCTCTGCGCCTCTAAAATTTCAAAGTTGCTGCAATTATTTTTTTTCCTTTTGTAATGCGAAATATAGTTTTTAGGAACAACTTCAACACACATAAAATATTTGAAATTGAAAATTTACTAATGTATATACATATTGTGGCATGTTACACTTGTTGCCTGCGAGTACATGACTATCCTATTGTTCAGCATGTAACTTGTTTTGCGCACTACACATGGATTATTGCAATTTGTTGTCATAATTACAACAAAAAAATCTTTACGTTTCTTTAGGAGTTATTTCATATATTTAATAATATTTCAATGAAACTATCGGAACGATTTAAAAAAAAATATATTTGCAAAGTATCAGTTAATTTTGACAAACATCTCCCCAGAAGCCATGATGACCCGATCAAAAGATGGCTTCAGTTAAATGCGTTTTAACTTTTGAATAATCCTTCAGAAATGTATCGTCGGTTACTGTTTTATTCTGGACAAAGATTGAAAAGCATGTTTACGAAAA
This sequence comes from Parasteatoda tepidariorum, assembly GCF_043381705.1. Classification (NCBI taxonomy): domain Eukaryota; kingdom Metazoa; phylum Arthropoda; class Arachnida; order Araneae; family Theridiidae; genus Parasteatoda; species Parasteatoda tepidariorum. The sequence continues at coordinate 29,732,804 of NC_092215.1, read as the reverse complement.
TGGACGTAGCTCAAAATGGGTGTTTTCGAAAATGGGCACAGCTCAAAAGGCGTGTTTTCGACGATGGACGTAGCTCAAAATGCGTTTTCAAGAAAAGGGAAATAGCTCACAAAGCGTGTTTTTGAAAATGGACGCAGCTCAAAATGCGTTTTTTTAAAAGGGAAACAGCTCGAAAGGCGTGTTTTCGACAATGGGCGCAGCTCAAAATGCGTGTTTTTGAAAATGGACGAAGCTCAAAATGTATTTTTAAAAAAATGAAAACAGCTTGTAATGTTCAACCTAAATTTAACAACTAAGCGAGGAATTTCGAACTTCTTTACTTTTTTAAATACTAAGCCAAATTTCTACGAGGCAAAGTCCCAGATTTGGAGTCTGGGTAGCTGGATGTATTACAGATATTACTTTATACAGGCATTTCTTCGTACTCAAAACTGTAAACGACAGTGATTTTAAAAGATTCCAAATTTGTGCGAAGTCAATTTAATATAGCTGTTATAAGTTTATTAGTCCCGTGACGACCTTGTAAAAAGGACTATTGACTTCAAATATCTTTTAAGAAGAAAACCGATTTCAAAAAATGTGGTAAGTTATTAAGACGAATAAGACATCACGATATTAATTTATTTGGATACATTAGTTTTTTTTTATTTTTTAGAGAAAAAAAAATAGGGAAATTTTAAAAAGCGCAATCAAATGCTATGTCCATGTCCTTAAATAGCCATGTCCATTTTTTAACAATATACAATACAGTGATAAGTACACTATACAACAATATACAATACACTATATATACAGATATCCTTATCTAGAGGAAATTGAGAGGATGACTGGAAGCCAAATATCTCCCGTCATCAGGATAAAATTGAGAGGAGATAGGTGATAATGAGAAAAAAATTCAAATTTTGGACAATTTTAGATGGTCAGATTCTAACTGGATTCGTCAGATTCTAACTTCATTGATTTTCCTTCGTTTATATAGTAGCTTAACGCTTATATATCATTGATGACGATATGTATTATATATCGTCCTCAAAATAACCGAATGGAAAGCTATAGCTAAATATAGGATAGCTCTGAATAGAATTTTAAGGAAGGTCAAGACCCACACAGGGTTGTCGCACCGCCGAGAAAGGAAGGAAGGATATAATTATTTGCAGTTCCTAATGTAATTTTAACTTTATTTTTGAAAAGGGTTTCATAAAATATATATTAAAATTTGTTAATTACAAAACACTCTTTATAAAAATAATCTTGAGAATGGTTAAATTGTTATTAAAGTATTTCAAACTAAAAATATTTTTCTGGTTTTTCTAATCAAATTTGTAATAAGACATTAAATATATCGTTATTGCTTTCCCTCTCAAAGTAATTGATTTAAAGTAAAAGGTTCAATTTTCTTTTGCCTCATCTTTTTTCCTTTTAAAGAAACTTTTAGCAAGGATTTATTCGGAAAAGGTGTCTTCTTTCTTTTTCTTTGCTTTCTTTTTAGTGTTAGGAAGAAAGGATGAATGCTTTTCGGTAACTTCTATTGGGTAATCTATTTCCTTTTCGCTAAGAATTGATTTACTGGGTGGTTCATTTAACCAAGATGCTCAAAGGTTTTATGTCGAAAAAAAGACATAATGGCGATAATATCTAAAATAAACATGTTATGTTTAATTATACGAGAGTAGTATACACTTTTTTAACTAAAACTATTTTGTTAATGAATGCATAGCTGTTATTTATTACGCTTTTTATGGACGTGTTTTTTCAACGGAAGCAATATTTATGCATTAATATTTAATTTTTAGATTTTAACTTCTATTAGGTAATCTATTTCCTTTTCGATAAGAATTAATTTACTGTAAGTTTCATTTGACATAAAGGTTTTGTCTAAAAAAAGCTTAATGGCGATAATATCCGAAATAAAACACGTTATGTATAATTCTCCGGTAATATGAGTAAGTAATATATCCTTTTTTTAACTAAAAGTATTCTGCTAATTAGTGCATAGCTATTTATTTTTTTGGAAGCTACTTAATGCATAGCAATTTATTTTTGCTAATTAATGCATAGCTATTTATTTTTTTAATGGTATCAAATTTAATGCATTAGTTTCAGATTTTATAAATTTTAAAAAAGTAATTTTGATTACCACAGAGATTATAAATATTTAGATTTGCAGATTTATAAAAGATTTGAAAACAATGCCGAGGTGTATTAAAAAGTAATGTTTTGTTTTAAGATCCGCTTCTTTTAATTGAGTATCCGAATAATTTCACTGCTTTGTGAAAATCATTAGTAAAAAGTTGGCAAATTTGTTAATATTTTCAAGCAAATCCTTAAATTTGAATGAAAATTTACCCAAAATAATTTAAAATTCTCATGGTTCGTTGAGGTAATAGCACAAAAAAGCCTCCTGAAACCAAGGTAACTCAATCTTTATTTCATTTGATCGATTTACTTCGATTGATTTTGATTTGATTTACTTCGTTCGAAGAATCGCTCGATCAGTTCAAATAGAAAGCTTAACTCTTTGCTTGATATGGAACACCGGCGTCCCTTTTATGTGTTTTTTTTCTGAGGCTGTAATTTCAAGCAAAAATATATATCAGTATTTTTTTTTTTATATAAAACAATCTAATAGTTTCTAAAAAAAGTTAGATTTTGGGATTTATATTTGTACTAAGATATAAAAATCAAAAAAGTAGTTTGAAAAATATTTATTTTTCATTCATACTAAAAAATTTATCAGTAATTGATTTTACGAATTAAAGAAATTTCAATATGAATAATTTTGAAAAGTTGCTGTTTGGAAGTTAACCGTACTTGGAATAATTTACCTTTAACGTAGAAAAGAAAAGAAAAAAAAAACGCCGGTGTTCCTTGCCGTATTTCATAATCAAAAAGTATTAAAATGGTAATTATAATAATTTTCACTTATTTTGATTTAAATTAATACAAAATAATGAAAAAAGTATAAACAAATATGGTTAATAAAAATTCTGAGTCAAAGGGTTAACGTTATTTACTCTTCGCACTGATTGTTAATTTGAGTGCGCAAAAACAGTGCGCAAAAAATAAATGGATGACCCTGATTAACCATTTGACCGAATATGCTCAAATTTTATATTTTACCATTTAAAATTACATTCTTTAAAATGATGCAAAAATTTGCACTCTTTACAGTTCAAAATTTTTTCGACTATTAAATAAAATAATAAAAAATAATAGATGTTTACTAAAAGCTATATTTTGTGTGGAGTTATCGTTGCGAAGACACATTTAATTATTTTCAAAATTAATTTAATAAAATAATTTAGTATTTTTTCAAAAACGAATTTAATAAACAAATTTAATTATGTACAAAAATATTTCAATTCGCTTAAAAAGTTCTCGAGATATGGCAAAATACGCAAAAAGTAAAATTAACATTAAGAGGTCCAAACATTGGAGCGCTCTTCTGACCAAACTATTTGAGACAATATTTCCAAGATTGCAGCTACCCCCTATATTTTTGGGGTCAGAAATCCAAATCCGTCGAAGAAAATGTATGTTTCATTAGGAGAAAGTACGTTTTTGTGTCTGATTTCGTAACTTTAAATATCGTCTGTACTAATTAATTAGCATATTTGAGGTCACCCCCTCGAACCTTTAAGATTGATTCCTATATTGTGATGATACGATCATTACATCAAAAGTTATTTAAGGTGGTTCGTTTTTTATTTTGCGCTCTGTGCGTTACATGAAAAACGGCATTTTTATTCCTAGATTAGAATTTGACCTTATAAGCAAACTCTAAATTTTTATTTAAATACCTATTATTTCAGTCTTCAAAGCGTTTCAAACACAAAACTTTGTAAAATAAAATATTTAAATAACTAAAAGAATAATTAAACTAAATTGCTTTATATATTCTGATACATTAAAAATGAGAAGAATTAGCAAATTAATAAATTTACTTTTTTAAAAGCATTTTCAATCATATATTAGAAAGGTTAGGTTAAAATTTAATTTAAGTAGTTTTTACGAAAATAAACATCAGTATTGTTATAGAATTTAAAAATCTATTGTACTTATTTTTTTTTTTTAACCTCTGGCAATATTGTCTGGTAAACTTAATCATTTAAATCGGCAATCACTTGGATCGATTGCAGATATCCAATTTTTTCCATAGCAACGAAGTTTTTTTCTTATCGCAGAGCAAATAAGTAAACATTTGCTGCAAACTTACTTAAATTGTAAGAATAAAAATCTAATAGCCCCAAAGCAGTTATTTTTAGACAATTATTACATTTATGTTTGGATTTATTGGCTTCTGTTAAGGTCAAAGTTATTTAATAAAAGTCATGTTACTTCTCAGAAAAGTAGATTAATAAGTTATATACACTTTATGTAGGCGTCTGAACATCAACTATATCACTTATATCAACTACTTTAGAATCGGATCTAAAAATCAAACGTTATTGTCAACTTTTTATAGTTATTTAATTCACTGTTTTTTGTCTCGTAAATGTGTACATAAATCTATGTGTACATAAGTCAAGCAAATCTATAAATATATTTTTTACAGTTCTCTGATTATATGGCTACAACATTACGAAATCCAATCTAAAAACTAAATTTCAATGTTTCAACTATTCAGTTTATCTATTCGAAAAACATATGCACAAATATTCCAATTTTGATTTATAATGTAAACAAATTGAAAAATTTATGTTATGTTTGTGTTCTGTTATTCTGTTATTCTGTATTCTGTTATTCTGTATTCTGTATTCTGTTATTCTGTTATTCTGTTATTCTGTTATTCTGTATTCTGTTATTCTGTTATTCTGTGTTCTGTTATTCTGTGTTCTGTTATTCTGTGTTCTGTTATTTTGTGTTCTGTTATTCTGTATCCTGTTATTCTGTATCCTGTTATTCTGTATCCTGTTATTCTGTATCCTGTTATTCTGTTATTCAAACAGGTGTTGTTCTGTATTTTTCAGGTTTGCTTACGTTCGTAAATTGCTGGGATGTAAAATGGGCAACAAGAGTTCAAGATTTGTTTACATATGGGAAGTTGATAGCCCTTATTGTTATCATCACTACAGGCTTCATAGAATTATTTAAGGGTGAGATTTATATCCATTTTTACAATGTTACAATATTTTAAGCGAAATGCATTTAATGTTACAAAAGGCTTAAGGTAATATAACGAAGAGCCACAGTTTCAAATTGTTCAGGCGAATGTGTTTAAAATCGTGTCTGGTGAAAAGCACTCTACTGGTGAAGAGTTGGAGGTAGCGAGTTCGATCTTGGTTGCTGATCAAACTTTTAACGGAGCAAAGGTGCAAGTTAAGTCAGTCTTGCTTGAAAATACTCTTATCGGTGGTGGTGCTGCAGATAGGAGAAAAAGGTGACAGCTCAGACGCTGTCTTTGTCATTTAACCTGAGTCAAAATTACGTGGCATTCCTACCATGGATATTAAAAGACTGTAATTAAAACGGGGTTCGATAATGTGGTGAAAAGCAATAGGACTTCCGTACAGACAAAAAAATATTTTTGTGTATTGTGCTGTTAATTAGAGATAAACATGGGAACTTATAAATTACCTATCTGGAAACAATACAAATGAATAGCTTGAAGTATAAATTTCGCCTTTAAAAAAGTGAGGATTAGCACATTCTGCTCCTAGCCCTTCAAATAGAATTAAATTCTATTCTGTACATATATAAAAAAAGTATGCTAAATTTTAAAGTAGTTAGGCATGAAAAATAAATATTTGTACTAGAACAATCGACGAAATTTGAGAAGTATAAATATTTGTGCACTAAAGTTGCAAATAAGAAATTTTTAGTGAAATTTGAACTAATTTTAAGAGCTTAAAAACATTCCTTTTTTGATATTCAGCAAAAAACTCAATTAGAAATACAGTAGTTGTCATTCCACACTGAAAGAAACACACGTTATTATAGCAGATTGGTTTACAACATTTTTTGAAATATAGATTAGGCTATCATTAATGTAAACAATATTATAAATTGAACTGGACTTAAATTACATGTTTAAATTTATTACTGATTGGCTTTAAATAAAAAAATGGAGTATGAAACAATTATCAAAAAGTATTTTGAAAAAATCAAACACTAGATGTTAAAATAGTTTTTAAGTGAAACATTTTGATATTAAATACTTTTCATTGGAACAAGTATAAAGTTGTTAATAGCAAAAAATTCCTTAGATCTGTTTCAGGAAATAAAACTTCTTATAATCAACTTTTAATTAAAATTTTTATATCACTATTACTCTAACAGATTCTTTGTTTCAATGGTTAAAGGAAATTAATTGCTGTTAAGAAAAGAATTTGATATGTATGTCTTAGATTTCTTATCCCATGAAAATACTGTCTTCTTAAATTGATAAGAAATAAAGAATCATGTACAAGTGTTTTATCAGTAATCGATTGATCTAAATATAAAGATAATTAACGTTAATAATTGATAAAAGAACTTCACGGAGCTATTTTGTGCTACTTAGATGTTACTTATTGATAAATTTAATTTAACGCATTTACTTAAACATGACTTCAAGGACAATGTAAGCACAACATGTATAGTTGGTATAGTTTCCTGAGACCTAGCGTCTTAATATATTGAATAACATTTGGTATTTTAATATTTCTTTTTGTTAATTTGGCTTTACAAAACTATTTTCTGCTAAAAATATAATCTGATTTATCTTCGTTACATACATCGTTTTGTTAGATTAAAATAATAAGAAAAGGTAAGCACTTCACTGTTAGAATTTTCATTCTGAAATTATGGTAAAATAACAGGCAACAGTCTATCTATCCGATTAACCGCAAAGTTTACAGTAAATTTTTTTTCACCTTTACGGTTTTGAAACCGTTTGCAACTAGTATGGTTATAAGACCATGAATATAAAACTGTTTTCTTTAACCATTTACAACTAGCAGGGTTTCAAAACCATAGAAAAGAAATTTAACTGGACATAAAAGCTAGGTTCTTCCAATTCACTGTTAGAAATTTCATTCTGAAATTATGGTAAAATAACAGGCAACAGTCGATCTATCCGACTAACCGCAAAGTTTACAGTAAATTATTTTTTTACCTTTACGGTTTTGAAACAGTTTACAACTAGTATGGTTGTAAGACCATGAATTTAAAACTGTTTTCTTTAACCATTTATAACTAGCAGGGTTTCAAAACCATAGAAAAGAAATTTAACTGGACATAAAAGCTAGGTTCTTCGTTAGGTAATGGGCATTGTAAAGAAGGACACTAAAAATTCTTCATGTGTTGAAGGGAATGGAAGAAATATTGTAAGGTCAAAGCTGAGACTCTAACCCCAGTTTTGTCGAGATTGAAATTTTGTCGAGATGACTTTTATTAACTATATTTAGAAACAATTTATCCTTATTTACATATGAACAATTTATCCTTTATTAGCAATGTATAGAAACAAGGTATCTTTTACTAACGAAACACAAACAAGCTCTAATAGAAAAAAAAGTTTTTTTTTGTATAACATTTGGTTTATGAAATCCATTGATTAACTTAACTTAAAAACGTACTATCTTTTGCGTTTGTTGCAAGGCATCAGATTTTGACTATCCCGTTATTTAAATCTGTATTGATTTTATTTTTGTATTGGGAATAAGTAAATTTCATTTGTTAAGGTTTGAATAGCAAAATATGATTTATTTTATAACTAGTTTGAGAAAAAATAATTTAATAGTAAAATTTGTTTTAAGTTTTAAAATTGATTAAATGAGTAAATGTGTATTGTGTTAAAAATATTTCATTCTAGAAAGACCTAAACTGATATTTTCTTTAAAATAATTTTCGGAGAAAAAATTATTTTCAGATGTTCCTTATTATTCGATATGTATAAAATGAGGACAGGTATGTCAAAATGTCACTTGATCAGATTAACACTTAGGAAATTAGTCAAATAATGTGACTTGATCTGATTTTCACTTAGGAAATCAATAAAAAAATGTGACTTGATCAGATTATCACTTAGGAAATCAATAAAACATTTGACTTTATCAGAATATCACTTAGGAAATTAATTAAAAAGTGTGACTTGATTAGAATATCACTTTGGAAATTAATCAAAAAATGTCACTTGATCAGAGTATCACTCAGGAAACTAATCAAAAAATGTGACTTGATCAGAGTATCACTTACGAAATTAATAAAAAATGTGACTTTAGCAGAATATCACATAGGAAATTAACAAAAAATGTCACTTGAGAAGTACTTTAGTTATTTCATGTACAGATCTCTCTATTTTCTTAAATAGTTACTGATTTAGCATTTTTTAAATGTCCATTTTTTAATTTTGGAAATTTTCTGACGTTTATTCTCAATTCCAAAATACAGAAGATACCAAATTAGAAATTAAGGACAAACATGTAAAATTTGTATTTTAAAATAAAATGAAATTTAGTAAATTTTACCTATTTATGATATGTCATTAGGTATTTGATCGTTTATATTGTATGGTATATGCATTTTTCGTATATTGTATCCACCAAAAATTGAGTCTTTAAAATGGCAATATAATAATTCCATTTTTAAATTGCTAAAAACGACATCAACATAAAAGAAAATCAACATGTTTATGCAGGTAATAAGATGCTTTTGTGCGTTGTATTGTTATAGCGTGAAAATTTTGGAAACTTGTGAACAATTTGATATAAAAATATCACCTTGAAAAGAGCTTTTTTTTATTTTTACTATATTGCCACAAGAGCCGCGATGACTCAGGGGATAGAGCGTTCGATTTCCAATGAGGTGAACCGGGTTCGAATCCCAGCGACGGCTAGTTGATACGAATCCGGCTTGCACCGACCACAGGGCTGACGTAAAATATTCTCACTGGTAGACGGATCAGGGGTTAGTCCCTTTGCAGTCAGGCTAACCGTGGGAGGTTCTCGTGGTCCTTCTCTCCATGCTCCTCTCCAAATGCGGTTTAGTTCCATCAAGAAGTCCTCTGCGAAGGCAAATTTCTCTCAATACTTGATCCAGGAGTTCTCTTGTCTTTTGGATTGGGTTCAAAATTACAAGGCAACAGAGTTGAACATTAGTAGTCGTAAACCCAAAAATTGGGTCTTCATATTACCAAACCCTCCAGCTATTACTGAATTTCGTAGTTTCAGAAAGTATTTTTTCAAAGGTCATGTATTAATATTTTAATTGTTTATCATTACATGCAAATAGTTTTTAGACAGATATATAGAATGCTAGATTAACGAAGGATCATATTCCAAAGTTTCGATAAAAGTTTTATAAAAATACTATTTGTTTTAAAATTTTCTGCTGTATCCTAACTACCACTGAAAAAAAAAACATTTTGTACCAGCCTCAAATGTTGGAGGATATATTAAACAGGATTATATGATTATAAAATACCATTTTACTTTGTATATAAACAATGGGTACAACAGTTTTTTTAATCTAAAGTCCAATTCTGTTTTTTTTTTCATTGATTAAAATTTATAGACAAAATTAGGCATAATTTATACAACTCTTAGACATATAATCATTTTTCAGTCACCCACGAAGATTTCTTGCTATAGAATTTTTTGTTTTTACTGTTTGTTGATATTTAAACGAAGCGTAAAGAAGTCCCCATTATATCCCCTCATTATTTCATAGATCCCTATATAGTTGCGTAAACGTGATTCACAACATTTTAAAGTTCGTAATTATAAATGTACAAAATCGGTCTAATTGTTCTTAAAAAATCAAATTTTACATAAAATTCATGAAAACCCGATCATTAGATCCAAAAGTTATTTGGGAACTTAATTGTTTAGTTTGTGCACAGTACATTTATACTAAAAATTAAATTTTCGTTTAGGTTCTTTTTTTAATTCAATAAATGATATAATTATGAAAAAAATAAAAATGTCGAGACTACTTTATATTATAGAAGGTTCACTCCAGAAAAAGTCTAAAAATTGAGCAAAAATGTGTCAAAATAGTTTCGAAGCAAATACAGGCTAATTTGAAAACCCTATGTATTCATTACGGAATATAGTAACATGCTCAAAACAGCATATACTCATATTTGAGCAAAATATGTGCTTTTTTGAGCATATCACTACATTCAATAATGAATGCATGAGGTTTCCAAATTCGACTGCGTCGACTTTCTATTCGACATTTCGGAGCTATTTTAACACATTTGTGATAGAAACTGATTTTCTGTTTATTGTAATGTTTGGTAAGACAGCAAAATTTTGTTTATTTAACAAATCTGATACCATGAATTTTAAATATTGTTATAAAATGTTTTATATAATATTAAAACTGATATCTATATTTATTAATTGCATTTATAGGCAAAACAGAATACTTTAACTTTGATAATTCAGAAACGGATATAACGAAGATAGCGTTATCGTTCTATTCTGGGTTATTTGCGTATAATGGTTGGTAAGTGAAATTTTGAACTTTAATTTCAATTAACTGTCTAAAAAGTGTGAACAGCATTAAAATGATCATATTTAATAATTTCTTTAAACATTTTTATACTTTGAAAATATTTATTCATATTTCATATTTATAATTTGAAAACTATTCGATTGAAACTATCCATTTTGAAAAGCAAAAATACTGACTAAATTTTGTGCTCTGATACGGCAATGGTTTATTTTGTACGCAACTTACATTGCAGGAAATTCTAATGATATTTCCTATTCAATTTGATACCTATTGTGTGTGTCAACAAAGTAAAACGACATTTTAATGTATTTTATCACATTGAATGATATGGCCCAACGCATTTATGCCAATGAATAATATTGCCCAATGCATTTATGCCAAGGAATAATATGGCTTCACATATTAACTAAATCGTTTCAGCCTGAAACAGAACACTTTTAGTCATTTATAATTTAACCTATTGACCAATTAGAGAGAGTTAAATATTTGACCCGTAACCACGCATAATAGTTCTATAGACTCGAGATTTCATTTTTTAAAGGTAAATTAAAAGAAAAATATTTTTGTATATTATGTTAAGGAAAAGTTAACGTTTTGTAAGCGTTTGGCAATTGGAAAAGAAATAGTAATCTTTTAGAAAACTACATAAGAGAATTCTGAAGTGCATTTTATGTATAGCAATTAGTTAAAATACACGCAGCAAATCTATCTAAATTTCCATATATAGTTTTTAAACATCTCCCTATCAGAATATGATTTGATTCAGTTTCTCCAAAGCAAATTTTATTTAGCAAGGAGGCAAAAATTCTTTTTTTTTAAATGTAGCTAAATAATGATTTAATAACGTATCTATAAATAGAGAAACTCGATTAACATAAATTTTAAAAGCTCTTTTAAAATTAATTGAAGTTGTTTAGCTTTATTCATATTTCAAGCTTTAATTCTGTATTTTTTATAAAAACTAAAATATGCTTTTTGATCATGACTGTAGATTGAGGTTTGTACGTTTAGAAAGTTCAAAGAAGCCAGCTGCAGAAGATACCAGAAGCCTTTCTCATTACCTTAAATATATATTTTAAAAATTATACGTGCAAAAACTGAAATAAAGTATTAAGGGTCAAAAATTCAGTATTTAAATTTGGAAATAAATAAATGCTATTTAAACTTAATGAATCTCTAGTGAGGTTGGAAAACATTGAAACATATTTGGTTGCTTGAAGTAACAGGGAAGACTAGAAAGGGGATTACGCTGCTTTGAAAAAAAATCTTTTTTATTTTGCACACACTATTTCTGTTGATTCATATACAAAATAGCATCCTGAATTCGAATATGAATCGGGTTTTTGCACCACACTAATTGTTTATTGGGAACACCTCCTTCACTTTATCATTTCATTGGCCATGAATTGATGGTCATGACCGTGATTGATGGCCATGAATTTGATTTAGAGGAAGGAAAAAGGATAATTTTAACCATTGCATTTCTTTTGACGACCCAGAGAGAGAGAAAGAATTCAAAAACGTAAGCAGTTGGCAAGTAGAAGATTTCGAAGAAATTACTACCTTAAAAATAAAAAAAATCATTAAGAATTTTTTTTTTGTAATTTCAAAACTTATTTTCTATATATTCCAGCTTCTTGCAAAATCTGTTCATGTTTCAATCATTTCACCTCTCCAGCCTCTACTATCATTTTCTAGACCCCTAGGAGATGTTTCAAAGCTTTCATAAAGAAGTTTGCAAGATTCAATGTGCGAGTGCTTCCTGACATTCTTTCGTCACTTGCTTTTAGCCAAAATTGCGGTTTAGAATTCATATTGTTCAGCGCTGGGGGAAAAAAAGAAGGTTAAAAGCTGGAATATGTTAAAACAAGAGTCATAAACTTCCGAAAAATAATTAACTACAGAAAAAAGATCGACTATAATGATTTTTTCTCTTAGCTATAACTGTTCATGTCTATGAAGTTTTACTTCGTCCATCCACGCATAAGAAAGTTAACGGTTAAAATTAACTTTTTTGCTTCTTCAAATAAAATTCAAAGCTGTAAAAATTGTAGAAAAAATAAACATGGAGGTGGTAATGATGGATGGGGTAATGGTAATGGGATGGGGTAATAGGATGGTTTCCGAGTAATGATGGATGGTTGTTAACGGGGGTCATTTTTACTTAAGAATTAGCAGGAACTAGCACCTCAAAGTTTCAAAGAGCAGTCCAACTGACTATAATCTCGCTGACAGATTTTAATTGCGTTTTTGTTTCTTCCCCTTTTAAATATTGAGTTCCCTACTGGGAATACTTCTGGTCTTCATTTTTAGCAGGGATTCTGAAATATGTATATTAAGGGTGGATATTACGGAACACTCTGTATAATATTTGAATACGACAGCTAAATTCATTTTCCTACAACAGTTCGAGTCATTATCTTCAAAAATGTTTTTAATTTTTTTATCTTGTAAATAATTTTTTTTAATGTGTTTCTTTTTGCTAATTTAATATTTTTAAAAAATTAAGAAATTTTTTTTGTACGTGTCTACACGTTTTACGTTTTCTGTACGTGTCTACAGTTAATTATAGTAAAATAAACACTTTGCAAGGTTAACTAAATCGATAATCTCTCTGTATGAGCTATCAATTGACTTCTGTTAAAATAGAAAAGAATGTTGCTGAAATCTAGCGATATCAATATAATATCAATCGATACAAATATTATTATTTTTGCGTGACTTTGAAACATTTTTCTTATTGCTTATCCTTCAAAAGGGTATTTTGAAATAAATTTAGTTGGCTACAATGTTTCAAAATTATTTACACCTGTATGTGATTTCGGATATTTTTTGATGCACTGAGTTGAAAAAGCTCTCATAATTTTTTTTAAATCATACTCCGAAACTACAAATCTAGTTTCCTTTTCTCAAAATTATTTTCCCGCATTATTTATTGTTCATAATAATAAAGTTTTCAGTTGCATTTCATAGATTTTTAAATACTTATTTGTGATTGGAACTTTTTTAATTTCTAATGCTGTACTGCTGCTCAAATTATTATTACTCATCAACCGGGTTTACGCAATTGTTATTACTCTTCAACCGGGTTTACGCAATTGTTATTACTCATAAACCAGATTTACGCAATTGTTATTGCTCATCAACCGGATTTACGCAATTGTTATTACTCATCAACCGGGTTTACGCAATTGTTATTACTCATCAACCGGGTTTACGCAATTGGTATTACTCATCAACCGGGTTTACGTAATTGTTATTACTCATCAACCGGGTTTACGCAATTGTTTTTATTCATCAACCGGGTTTGCGCAATTATTTTATAGAAAAAAGGATAATGGAGTATAAATAGTTTTTATTACCGTTTTATTTACAGGAATTTTAATCAAAGAGATGTGTAAATAACGAAATATTAAGTTTTTATTTTTAATTGGATGTCCCGAGTTTATTCTTCAAAAATGTGGTTGCTTTTTTGCAGTACAAACTGGTTTTTTCCTATGTAAATCAAAGGAGATACAGTGCATGGAGGGAACACTTTCATGCAAATATACACATGTGCATCTCATTTAAAAGGTAATTTGTGAAAATTATCATTAAAATACAAACAAGTTTAAAATTTCAACTTAAGACTCATAAAATGCTTAATGTGTGCATATGTTATGTAGATATTTGGTAAAAATAAATTCTACTCTCAGTAATTATGAGAATGATTGCGATAATATTTTTTATTGCAACAATTCATTCACTACAAGCTTTTTTCTACCGTTTTACTTAAATATGTAAAAAAATTTTTGAAATCTAAAATGTGGAATTTTTTTATTTAGGAATTACTTGAACTTTGTGATTGAAGAATTAAAAGATCCACATAGGTACGTTTAACTTAAATACTAATATTTTTTTAAATTTTTATGGTAATTTTATTTGATTTTTTTTTCTTAATAGTACATGTTTGCATGAAAAAGTTGGTTTTTGATGGTAAGTCAATGATTTCAAAGTATATCAACGCGACGATAATGTTTTCTGATATTTAGTAATAGTTATTATAAAATTTATTAAATTATTTAAATGTACTGAATTTTACTCGGAGGTCTGAGTAAAAGAGCTTCGTACTTCCGTGCCACAGGTCTGGGGTTCGAAACTGGCAAAGTTGACTCAGGTTTCCATCCCTTCAATTGCCCTCAACAGTGCGCCAAATATGCATAGGGACTAAACACGGGGTTCCGCGTGACTACTTAGCCGGAACGTTCCTGCAACTCCGAGACAAAGATCAAGAAAACTGTGAATGGGCCCAGTAGGCCTTGACCCTCCATGGGCTGTCGTGCCACTGGGTTTGGTTTCAGAATTTTACTCGATATTGTGGGATTTTTCACAATTAATAAATTTTGATGAGTATGCATATTTGATAGTTTCTTCTTTGTATTTTCGGATTTAGAAACTGCGTTTATATAAGTGTCAAGCAACAAATAAAATAAAAATGTTTTCATCCCCAAAAGCAGCAATACAAAAATGAAAACTATGTAAAGGGTTTAAGAAAAACACTGGTTCAACGATTCCGCAGTGTTCTTCGGGTCTTTCCTTTTTTTTCTCGTTGGACTTACCTCTTTAATGGACTTACCTCTTTAACGATTTTACCTTTATAATGTAATTTTCTTTAAGTTTCACGCTGTATTATAGAGTCTGATTTCTTTACTTAATTAGATCTATTCATTCCGATCCATTATCTTTTTGCGTTAGACTTAGTTTATAGCACAGTTTGATCAGCTGACATAGTTGTTACGCTCGGTTATCATCCATTGAAATCTGCTTTCTAAATTCGTTATTCTATAATTAGGGTACAAAAAATTGCAATAATTTTTTGTTTAATGTTAATTTCTTAATACATAGCCGGTGATTATTAATAACAGATTAATTACATTGACCATTATATATTAAATTCAATGGTTAAAGTAACAATGACAGGACATAAACCTTTGCATTAAACAAGGTTAATGTTATGGTTTACCATTCAATTGATATTAAAACTTTATTATTTTTGGTAAGCAAAATATTTTTAAGCTTATCGAATTTCATTAAGTTATGTGAAATTGTCGCTTAATAAGAAAGTGTGAAGCCCACCATTAAACACTAGGACATGGAAATACGGGAACTATATTTCTATAATATAGGAATTTGGAAATCATGATTTTTAGATTCAGTCGCGTTTTATTTTAAATTGAAAAGTGCTTCGCACTTTTATTTTAAGGGTAATTTCTTTGGAAATACTTATATTAAAAGGTAAGCATTCTAAAGTGGTGGACATAATATTAAAGTGGTGAACGCAATGAATGCGGCATTGAAGTAACGAGTGCTGCCTGGAAGTAACGAGTGCTGCCTAGAAGTAACGAGTGCGGCACCGGAGTAACGAGTGCTGTCTAGAAGTAACGAGTGCTGTCTAGAAGTAACGAGTGCTGTCTGGAAGTAACGAGTGCTGTCTGAAAGTAACGGGTGCGGTCTGGAAGTAACGGGTGTGGCATAGGAGTAATTTATGCATATTAAAATGAGTTTTTTATTTTTATTTTCTGTTGAAGTATATTGACAAAACAAAAATATTTATTCTAGAAATCTACCTCGAGCGATATTTATTTCTTGCGTTTTGGTTACTGTTGTATACACACTAACTATTATGGCGTTCCACACTACTTTGTCTATTCAGGAAGTTATGGGTGCCGAAGCTGTAGCTGTGGTAAGTAATTTTATTTAGATGTTATCTTTAAAAATACTACTCATTAAATCATTGCTATATTCATAAGTTTAAATGTTTATTAATAAAACAGAATTTGTGTTTTCTGAAAATTTTGTGCATTTAAGATTAATAGTTTTAACGAGATTAAAATTTTCCAAATTAGAGAAAAAATTTATTTTACTATTTTCTTGATGCTAAAATAAATTTAAATATTTAACTATTCGAGAAATTGCAAAATATCGTATCAAGAGATTCTTTTTGTTGACTATCAAAGTGTGGATTTAGTACATATGTTTATTGGTTGAGTAATAATATTTCCAGTTTAACATAAATTTTAAGAGATGAATGTTTAATTACAGATAAATTATTGATGTTTTTAAAAATTTTCTAACGATATTTTATATTTTATTTGCCTTATTTTCCTAAATACTTTATTTTTCATTTAAAAAATATAAAATTTTTCTTAGCATTAGGTCTTGAAAACTAGTACAGTATGAAAAAAGCGAACACAAATGAAATAACTTTTGATGAAATGATAGGATTTTCACTTACTATGACTCAATCTTCATGGAACTTAACCCTAAATAACCTAATTAATTACTGCTGAGAATATTTTAAGTTATGAAATCAGACACTAACGAACTGTTTAAGCGAATTGAAAAACTATTGCAGACAATAATGAAATTATTTTTTTGATAATAATTCCATGTAAAAAGGTTTTATTTATTCATTATTTTATTTCATAGTCGAAAAAAGTTTGATTTGTAAGGTTTGAAAGTTTTTACATCATTTGAAATTATGTAGTTTTAAATGACGAAATCCAAAATCCAAAACTGGAACAAAATTGGATGAATAGCTCTCGAAAAATCAAAATATAAATATACTTTTTTTAAAATTAGATAACTCAGAAAGGATTCGATCTTTTTCGTTCAAATTTTGGAGTTTGCCAATCAAAATTATATTCTTTAATAATTGTATATTTAAAATTTTTTCATTTATTAATACATAAAATTATAAAAAAATAAATCCTTTTTAAATGATTTCTTGCACGAAAATTTCCTTGGATAAATGATTTTCAAAATTATGAGCTACAAGTTTTCGTTTTGCTGAAAAAGGGATATAGATATGGCAAAATACGCTTTAAGTAAAATGAACAGTAAGGGGTCTAAGCTTTGGGCTGCTCTCCTGAACAAACTTTTGAGATCATATTTTCTAAGCTATGCCTACCCCCGTGCCCTATATTTTAAAATTTAGAAAATCATTCCCACTGAAAAAATTCATGCTTATTCATAAAAACTACGTTTCTGTGCCTGATTTCTGTAATTAAAATATTGTATACTCCATTTAATTAGTATATTTAAGATTAGGATCTCAAATAATTAAAATTGAGTCCTAGTAAGTGTTCATTATATTGAAAATTATTAAAGATGGTCGTTTTCTACTTAAAGTATTTATTGTATAAAATGTTTATTACATAAAATATATAAGTTATACTATTACGTATGTGCCTCGATATCTGTTACCTAAAATTTAAATTCGTGTATTTATTTATATTTCAATGTTAATTTACATAAATTCCAGCTACATTATCTATGGTAACTCTTAAAATTTGTATGTCCCGCAGTGAACTGATCGTCAAGACACGGTTCCCAATAGAACACTGAAGTCAAAAATCACTGGCTGCGGTCAGTGTGTGGGTGGGTGACCACTTTGATCAGTCTGCAAAGGGACCGAGGGTGGGTGGTATCGGACCTCTCGTTAAACTGTTCCACAGTAAAGTGCTCGAGCTACCGAAGCCGGGAAGCCATCCGCTTTGCGGAGGATCAAAATTGTGATGGCATGTCTTCGGATCATCCTCGGGGAAGTTTCCCAGACCATCACCAATAGCCCATTGTGCAGCTCTGGCACGACGTAAACGAACAACAACTTAAACTTTTTGCGATTTTTTTTCTTTGTTTATCATATTTGTATATAAAAACTTGAAATTTTTTGTTTCTAAATTATGTAATATTTATTAACAATTTTTCCTACGACTCTTCAGTTAAAATTTGATCAAACTTGTTGTTTATTCTATTCTAGATATACGCTGACCGACTTTTTGGGAATTTTGCGTGGGTTGTGCCAATTTTTGTAGCTTTGTCTACGTTTGGTGGTGTCAATGGAATCCTCTTCACTTCTTCCAGGTATATTATGTTGTGTAATAAGTATTGTTATCTTTAATATTTTAACTAATTCTCTTAGAATAAGTGCGAAAAATAATTTATCAGAGATGTCTTATTCGAATTTTGAATCTTATTTTAAAGATTGTTTTATGCTGGAGCAGAACAAGGACAAATGCCTGAAATCCTAAATATGATTCAAATAGATCATTTAACACCAACACCAGCTGTGATGTTCGTGGTATGATATATAATGTTTATATATCTTTTTAACGTGTTTAACTTTATATCTTTTTAACGTGTTTAACTTTACTTATTTTTAACGTCTTTAACTTTAATTATTTTTAACGTCTTTAACTTCTCTTCTTTTTAACGTCTTTAACTTTACTTCTTTTTAGCGCCTTTACCTTTACTTCTTTTTAACGTCTTTAACTTTATGTGAGCAAGTTTTATCTCAATTTAAGAATAAACACTTTTAAATGTATTACCTGATTAAAACTTCACTCACTTCAAAAATATATGAAAAGCCAATAACAGTAGACGAGTTTCAAGAGCTTCAAAAACAGGCACACATTTTCAAGACTTGACAGACGTGAATGAGAAAAAAACAAAAGTGATTCGAAATAAAAGAACACAGTTGCCAAACAAAAATGTAAAATAAAGGTGAGAAACAATCTCGGAAATGGGTGCCTATTTCTGAAGCGTTTGAGACAGGTTATTTGCTGTTTATATATTTTTGAAGTGAACGAAGTTTTTAATCGGGCAATATTTTACTGCTTCAGTTTCTTAGGATTATTTATTTAACTCATAAATGTAAATTCATATTATTACTCCATTATGTTATAATTCATAACGTATATAACTCATAAATGTTATACCCTTCGTTACATCATGACCCGTTATTTGGATATATGTCTTTTTACCCCCCCCCCCCAAATCGTTAAATAAGTGATTGCTGCGTTAAGTAAAAATTTATGTATTTAGTTTGCTTCTTGCTCGTTCGCAGCCTCTTCTGTCAATTGTTTCTTATTGTGGTTCGCTTCATCGGGCTTGGCTCGGGGTCTTGTGTCAACGAGTCCACCCCATCATTGTTTGGGGCTTTTATGCTGCATACCTAAAGAGTCTGAAATTTAGCGAATGAGCCTTATGGTGTTAGGCGTGACATGAAATAATATTGATGCGTTAGATAATTAATTACTGTATAATTACATGTAATCATTTGCAGTTATCATGGGCTAGAATCAGCTTGCCATCAGACTAACCGTGGGAGATTTTCGTGATTTTCTTCTCAATGTAACTCAAATGCTGGTCAAATTGCTCTCCACGAAAGCTAATTTCTCCCAATACTTGATCCAGAATTTTTTTTTTCTATATTGGGTTTGAAATTGCAAGGTTAAAGAGTAGAACATTGATACTTTTTAACTCAGAATTGGGTCGACTGTTCAACGCCAGTTATGAAATAAAACTCTAATTGAAACCTGATATGACAGCAAATATGACTTAATGTCACCGATATTTCTTCTTAAGCTGATCCAATTTCAAAAAAGAAATATTATTAGTCCCAATGTTGATTGTTTACCAGTTTTTATTGAAAAAAAAGCAATCTTGTCTCATAGTCTTGTCTATTTTTCAAATTTTATTTTACGGTTAGTCGTTACGACATAGGCATTATTTTATATTTCTATCAACTAGTTGCAACCACAGTTAGAGCATCCTACTCTTATCGCGAAGATTATATGTTTGATCCACGGGCCATTATTACAATTGCAATTGCGGTCAATAAGTTTTGACGGTGCTTGTTATTGTGGTTCATCTATACAATGTTTTACATTAATTTCCTCATGTTATGTAATTATGTAATGTTTTACATCATTTTCATCATGTTAACAATAATACAATGTTTTACATCAATTTCATCATGTTTTTTACATCAATTAGCATCAATAATTATGTAGATGAGCAAATTTAATAAAAACTTTCTCGTAGCAAAGCGCAATGAAAATATTAGGGGGACCGGAAAGTAATGTCGTTTTGGTGCATTTGATATTTGCTATCAAGATTTTATTGTTTAATCAATAATGTATTCATCCTCGTTAGCAACAAACTTTTAGTGCTGGATCGAAAATGAATTGAAATGGATTGAAGAGTCTAACGAATTAAGGACTAACGAATATTTAATATTCGCCATCAAGATTTCATTGTTTAATAAATAATGTATTCATCCTCGTTAGCAACAAACTCTAATGCCGGATCGAAAATGATTCGAAATGGATAGAAAAGTCTAACGAATTAAAGACTAACGAATATTTAATATTTGTTATTAAGATTTTATTGTTTAAAAAATAATGTATTCATCCTCGTTAGCAACAAACTTTTAATGCCGGATCGAAAATGAATCGAAATGGATCGAAAAGTCTAACGAATTAAAGACTAGCGAATATTTAATGCGCCGAAACGACATTACTTTCCGGTACCCCTATTGTTAAGGCAAATATTGGGAAAAAAATGATCTGCAAAAAGTTCAAAATAAAATAATTTAAAAATAGAAATAAAAAAACCTTTATGGTTTTGAACGAAAATGAAGAAAATAAAATATTGAGTGTAAATTATAAGAATTGATATGATTTACAGTCTCGGTTAATCCTCTAGATAATATGCTCATTTCATGTGAAGTTTCTCTTAAGATGCGTGTTGAAAGAATTTTTTAATGAAATTTTTAATTAAATCATATGAAAAATTGGAGACTTTCGAACAATAACAAATAAACCACCGACCTTTCATATGCTTTCTTTAAAATTTTTTATAACAAATTCTTGTAACACTTTTAAGACTATAAGAACTTGACTATAAGAACAAGACTATATATTAAGACTCTTAGAACTTGAAACTATACCAACTAGATTCTTTTAAGTTACACCCAATATTTAATTTATTTTTTCTTGCAGAGCCAAAATAATAGTTTATGTTAATTTTTTTACATTATTGAAGAGTACTTACGATTCATTTTTTAAAATTTATTTCAACTAATATTGTACTTTTTACATTTAGGCATTCCTCTCACTAATATATTTGTGTTCGAAAGATATATACGCTTTAATCAACTATGTAGGATTCGCAACATGGCTGGCAATAGGTATTGCAGTTGTTTGTTTACCTTATTTACGTTGGAAACAGCCTGATCTGCCAAGGCCAATAAAAGTAAACTTTTATTATATTACTTTTAATTGCATTTTTAAGTAGTTTTGGTACTAGTTATTTGTTAGATCTCTTTTTCTTTTGAATTTGTAAGTGCATTTTCGCATAATAATTATGGCATGTTTGCTTTCCTACAATGAGAAAAAGTATGGTCTAAACTACCAGAATATGGTAAAATTTACTGTTTCTAGTGCTATGGACACATTAAAACGATAGGTAATTTTTTCCGAAGTTCTTTGATAATGATTTTTATAAAATTACTATAAAATATGTTTTAATAATGTTATAAAATCTGGTAATTTTACCATGATTTTTTAAATCATGGCATAAAAACCTTCTATTCGGTTTAATTTACCATTCAGATATATAATTTTTACTATGTGTGTGTTACTAAGAACTATAATTTTGAAAGCCAAAATTTCCGATAAACCATTTTTTTCTCCGTGTTTTAACCTACTAAAAATTTTTAATTGTTAACCCCTTGAAGAAGATGGGACACTGGTGTTCCTTTTATAGATTTTTCGGACACCCTAATTACAAGCAAAAATATATTTCGGTACTTTCTCAATTATAAAAAAAAATCTAATATTTATAAAAAAATATGTTAGATTGTCGAAATTATATTTGTACTAAAATATAAAGTCCAAAAAATGTTGCTTGAGCAATTTTTTTTCTCATTCATATTCCAAAATTTATCAATAATTGATTTTGCAAATTAAGGAAATTTTTGTGATGAATAACAGTTTCTCTTAGATCTAAATAACTGGAAATCGACACCAGGGTTTTTAATGTTGTATTTCGTAACCATAAGTTATTAAAATTATGAATATAATACTTTTCACTTATTTATACCTAACTTAATACATAATAATGAAGAAAGTATAAGCTATATGCTTAATAAAAATTCTGCGACGAAGTGTTTACACGACTACAATTAAAACTCAAGATGTTAAAGTACAAGTAACTTTTAAAGCATTGAAACAGACTTAATAATTTAGCTGAAATTAAAAAAGTTTTGGAATAAAGCGTATTAAAATTGTTCTTAGAAGTACTAAAGCGCACATTCCTTTAAGGATTTATTATAATTTTTAAATCTAATTTTTGTATATTTTAGTTTTTGCATTCATTAGCGCTTGGTATTTATTAGCGTTTTGTATTTACCTTATTTAATAGCATGATTTAAAGAGTTTATACAATTATGTAATATTTCAGGTGAACTTGTTCTTCCCTATTATTTACATACTAGCAACAATTTTTATTACTATTGTACCTATGATCGCTGAACCTGTTGAGACAGGTAAGTAGCTAACTTAATGCATTTTAAATAAAACTTATTACTGAATTATAATGTTTTTTAAAGATATTTTTAAGTTTTACAAATCAGCAGAAGGGCGGAAAAAACTCTTTAGATAATAAAATAAGCTTGAAAAAAAAAAGCTAAATTGTTTCCGAGAAGTATGCTCCTCAAATATTTGTGAATGTGCTTATCAAAAATCATTCTTCTTTAAAAGCTCTATAGTTTGTACAAAATTTACCCTTAAGAAAAATACGTGAATTCCCTTTTTAATTTTTTAATTTCAATGAAAAGTTTATTTTTTTTGTATAAAAATATAATTTAAAATTCTAATTGAATTATAATTTGAATAAATCTTCTTTGGGCGATGTTGCAGNCAAATAAATGATGGGTCTCTATTCCAAATTCTCTACATTTCTCCAAAGTTTGTCGTAGGGTGAAGATTTGGTCAACTGTGGACCTTCCTTTGCGGAAGCCACACTGATAGTCACCTATGACGCTGTCTACAATGGGAGACAGACGTTCAAATAGGATATTTGAGAAGACCTTATAGGCAACGCATAACAGACTTATTCCTCTATAGTTGTGATTATAATTTGAATAAATCTTCTTTGGACGATGTTGCAGTTTTCGACCTTGCCCTTATCTCCTGATAGCATTTTTTTTAATAGCTATCGTTGAACAATCGACCCAATTTTTGTGTTTACGACTACTAATGTTCAACTACGTAGCCTTGTAATTTTGAACCCAAATCCAGAAGACAAGGTAACTCCTGGATCGAGTATTGGGTGAAATTAGCTTTCGTGGAGGACTTTCTGATGGAGCTAACCAGCATTTTCGCTACATGGAGAGGAAGACCACGGGAGCCTCCCACGGTTACCCTGACGGCAAGGGGACTCTAACCTGTGATCCGTCTACCACTGAGGATATTTCACGTCAGCACTGTGATCGGTGCAAACCGGATGAAGAATTCGTATCGACTGGGATTCGAACCAGGTTCGCCTCATTGGAAAGCTAGCGCTCTATCCCCTAAACCATAGCGGCTCTCTGCTAGCAATTCTAGTCTCCAAACACTGTTCCAGATCCTGGAAATCACACTTTATGAAACTCCAAAATCAGCCAATAACTCGCCAAGCTTTCGATTCGGTTAAATAACTTCGTTGAGACATCGGACTCATGGAAACAACACGTTTACTGAATGTCAATCATTTTTTCCCCGCTTAGTCCTTCATTAAGTTGAAAGCCAAATCAAATTCGCTGCCGCTAAAACATAGTCTTCTGCGTCAAACTAAAAATTTGCATGCTGCAAAGTTTGAAAATAAGAAAAACTTGCATTTGTGACTCTCTTCCCTTTTATGCATTTTATTAGTGCCCAAATACAATTTGATAAATAATCGAAGCATTTTTTCATAATACAAGGTATTTTTCTCATTTTTATGAATTTTATTTAATACTACTGAAAAGAATGTACCTAAGTGGGGACATCGCAACCGTTGGATTTTTTAAAAAAAAAAAAAACAGTTTAATAAAAGAAAGCTTGTCATATTTTTCAGACATTACAAAAAAAAACCAACATTTTAATTATTTTACATTAAAAAACACTGTTTAAAGAACGTAAATACATTAAAAAGAACTTGGACTTATTAAAATATGAGTTATGAAATCTAAATTCAAATTGCATAGTTATTTGAATTTTTACTGTGTTATACACAAATTATTTCTTTCAGGTATTTTAACTTTTTCAAACCTGTTTTTTTTAGGATTTGGAGCATTGATTATAGCAACTGGTGTTCCTGTTTATTTTATCTTTGTTTATTGGGAGAACAAACCACGATGTGTTCAAAACGCAATACGTAAGTTTGTGCAACAACTTTTTAACAACTTAAAAATAGAATATTTACATTTTTAAAAAAAATATATTTTTATTAAAATATCATTCAGATCAAATATGGTTGCATTTAATTTCTAAATTTTTTAAATTTCGTAAATTTTTTTTCAAATTAAACTCGTTGAGTGAGAAATAAAAAAACGATGGAATTTAAAAACACACGAAAAAGCGAAAAGGTAATATGAACTTTTTTTTAATTCATTGCGAACGAAAGACCATACTGAATAATATTCATTTGCTTTTACAAATATGAAGATCGCAATAAAAGTCGACAGGTTTTAAGCGCCCCAAAAGAGGTGCCCGTACTCAAGATACAACGGATGTGAAAGAGGAAAGGAAAATATATTAAGATCAGAAAACTTTGAATTGCCAACGGAATTTTTTTTAAGTAAATGAAGTTTTCATATTAAGCATACCCTTCAGCTTCAGTTTCTTCAGTTTTTTTCAGATTTAATAAAAGAAAGAATATCAAATACAATAATATATAAATATTATCGAATAGCATAGTTATAAAATACCATAATATCCCAATTATCAAATACGATAATATCGTAATAACTATATACAACGCTAAATATCCAATGCAGTAATGTCGCAAGTGTTATCAAAAATCATATTATTTTACTACTGTTAAAAATTTTTTAGAGCGAAAATATTAAACAATGCGAAATTGTTGATATTAAAAAAATATCGCAATATATCTTGAAATATAACTATTTCCAGATGAATCACGAGATTAAAATTCTAAAATTGCCTGAAATTTTTAAAGCCTGACTCATTTTTTTTAAAAATTATAATTGTTTCAAAAATTATATTTTGCTATTGTTTAAAATTTTTTAGAGCGAAAATATTAAACAATGCAAAATTGTTGATATTAAAAAAATATCGCGATATATCTTGAAATATTAGAAATATGAAATATTAGAATATTAGAAATATTAGAGTATTATACTTATACTCTTATATATTATAATATTATACTTGAAATATTAGAATATTGAAATATTTCCAGGTGAATCACGAAATTAAAATTCTAATATTGCCTGAAATTTTTAAAGCCTGACTAATTTTTTTAAAAAAATTATAATTGTTTCAAGAATTATATTTCGCTATTGTTTAAAATTTTTTAGAGCGAAAATATTAAACAATGTAAAATAGTTGATATTAAAAAAAAATATCGCAATATATCTTGAAATATCACTATTTCCAGATGAATCACGAAATTAAAATTCTAAAATTGCCTGAAATTTTTAAAACCTGACTCATTATAATTGTTTCAAAAATTATATTACTTTGCTATTGTTGAAAAAAATTTTAGAGTGAAAATATTAAACAATGTAAAATTGTTGATATTAAAAAAAATATCGCAATATATCTTGAAATATCATTATTTCCGGCTGAATCACGAAATTAAAATTCTAAAATTGCCTGAAATTTTTAAAGCCTAACTCATTTTTATTAAAAATTATAGTATTTTGCTTTTGTTAAAAAAGTTTTAGACCGAAAATATTAAACAATGTAAAATTGTTGATTTAAAAAACAATGTAAAATTATTGATTTAAAAAAAAATATCGCAATAAATCTTGAAATATCACTATTTCCAGGTGAATCAAGAAATTTAAATTCTAAAATTGCCTGAAATTTTTTAAAGCCTGACTAATTTTTTAAAAAATTATAATTGTTTCAGATTCATTCACACGAACTCTTCAGAAGCTATTAGTAGTTGTCGCAGCTGATAAGAAAACTGACGTGTGAAGATACTTAATCCGAAGAGTTGGTCTCAAACTCATTCTGTTCCTGCGCTTTTGGTGTTTGTTTTATTAATGAGTGTGCCAAATAAAATGAACTGTCTAAGATCTGAGTGTAATGCACTTTTAAGGAGTGTTGGACAATAGAAAACATTACATAGTGTTTCTGTTTTGTAATTTAAATATCATGAATGTGATAGGCCTACACTCAACTTGAGAAGAGATATTCTTTATGGTCTTAGCACAGTTGTTGATGGTATTTCTAATTATCGATTTATTAAACCACAGAGTCACTTTTGAGATGATCATATCATAAATCATTAAGTTGATCATAATTTAGTAACACAAATCATTGCCGTGAACGGTTCGTCTTCAACATAATTTACAACATAATTTTTTATCGTTATACATTGCGTTAATAAATTTCACAAGTTGAATATATTTTTTGTTGTAAACTAAAAGCGAAAACTTGACCAATGACTTTATGGACTTGTCCAATATTTCTTTTATCTGATAATAAAAATTAAAAAACATCTAGCATTTTTAAGCAGTAAATATAAGTAAGAGTAATATTTTTACAGAGCTTATTGAAAACTAGCAGTTTTTTTTTCAGAATGCTTTACTGAATTTTTTTTTTAACTTAGGTACCTATTCCATCTTGACTTCATGGTTTTGTTATTAATCTACTTTAAAATGTAATCATTATCGAATATTAAGCAAAAACATTTGCCTCATAAAATTTTTAGTTAAGATTCTACACTTAAGATGTTTGCTAATTAAATCGGTTAAAACACTGAATAATTCAAAATAGTAAGATTGAATACCTTCAGTGGTAATTTCGCTGAATATACTTTGTCAAAAGGTTTCAAGATTTGCTTAATTGATTGGAGAATTAGTTTTGGTATGCAACAAAATCTCTGAAAAATAAAATTTACGAAATTAAAAAATATATTTTGTTTTCGTTTATAACTTACTGTTACAGATAGACTGTGCATAGTATAATTTTAAATTATCAGACTGATTTTCTTGTCTTGCAAGAATTCATTTAAGAATTTAGTTTTGTTTTTAAAACTTATGAATTTTTTTTAATTAAGAGGCATCTTGCAAAAACATTGAGTATTCTGTGGTTTAATAATTTCCAAGCTATTTCATTAGAATGAGTCATTTTCACAATTGCTATAATGTCTTGAACAAGTTTAATGCATTTTAAATTGAACTAAGTACAAGGCTTTGCTCCATTATTTTAGCAGAGCTGGTCACAAGTTCTAAAGAATGTGTTATAACTGGTTTTAGGACATATTTATGGTAGTACATGTGCTCACTCATTATTATGTTATGTCGTTTCATTGTTTATTTGTGATTTCATTACATATCTAGAGTAATGTATTTGGTCATTATAAAATATTTTCAGTATCGAATTTTATTTTAGAAATATTTAACTTATTTTAATTAATGTTGAACATGAAATCATACACATTATTGAAGTTTCTGTTGTTTACCTATTTGTTTGTGTTTATACTAAATTAAAATATTTGACTAATTTCTTGAATTTTATTTTTGAAAATTTTTGACTGCCAAAAAGAAATTTAAATTTTTGTCATTGTTTGTTTTTTTGTTGCTGACTATTTTGTAAAAATTTTTCATATGATTTTTTAAAGTTTTATGACGCAATTGGTGTGAAAAATATTTTGCTAGAGAAATAAAACAATTAATAGGAATTTCAAGTTTTAGCTGGAAATAGTGTTAAATTTAGAAATGTATAGCAAATTTAATGAACAGTTTAAAAGTTATACTACAGAAAAAATAATTCGAAATTTTTCTTTCGGCGAATTTTTTTGAATGTTATAATTTAAAATATTTGTACTAATATTTTTCAAAATCAGATGCGATTTATATAATATTTTTAAAATGAAAATTTTAATTTCAATTTTTAGTTTATGAATCAATTTTTTCAACACTTTTTCCCAATTCATAGGATTGTATCCTGGAATATGCTGTAATCTGTAATAAAGAAAGAGACATTCAGTTTTTGACATTTTTTTTCAATTTCACAAATACTTGCAGTATTTTGTAACTTTATAGGTGTCTCAATGATGCCATTTTTCATACTTATAAATAAAGTTTAAGTCTTTCAGAGGTTTGAAAGACCGAAAATACATTAAGAACGAAAACAAGTATTTTTAACACCCTTTACCAGAAAATATAGCAAGCTTGCAACTTGTATTGACTACTTTGGTTGTTATTTATGATAATTGTTAATTAAATAATTAAAGTTATAGTAAAAATCATAGGACAAAAAAGCTAGATTTTTTTTATAAAAATGTCCATATCTCCATAAATATTTATGCTAAGTTGACGAAACTCCATGCAATTATTCCAAGGAAAAAAAAAATTATGCAAGTTGCAAATTAGTGCAGTGTTTTATGTTATAGGGTGTTCAAAACACTTGTTTTCGTTTGTAGTTTATTTCTGACCTCACAAACCTCTGAAAGCTTTAAGATTTATTGATAAGTCAGAAATCGCATGATCTTTAGATCACCTCTAAGTTATTCAATAATTATGTAAGTATTTTTTGAGAAATTTAAAAAAATATGTCAAAAACTGAAAGTGTGTTAATTATTGTAGGGTAGTGTATCATGTTAGATAATGAAACAATAAATTGATCAAAAAATATTTTTATTTTTTAAGTTTTTGGGCACTTTTTCTTGTTTTTATGAGTATATCTAAAATAATTATTTCCTTTTGAGCTGTCTTGCTTTTATTCTGGTCAAATATTCATGTCTTGTAAATGTAAATATGCAATACTTGTTCAAATTTAATATGGTACTAGTTACTTTGGTTACAATCAGGAATGTAAAATGTTGAAATGTTTGCATGTTTGACATATAATGCTCATATGTGTACTTTGTTTAAAATGACATGCAGTCTTTTGGAGGTGCTTTATTTAAAAGAAATTTTTTTTGATTGTTTTGATATGTTTATAGAATCTCTGTTGCCATTTTCATGTTGGTGCTACGTATTCGTCTTCTGGAGTCTATGACATTCAAATTTGCATTTATAAATTAAAATTTGACTGTAACATGTATTTTTTACAGTCGCATCCATGCAAAAGTCAGTTGTGAGCAGTATTGCACTTGGAAAATTGTTCACAATAATTTCTTTAAAAAGTTACTTTTTAAATTGTATAGATTAATTAAATAAAAATGCATTTTTCAAACTACTTCAACAGTAAGCTATTGATTTAAATAATGTTGCAGTAATTGTTTTTCTCCATCAATACTGTTTACTTGCTCTATTGACTGTTTTACTCAACCATTTCTGCAGAAAGTTGTTGATTTAACTGATGTTGCCCATTGCAAACATTGTGTAGGCAACTTCTTATGAAAGTTGTTGATTTAATTGATTATTCAAATTGCAAACAGAGTTATACATCAGATTCTAAAGAGAGTAGTTGAAATAAATAATGATGCAAATTGTAAAACATGTTAGCTTTTGATGAAAGTTGTTGATTTAATTAATTATTCAAATTGCAAACGGAGTTATACATCAGATTCTAAAGAGAGTAGTTGATATAAATAATGATGCAAATTGTAAAACATGTTAGCTTCTGATGAAAGTTGTTGATTTAATTAATTATTCAAATTGCAAACGGAGTTATACATCAGATTCTAAAGAGTAGTTGATATAAATAATGATGCAAATTGTAAATTATGTTAGCTTCTGATGAAAGTTGTTGATTTAATTGATTATTCAAATTGCAAACTGAGTTATATAAGATATTGTGATGTAACTGATTTAAATGTTAGATCTGATTAATTATGCTGTTTAGAGACCTATATTTGGTGTAGATTTAAAGCTATGCTTTAAAATCTATAATTTGCTTGCAAACTTACCAATGAAATGGCTGCATGTCAGTTAAGTTTTTCTTATCAGTCAAAAAATACTTGACTGTAAATGTTATTGATAAATGAGTATCAGCTTCAAGTGCAATCAGTTCTGCGTAATGATATGTATGTAATAATGTGCAATTTAAGTAGTGTGTACATTGTACAAATATAAACTTTGTTTTTGCCTACATCTACATGTTTTGTACTCTTAAACTTAATATATAGCAATCCAAAACACCAGACTTTGAAGCCATTTTTAATGTACATTTTGAATAATTTATTTAAGTATTTGAGATAAATAATTTCCTTCATAACTGTATATTAATTGGACTTTAGATTCACAGATTTAATTAATACAATTTATTAGTAAATGCAATGGGTACAAAAATGTTTCAAATCAAAGTTATTCTTTTTTAAGGATTTAAAGATAAATATTTTTTATTAAATAAGAACCAAATGTAATTTTTTTGTTATTTTTTTAAATAAAATTGAGGAATGACATAACTACAAAAACTCTTCCATTAACTCAAATGTTCATATTATGAGAATTTTTTATCTGATAATCAATTTGTGATCTTTGTGAAGTTTATAGATTTAATTGAAGTCAAGCGTATTGTGCCTTTTAATTATGGAAGAGAAGTATAACTTTTATACAATATATTGAGAAATATTGTAAACGATATTGCTGCATAATTTTCAAAATCCAAAACCTACCAAAAAACTAACCAAGGTTTACCCATTTTTCGTAGTACCTTAGTGGATTTGAAGGAAATAAGTTCGATAAAAACTAAAAATGCGTTAAAATTAAATTTCGGAAATATAACCCAAATTTACAAATATGTTCTGAATTTGTCTTGGGTAACATCGCTATTGTGGTGTTTGCCAACAAAACGCCTAAATTGCAAGATGAGATTTTTCTATTAAGTTAGTTTGGAAACATTTAAAGGTCAAAGTTTGTTTTATGTAATTGAGCAATAAAACAGAGCAATAAAGCAGAATAAATCCAATGTAATGTTTTCTGAAGTTTGGAAAAATTTGGTATCAAAAAGTTAAAAAAAAGTTAATAGAATGCACATAAATCTTGAAAAGTACAGAAAATGCAATACATCTAAGTTGTTTTAAAAATATATATAAGTTAACGTCAAAGTGGCTTCTTAATGATATCTAAATAAAAGCTTTTAATGTTTCATACTCCATTTCAAACGCACCAATTCTCTAAATGAAGTTTATGAAAATAATAAAGAAGGATGATCCAATATCGTAACACTTTTCACCAGTTTTAAGTATCAAAAATGACGTCAGAAAAAATGTGTCTTTGACGCCTGTAATACCCAGTTATCAATATCGAAACCTGTCGGTAATCGAAATCATTGGCTAAAATACTTTACGCCAATTTTCGCCAACAGGGCAGAAAAATTGTAGCAGACGCATGGACGTAATACTTTACTTTGATATACTTTTTTCTGCTGAGACTTGCTACCTGCAAGAAGTAGACTGTAACAGTATTGCATCAAGCGTCATATTTTGCCAATGAAAGATGATTTTTGGAGTTTGGCGTATGGACTTACTGTGAAGTCCTTTCTGTATTTTCCGTCATTTTAACGTTTCTTGAACCTTATGTTGTACCTTGGAGAGCAACACCCTCTAGAACAAAGGTCTCCGCAAGGATCAATTTTGTAGTCCGATGTAACGAACATAAAGTGAGCTGTAGGGAAAAAAGATGTCCTAACTACAAAGCTGTGCAATGGGGATAAAATAAAAATGACACAACGTTCCGATTACTAAAGGATCGGATTTCTAGTTTATGGTAACCCATGCGAAGGCTTTCGGTTTTTTATGAGGTTTGGGTTTAGGGCAATAATTCGATTTGGTATAAAAAAATATAACTACGCAATAAGTTTTAAATTTGAGTTACTTTATGAGTTTTTATTTAAAGATGTTACGAGGGTTTGAAGTTTAAAAGAGGGAGATAATTTAAATATCAACTTTCACATTGTTTTCAAGCCATTTGAGTATTTTTATTTGCTCGAATATTTGAGGTAAATACAAATGCACTTTATTAGCTTCATATTTCCTCTAAGTGTTAGTGAGTGGCACATATTGAGCCTTTTAGATTGAACAATGAGCTTGACACCTTATTAAAATTAATTTATTTTGGTTAGAAATTAGATTTACTATTAAAACTTTTCCACATAATCAAACCTTATTATGCAGCTGTTTGTTTACAAAAGACTAAGTTTATATAAATGTGAAACACTATTTTTATTGTGATTTCTTAGGATTTTATCTCGGTCCATAAGTAAGAGATAAGCAATATGGTGATATTTGAGTGTTAATAGTGTATATATTTTTAGAAACAAGGATGAAAAATTATTTGTAGCAAATTAGGAAATTTTTGATCGCATACTTCCAAAGTTGGTGTCAAAATTGTCACTTGTGTTAAAATGATGAATATTTGTGATAGATTTCATGAAATTACAAGTGTTTAAAAATTTTGTTTTTTAGTAAACTATGAAATGTAAATTAGGAAGCGCAATTGTATTGTGAAATATCTTACTAATATAGCATGTTTAGACATGTCATTCAATTATTTGTATAACTATGAATTTAGTTTAATTCTCGTTTTTGTACTGGATTTTACTGCACTTCTTTGTAGATGAGAAACTTTTGAAATATTTCGGAAAAATAGACTTTCTATAATAAGTCTTTAAATATTTTAGATATGTTTCTGGCAACGATTCATATAATCCCAAATTTAATAATATTTATAAAGGAACATAATACAAGAAGAATCGGAAATTTTAGAAGGAATAATAATACACAATTTAAAAAATAAATAAATATTAGTATGAAAATATAAACGGGAATTTGGATAAATATATAATTTTGTTGAATATATTTCCTCACTCTTTATACAAAATATGAACCACAAGAATACTTAGTTTTCTATTTTTTATTAAATTTAAATAAAAACAATAATTTGTACAACCTATAGGTCAAAAATGTATCTCAATCGTTTTATACGATTCAAGGATAATTTAATTTCAAGGAATTTTCATTTAGACACTGCTATTTTCAGTAGCAGGGAGCTCCTTAAATGGGCTGTTATTGACTGATATAGCCCTCATTTTTTATTACAAAAAATATGTATTTAATTATGCCTACTTTTTTTAAAATTGCTATAATGTATATAAAGGAGTTATTGGAATTCATATTTGTCTTTTTTACGTTACTTTTTAAAATTCAGTTTTATGCATTTTATAGTTTTAATCTGTGTACAGAAAAGTTATAAATAGAAATATATGCATATCAAATTAATCAAATTTGAAAAGTTTTTTAAATTAAATCACTAAAATTTTGTGAATTCAGCAATTGAATATAATATATACTTATATGATTGTATATCAGAACTAATTTTTTAATCAATAAATCGCTGAAGAAAGTTGAAGCAGTTGATTTTATATTAAAAATTAAATGCATAGGAATATGGCTTATGACAGGGTTTTCATAAGTAAAAAATTTTTTTTTAGATAAATCACAAACTCAGGTATTTGCTTTGTATGTAAAATATGTTTCGAAATTTCATGTATCAATTATTCAGAAATTTTTGATTACGCAAATCTTGAATTGTCTTCCTCTTATTGGTAAAGTCTTGTAAAATTATAATTATAGGAATGCTCTTCTTCATCCCGTTTGTTTAAAAGGTTTTACATACGAGGATTATCCAGAAAGTAAATTTCCCACATCCCATAAAAGAAGAAAATATAAATACGTGGAAAGTTTTATTGCAATATTTCAGCAACTCAGCATAAAAACCAATGGAATCGCAACGATTATCATACCAAGGAATAACTTTCGTAGCTCAATATTCTAGAAGTTTGCAGCCTAGGAATGGAGGCAGTGTGTCATTAAAGCTGTGAATACGTCTTTGTATGCGGTATCAAGATTGGGATTATGAGGTGGCTGGACAACCACCTTGATTGAAGTGATATTTCTGCTGCAGATTGTACGTAGAACTAGTCACACGTGACAGAGCGTTGTAAGGGAACAGCACATCTGTTTTAGCACCTAGTTACACCTTTGCTACTTGTTCTTGCAACTGACGGATTTCCTGTCAGAACATAACTTTCGAACATACAAAAATATACCGTCAACCGTGTTACCCTGGTTCCATTCCCAGAAGACAGACTTCTGTTTGGCAACAAAAGCTTATGCCACAGTGGGACAAGTGTTTTGATTATTTAGTTGAGAACTAGCTGAACTATTGCTATATCATTTTCAATAAATCTTTCAAGGTAATTGCGCTTTTTTTATGAGTCAGGGGAAAATTATTTTTCGTATGACCCTCGTACTTCGAATATTGTGATAAAGTAACAATTTAAGAAACATGTTTTTGCACTAGCTTTAAATTGTGTATTAACTTTTTGTCGGTTGTGTGAAATGTCAAATTTAATCATTCTGTTAAAAAATTTCACTATCTTGGATATTATAAGAATTAAGATATTGTAGTCATTCCATTTGATAATTTGTAGATATTGTTATATATAAGTTATATTGTTGTTTGTATTATGAATTTTTATGTGTGCAACTATCTGTTGTTACTTCATTTCGATGTTATTCTAAGAAAACTCGACGTATTTGAATTTTGTGCTTCATGTTAATCTACTTTAAAATCGTAGAAAGTTGTTATTTTTTTATATTTGTAGTTTTATAATCGTTACCTGACAGAAAGACATCGATTCATAAAATACAAAACAGTCAAAGTTGGCAAATAAATTCATTTAAAGTATATATTTATTGTTGGTAATTTGTTAGGTTGATGTTTGATGGTATTGATACGGACTAGACTGCAGTCTTGTATTACTATGCTATAATTCTATGTTAAGAATTTAATCAATCAAAATTATATAAATGTATGTGTATATTCATGTAACTTGTGTATTTCATCAGTAAAACTTTAATTCAATTTGAAGAGGATTCGTTCCATAACATATGTTATAGATGTATAAATATGAAAGGTTGCCTTTAATAAATGTTTAATGTATATTCCTTGTTTAAATTTATTTTGTGAATAAATTATTCATGTTATCATAGGCGTAGCGGGAAATAAGTCCTCCACGATGGATGACACATTGTTTTTTCTATTAGTCTAAAACAGTTTTGTTTATTTTAAGTTAAAAAAATATACCCATGATTTTAATCTACAAATGCCTAATTTTAGAACCACGATGCCTCAGGGGATAGAGCGTTCGCCTTCCAATGAGGTGAACCGGGGTTCGATCCCGGCGATGGCTGATCGATACGAATTCCGCATCAGGGTTGCATCGACCACAATGCTAACGTGAAATATCCTCAGTGGTAGAGGGATCATGGGTTAGAATCCCTTTGCCTTCAGGCAAACCGTGGGAGGTTCTCGTGGTCTTTCTCTCCACGTAACGCAAATGCGGGTTAGTTCCATCAAAAAAGGGCAAATTTCTCCCAATACTTGATCCAGGAGTTCCCTTGTCTTCTGGATTGTGTTCAAAATTACAACGTTACGGAGTTGAACATTAGTAGTCGTAAACCAAAAAAATTGGGTCGGCTGTTCAACGATGGTTATAAAATAAAATAAAATATTTTTTTTAAGAAATTCACAATACTAAAGAGGAAAACTAAAAAAACTATCAAAATGTCTTAAAAATTGTGTTTTTCTGTATGTAACAAAAACTAAGTATTGATATTTGTATCAGAAATAATTTAAAAACTCTTTTTTGGAGACAGGATAAATTTTTCACGTTATTATTTGAAGTGTCTATCTATTGTGAAATAATGGTAGGTCTCGTTGGATATTTTTATATTTTCTCAAAATAAAAAAGCGGTCATTTTGATAATTTTTTCAGAAAAGGTTTTGAATTCCAGAAAGAATATGCATGGAATTTTTCTCAATTTATAAATTGATATGTGATATTCAAACTTTTAGGTAATTGTAAGGAAATTATTCTGATAAGAGTTATATGTATATCTTTCAATTTTTTAGATCCCTTTATTGAAAAATAAAGTAAGATCTACTCGAAATTGTTTTTATAATAATATAATTTATTAATAATTTTTATTATATAATTATGTTATTAAAAAGCAGTCATTTTGATATTTTTTTGGAAAAGGTTCTAAATTCAAGGAAATGATGAAAATGGAATTTTTCTCAATTTCTGAATGGATTTTTAATATTCTAATTTTTGGGCAAATATAAGAAAATTATTCCTATTGGAATTATGAGTATAACTTTTCAATTTTTGCAATAATTTTATAGAAAAATAAAGTAAAATCTACTTGAAAATATATTTATAATCGAAATATAGTACGTTAAACTATAGTGTTATGATTGCTTTGTCCAGAGCTCCCACAACGTAATAAAAATAATTACAACTTCAGTTTCTTATTAACTTTTATCTGGAAGTTTAAGAAAATCAAATTTATAATGTATATTTGCAATTTGATTGAGTAAGTCTTAGATATTAAGACGTCATTAAAGATAATATTTTTTTGTAATCGTACTTCTCTGTCACTTCTTAAGTTATTATACGCTTTTTGTGCAATCGAATCTTCTCCAAGTGCATTGCAAAATTTCAAAAATTATTGAATTATCTTATGAAATATTTTGAGCACAAAAAATTTTATACATTCAAAAATATGTAAAACTTCATATGCAGCCTTTGAAATTAATTAGTAAGTAAAGAATACTTCGTTTATAATTAAGTGAGTTGAAAACTCTGGCAAAAACTTATTTAAGAATATTTAGGCATTGCTATTGTATTAAGGTTTCCCTAGAGAGTTATGCTTCATACTAAACTGAACTTTGAATTCAAAACATACTGATAATTCCATATGCAATATGAAGAAGAAACAATTGCATCAATACTAAAAGACGCTTGCCAAATTAGTGCCTATAGGGCAATGAAAAGCATTTTAATTAGGGATGTACCGTGTTCCGGCTATATTTTCATAGTCTGGTCATTACCAGTATCTGGCAGCAATTTTCCAATCCAGTGACGTTTAATGACGATCCCTCTTGTTTGGCACTTTCTTAAATTAAAAAAAAAACTTGATTCTTGGCCTTTTTTCAGTTCAGGTAACAAATTTTGAAAGAAATAAAAGCTTGTATTATAACTTCGACCAACTGAAACCAAGAGAAAAATCTCAACAAAAAAAAGTTATTAAAAGCCCCTGGATTGTAAATTAGCTACCCGACAAATGAATTTCACTCCCTGGTACTGGTTAATTTTACCGGGCATAAAGTGCCGGATAACAACCATTTGCGTTCGACACAACCATATTCGGAATTATAGTAACCTTAAAACTATTCATTAAAATAATTTCAGTTTTAGTAATCTATTTGTTTCATAAATTTTTTTAATAATCAAGAGGAATTAGCTGGTTTAAGCACGGCATATTTTACTCTTGTGCAGAATTTTAATTCGGGAAAATCTTGGAAAAATGGATACTTTTGGGACATAGAAATGTGTTTGTTAGCCCGTTAGTGGTTTAGCAAATGTGCAAAGTTGGGAGAATGTTTCTCCCCAATACATTATTTACCTATATGATAACATTAAAAAACCGATTTAGATATGTGGAGAAGACTGCAGGTTTAAATACGACTTTTTAAGTGCAGAACCGTCAGTGGGTTAAAGAAAGGTTAAGATATGAACATACAAATTCCGAAATTTAATGCTGTAAATTTATTTAACAACCAACGGGATATGATAGTTTTGTAATTGCAAAATTAGATATAGGGAATTACATTGGTATTTATTCAAGGTTAATAAAATGTTAGTGAATGAAATTAAAAGATAACCATAGAAAAATACGTTGCACGTCTCTTGATTAAAAACTATACAAATTGGAATAACAGTTTATATGTTTCAAGCGCTCAAAAACAGACGCGTTTTTTTAAGGCTTGCCAGACGTTAATGAGAAGAAAGAAAAGTGATTTGAAATATAAAACTTAAAGTTGCCTATGAAAAATGGAAAGAGAAAAGTGAGAAACAAGATTCCAGGGCACCAAGATCAGCTGATGTGACTGGGATGGAAATAATTTTGGCTTTCGCAAAATTGAATTTTATGAAATCTTTCGAAATTGAAATTTTGATGACATGGAATCTTGTTTTATTCATATGAATGCTGATTTAGTTGTTAAAAACATAAGTTCCTCACAATTCTAATTTATCTCATTTTTATTTTTCCATTATTTTTCTTCGGTCCGCAGTGGACTGATCATTAAGACACGGTTCCCAGCAGATCACCGAAGTCAAGCATCACTGGCTGTGGTCAGTGTGCGAGTTGGTGACCACTTGGATCAGTCTGCGTAGGGACCGAGCGTGTGCTGTATTGGTCTTCGTTAAACTGTTCTACCGTAAAGTGCTCGACTTCTAGTGCAGGTCGTCGGGAATCTAAAGCAGGGAAGTCATCCATTCTGCAGAGGATCAAAANGGATCGAACCCACGACTTCTTGGACATGGGCCCAGTGCCCTACCGACCTGGCTATCCCGGGCCGCTGATTTAGTTGTTAATAACATAAGTTCCTCACAATTTCTCTATAGTGAGGGGAAATGTGGCTCTACTTGTTCTGTTTTTCTTCTTTTTTTCTCTCTCGGTTACGGTGGTTTTTCTAGTTTATCTCACCTTTATTTTTCCGTTTTTCTTCGGCAACTATACGTTTTATATTTCAAATCACTTTTGTTTCTTCTGAATTACGCCTGTCAAGTCTTGAAAATCGGTGCCTGTTTTGAGCGCTTGAATTATGTGGAATGTTATTTCCAATTTGTATATTTTCGCAGTGAATGTAGTTTTTGATCAAGTTATATTTTACCTCTTAAGTTGTTTGGAATTTGTTACTTAAAGTTTTATGTTTATTATTTATGCATTAAACTATACTTGCTGATCAACTAAATTTGATTTTATAAAATGTGTAACTGCAATATGTTTTTATAATTTAGGTTTATAGGCTTAGAATTTTATCGTAAAGGTTATTATTTAACGTTTTTTGCTTATTATTACCGCATTCAACTAAACTTACTCATCAACTAAATTTGATTTTAGAAAATGTGTAAATGCAATATGCTTTTATAATTTAGGTTTGTAGGCTTAGAATTTTATCGCAAAGGTTATTATTTAACGTTTTATGTTTATTATTACTGCATTCGACTAAACTTGCTCATCAACTAAATTTGATTTTAGAAAATGTGTAAATGCAATATGCTTTTATAATTTAGGTTCGTAGGCTTAGAATTTTATCGTAAAGGTTATTATTTAACGTTTTATGTTTATTATTACTGCATTCAAATGAACTTGCTCATCAACTAAATCTAATTTTAGAAAATGTGTAAATGCAATATGCTTTTATAATTAAAGTTTGTAGGCTTAGAATTTTATAGTAAAGGTTATTATTTAACGTTTTTTGTTTATTATTACTGCATTCGACTAAACTTGTTCATAAACTAAATTTGATTTTAGAAAACGTGTAAATGCAATTTGATTTTTTTAATTTAGTTTTGTAGGCTTAGAATTTTATCGTAAAGGTTATTATTTAACGTTTCATGTTTATTATTACTGCATTCAACTGAACTTGCTCATCAACTAAATTTGATTTCAGAAAATGTGTAAATGCAATATGCTTTTATAATTAAAGTTTGTAGGCTTAGAATTTTATCGTAAAGGTTATTATTTAACGTTTTATGTTTACTATTACTACATTCAACTAAACTTGCTCATCAACTAAATCTGATTTTAGAAAATGTGCAAATGCAATATGTTTTTATAATTTGGGTTTGTCGGTTTAGAATTTTATAGTAAAGGTTGCATCTTTATTTTTAACTTCACATTTGATAAAGGCTATAAATAATTACTTTAAGGGCGGAGAATACGAAACAACCAGTCTTGAATTGAAAAATATTGTGTATCGTAAGCAACAAAAAATATTACAAAGTATTTTACAAAAATGATTTTTATTTTTTTTTTATTTTCACAAAAGTCATTAAAATGCTTCAAACCACGCTTATTGACAATAGGCGTAGCAGAGCTTTCTCAATGCAGTTCTTAACAATGAATCACATGATTATGACAAAATTAACAAAATTAACCAATTTCTAATAAAGTATAAATACAAATCATTCAAAAATTGCTGTTTGTGAAATGTCATATCCAGTGATGTAAATAATTTACATCAGGGAAATTTAAACGTTATCAAGTGGCAGTGAAAGGTATGAATATCTATTTACAATTTTCAGATTTTAATTATCTAAATTTACTTTCTAAAGATTTATACACTAGTAGGAGCATTTTTTAAAAAAATAAATGAATTATGAGTAATGATTTTCGAACTGGCAGTGATAAAGTTATATACGTAACAGCTAACAGTAGGATTTTGCTCATGGAATATTTATTTCAACTTCAAAGCTAAAAAATATCTAATAAGTATTTAGATGTATATTCATGGGTGAATCTTAATCACAAGTAGCATTACTTTTTTACGCGTCAATTTATTAGTTCTTTAACACATTTAATTATATTCTGATAATTTGCAATTGCTGTGATTTAAAAATTTAAAACTACGGAGTAAAAGTTACAATCAATATAGATTATATTTAAAGAAACGGAATAAAAAAAAAATAAGCACATTAATTTTTTACGCGTCAATACCGAGTTTAATTAATTTAACTAAAATTTGATAGTCTGTAAATGTTGATGTTAAAATCAACGTTAATTATAATATTTCAAAAATAGAATATATAAAATTCAAACAATGATAGCAATACAAGCAGGAATTATTATGAATTATTTACCCGCTTATGCGCAAGGCATATTAAAACTTTTTATTTGCATTTCTGTTTTTATTTTTAGGTTTTTCCTTTAGATGTAGCGTGAGGTTCTGTTATAATTTTATTTGTATCTTCGTCTCAACTTCGTCTTCATCATCAACTCAAAATTTTCAATTTGAGTTTCTCAACACCTTTCATATTTTATTTGGTAATAAATAAAACCCCATAAGACATTTTAACAAATTCCTTAAGCAAATCATGACTGTCAATAGTCGCGAGAAGTAAAAAAATGCAAATGAGATTTAAAATATGAGCAGTAAGTATATGGGTGTAATGTTTTCCTTTGAATTTCCTAATAATTTTATTTTTCATTTTTCAGATCCAATACACAAACGCTCTATTAGTATACCATCGCATTTTTTCCAAAAATAATATTTAAAATTGTCCAAATTAATTACTTAGTACTTATCTAGTTCTGATATCATTTAATCCACTAACTAAGCTCACGTGCAAAATATCATCCACTACAAGAGAAATCGCGAAAAGCATAATTTAATATCGTTTAACTTAATATCCACTTTTTTTTTTGAGGGTATTTGTTTATAATGTATTGGACCAGCCCACTGAGGTGATAGCTAACATGATCCAGCATGTTTATTTAAACAAAGAATGTTTATTTAAACATTCTGCGTGATCAGGTGTTGCATTTCGTTAACATCTTCATGATGAGTATACTGAAGATACCTGTATTTTTCAAAAGGACAACAACGAGGTTCATCGAGTTTTAAGAATATATGAATAGTTATATAAACACTCCCACACCATATTACATATGGATTGGCCGGCAAAACTATTTAACTTGAACCCAATAGAAAATCTGTATGATTTATTGAAATAGCGGATGAAAGGAAGAAAGCAATATTCTGCAATTTAGACCATTTTTAAATCCTCAGTGAGTGCTTTAATTTAGATGCGAGGTACCTATGAAACCTTGTGGTCTCTTGAAAATCTAATCAAATCATGGCAGTTATGGTCCAGGGACCGAGTTTCACGGTATTTAAGTTTTTCTTTTTATGATTTCTCTAAAGGGGACTAGTTTCCGCCGGATTATGTTATTTTAGAGCAATTAAACTTAAGCATCGAGCAGAAGAAAAATCTCTTCATTATTATTATCTTTAAATACATTGAGGACGGGTTCCGTAGTTCCCTGTGCAAAACGTCTAGTGATCAGGGATTAAATGATTCCTTACATATGATCCCTAAAATAAAACTTTTGACCATCCTACAAAACCACTGAACTTTAATGCTTACATTCTAAAATCATCCCATCCATGGAGGGAGTGCCTGAGCCATATGTTCATTACTTTTGGTTTATTTCAGTAATACGAGTTGATGGTCCTTTATTTTGTTCGTCTTCAAAGCTTAGTGGGTCAAAGTTGCGAGATACCTATCAAACCTTATGAACTCTTAGAAATCTAAACAAATCATGGTAGTTGCTGCCCAGAGACAGAGTTTCATGGTAATTAAACTAAAGCATGGAGCAGAAAAAAAATTCTCTTCATTATTATTATCTTTCAACACATTGATGACGGGTTCTGCAGTTCTCTGTGATAGAACGTCTAGTGATCAGGGATTAAACGATTCCTTACATATGATCCCTAAAATAGAACTTGTGACCATCCTACAAAACCGCTGAACTCTAATGTTCACATTCTGAAATCATCAAATCCATGGAGGGAGTAACTGATTACTTTTGTTTACTTTTGGTTTATTTTTAACTTACTGTTCATTAAACTGTTCATTAACTTACTGTTCGTTTACTTAATTACTGTTCATTACTTTTGGTTTATTTTTGTAATATGAGTTGATGGTCCCTTATTTGGTTCGTCTTCAAAGTTTCAACGTTGGTGTGTAAGGGCGAACGCTACCAAGAGAAAATACCTAATGACACATGCAAAGTAATATTATATTCTATTAAAATACCACGAGAGCAAAGTGATCCATAAAAAATCCCCATAAATCAACCAAAAATTATCTTAATGACCTTTTATCTTCACGGCGATCAGTTTCCTCCATTTTCTAGCACAAAACCATGCTGAAATTGAGAGCCGACACTTTTTTCTGTGACCTATTTATACTGACACACCACAACCAAATTGCACTTTATTGCAGTTCAGGAAACGATGCTTGCGTTGAGTCAGAGAATTTCGCTTATATGTTAGATTTGTAAGGCTCCTCCAGATTTGAGATTTTTTCTTTAACAGAATAAGAATACATTTATTCTTTTTTATAATGAGATTATGGTATAAGTTGATTTTCATGAGTATATTGTGATGGTACTGAGGATACTGGATCATTCGAGGTTTCCGTACTGGATTTGAAAATATTCGGTTTTGTAAT
Organism: Parasteatoda tepidariorum; assembly: GCF_043381705.1. Classification (NCBI taxonomy): domain Eukaryota; kingdom Metazoa; phylum Arthropoda; class Arachnida; order Araneae; family Theridiidae; genus Parasteatoda; species Parasteatoda tepidariorum. The sequence continues at coordinate 29,689,275 of NC_092215.1, read as the reverse complement.
CTTGAGTTGTCTTAAACAACCAAACGTTATCTTGATGATTTTTTATCCTCACGACAGTCAGTTTTATCTATTTTCTAGCTTCAAAACCATGTTGAAATTGAGATCCGATATTTCATTCTGTGGCCTAATTGTACTGACATACCACAACAAATAATACTTTGTTGTAGTTCAGAAAACGGTGCTTGCGTTTGGTTTAAGAGTTGTGCTCATATATTAGATTTGTCATGCTCATCCAGACTTGAGTTTTTTTCTTCAACAAAATATGACTAAATTTTGCTATGAGATTTTGAAATTAGTTGGTGTTTATGAGTATAGTGTGATGATATTGAGAATACTGGATCATTTAAGGTTTTTGTACTGAATCTGAAAATACGAAGTCCGAAATCGAATTCAGAGATTTTGTTTTAGCTTTCTTAAAGTTAGCTCCAAGAAAGCTAAATATATCATATCTTTTCTTAATTTAATTCGTATATATATGAAAGAGTAAATTAATCTTCAGCCTGGATTTAAGAAAAATATATCTCTTAAGTTTTTTTATTGAAAGAATTCCATGAAAAAAATATATAGTTGAAAGAATTCCTTGAAATGTATGTGACTAGGTAGTAAAAATACTTCTTGAACGCTTGAAAATATCAAAATTTTTTACTTTTTACTTATATATAGAAATTCTATTTAAGTGAAAAGCTGCCTGACAATGTATTGGTCACCCTGAAAAAAGCAAAACTTTATATTTATTTAAAGATTATTAAAAAAAAGAATCTTTTAAGCACGAATAAGTACAAACGAAGAAAAAAACTAAATTGCTTCTTTCACTTTTACATTTTTAAATGTTTAACTTCTTTTATCACAATCGTAAGATTCCGTTTCACATTATCAAATTTCCTTCTGCAAATGACAATTTTTTTTAAGTACTTAAGTATACACCCAGTCCTTGAACTATAAAAGAGGGAAAGATCTTAGAAATAGCACGTAATTTTTAAAATCGAAAAGGTGAAAAGGGATTTAAGAGATTATTTTATAATTGTTTAATGATTGAAACACATTTTACTGTTTATGTCCATTTTTGCAATATTAGAAGCAATAAACTCAGCTTATATTGCATAAGAAAATCTTCTTTTGAAGACATTCGTCCACTAATTACTATGTTTCAGTATATTAAAAGCATTTCACTTCGAATTAAAGCTTTAAATTTACTAGATAAGTTATTAATTTATGTCGCAACTTTTAACAAAGGAAATTGTGTATCAAGTCCCTCTTTGAAATACTTCTTATATATTAAATTCCATACTTATTAGATATTAAATCACTCAATTATTAGAAATTGAAATCCACTTAAAGATATTTATTAGACATTAACTTCCTGTTGAAGATTCTTATTGGATATTTAGTCTCACTTTAAGGTACTTATTAGATATTAAATTCTACTCTTATTAAAAATTAAATCTCCCAACTCTTCAAGTGCGGCTTAAAGATATTTATTAGATATAAACTTCCAGTTTAAGTTCCTTGTTGGATAATAAGTCTAACCTTGAAGTACTTATTATTAAATATAGAATCCCTTTTCAAATACTTATTAGATATTAAATGCTACTTTATGATACTGATTACGTAAATAATAGAGAAATACTTAAAAAATGCAAAATTGTTTAGTAAACGTAATTGCCATGCATTTTTAAAGTTAAAGTTATTGTGCTGAAGACTAAAATTATGATTTATTGTTATTGGTCTAAGACTAAAATATCATCGGCTTTTAAAACTCAGTCTATGAAGAAAAAATATTTTGGAGTTTTGATCATGGTTTCTGGTTATCTGAAAAGATTTTATTTAACTTTTCTTTTCAGTTTGTTCTTCTTGCAGTTTGATTCAATGTTTATTGTTTTTAGAGAGCACTTTGTACATTTGAAGCGGATTTTTTTTGCATTTTTTAAAAAATTTGTTTAATTTCAAACAGTAACAGCTTAATCGAAAATTGAAAAAATTTAATTATTATTTACTTATTTAATGTTGTTGTTTATTTTGTGATTACAAAATATCATTTTTTTTTGTATTTGACTGATGAAAAGAAATAAAATTTCTATTCTGCGTGGAAATCAGATTATCTTATACTAAGTTCAAAAATTGAGCAGAAATTCGGAAGTAGCTTTTATTCTAAAACATCTAAATTTTTGAACAAATAAATTTGTGCTTCAAACTATTAATTAAGAGAAAGAAAACCGGTAATAAGATTCTCTACTGAAAGAAAAGATATATTAGTCAATTTCGTTTTCATTTAAAATAGTTATTATAATAGTTCAATAAGCATTTATTTTCTTATAATTGAAAAAAAATTGAGGCGTTTGGTTCCAAAGTCAGCACACTCCCAGAAACAACTTTGTTTAAATTAGGTGCTTACATTTTATTTCTTTGAGCAATTATGAAGCATCAAGAATTATGAAGCAAGAATGATTATTTTCAATTTTCACTTAATTAAAAATTTTAATAAAAAATAGTTTTTTGATTATTTAGCGTCATAAAAATTAACAAAAACCACTGGTTTGCATTAAAAATAAGTCTTGTGTCAACGAAAGCTATCTTCAAATAAACCTTGAGCTCAACATCAAGAACCCACAGACCGATCTGTGTAGGGATCAGAAGGGCCCTGGGCTCGAATCCCGGACAAGGCATGGATGTTCTTTCATTCTCTGTAAATCTTGGATGTTCTTTCATTCTCTGTATTCTACAGTGGGAGCAATGTTAACCCATTTTATATCATGCCCCAGAAAGAGTGGCCAACAAATATGCCCGTCAGATTCCTGTGTTGTTGAAATGTGATTGAAAAAATAACCCAAAACCTGAAATCTCTGCGACAATGGATTGAGCTTATTTTGGAACTGATTGCCTCAATTATTGCATTTGTCTTGAAATAGTTAACGTTTAACAAAAGAAATTTCTTGTGTATAAGCTTTTGTGAATATTGCACAAACGCTTGCAATTAATTAACTAAAAGAAAATCAAGTAGTTAACTAGTCGTCTTACATTGTTTTTTGTGTACATCTTCTAATGATTTAATAGCTGCTTTTGTGTAACGAAGACCTAACGTCGTCGGTGAGTCTCTTAACCTTGGAACAAAACCTTGATATCCAGGTATGGGATGTCTCTCATCACTTCTATAAGTGGATGGTTTTCTGTCTTTTAAATAGTCAGAATGCTGCTGTTTATATGGTCTTTCAGCAGACACATTTCGCTGAAGACGATTTTCTTTCATATTACTAGCTGTCTTTTCACCTTTGGATGGATTTCCAGTATCGTTTACTTCTTCAGATTCATCGATATGCTCTTCATTTTCTTTATTTTCATCACCATCTTCTTGCTCATTTGATAGATACTCTTGATTCTCTTGATGTTCTACCTCTTGCGCATCGTCTGGATTTTGTGTTTTCATAGCTTTATGTGCATTTTCCAAGCACCGTAATGCAGCTTTACTGTATCGAACACCAACCGTATTAGGGGAGCCTTTGAGTTTAGGTATGAAACCTCTGTAACCAGGTATGTATGTCTTACTAGAGTCAAGATAAGTTGAAGGTGGTCTTTTGTACACTATTCTCCAATCATTTTCGTCTAGAGCTTGCTGTCTAGGATGTGGTTTATGTCTAGGCGTATGAAGTGGTCGTTTGTCCAATAACTTTTTAGGAGAGTTTGCTATTTCCTCATCAGATAAACATTTTGCAAGAGCCTTCTTGTTTTGTTGGGTGTGCAAGGCATTTAAACTTTTTTCTACCGCTTTGATGTAACGAATTCCCAAGGAAGAAGTGGATGTCCTTACATGGGGAACAAATCCCTGGTAACCAGGAATTGGATAATTGTTTGCGTATGTAGAAGGGGGTCTGTTGTCAAAGTAGGGATCATCCTTTCCTTCTGGAGGTCTTTCGGGTAGTTGCTGCAATGCGGACGTGAAGTTGTGTCTAGACATCGGATAGATGGTTGCTTGCTTCGGATTGAATGTCGTAAGCAACGCATCCATTTCTTGGCAAAAAGTTTTCCCTGGGTTGACATTATTTCTTCCTGGTAAATGACCTGCAATATGTAAAAATATTATTTAGGATATTATATGCCTTAGAACATCCTTTATAAACCATAATATATTCAGTAGTTGTTAAAAAAAAGTGAGGCAAATTGTAAATTTTTACAAATTTGGACTCATCATTTTAGAAAGAATTCTAAAATAGGAATATTAAACTGATTTTGATTGTAAAATACTTTAAATGTATAAACAAAATGATATTGACGAAATTTGCACAAAAATTCATGTAGAAATAAATGCCTTTTAATCTTGTCCAAAAGTATTATTTAATAATTAGTTTCAGGTTTAAGGATTCGTAAAGCAAATTTCATTTTGACAGTCAAAAATTTTTGAAGTTAGCTTTTAAATATAAATTTGATTGACTTTTATATATATTTGATTTAATATTGATATTGATATGATTGATTTGATATTTGATTATAATATATATTTGATCAAAACTCATCCTTATGCAAAAATATGCAAAACATATTTCTTACCATTTAAAAATTAAATTTCATGAGACAAAATTATTAAAATCTAACATTCATTTATTTCTTTTCCTCAATAAATAAAAAATCTTTAATATATCTGCTTATTTCACAAACTTCCATTACTTACTTATTACACGGTAGCCAAATGTTTTTTTTAAAAATACGCTATTAAATTTTCACAATATTTTTTCGTCCTCAAATTTGAATGAATTGAAATATTGAACTTGTCTAAGAAAAAGAGCCTTGGCAATAAATTAAAACAATTAATAACCAATTCATGAATTCCTCAACTTTTCTTGGTGAAAACTATTCTAACATTTACATATCACTTACATTTTTGATTTATTAAGAACTGGAGAGATGAAGGTGTCCTATTGGGTTTCTCTTACCGCTTCACCTTTCGAGTCATTTTTAAAACTATCCATTTTATTGTTTAAAAATTAATTTTTTGTGAAACATTGTTTCATTACTATGGAGCTCTTGATTAGCAAGAAAAAATTGCAATTGTTTGCCTTTTGTGAAAACGAAAATTAAATGTGAGAATGAAATATACACAATTGCATAATAATCTTCTACACAAAACTTTTTCCATACCCATTCTTCAAATCAATAACAGATTAAAGTAACACTGTAAGAGATTTTTGTTAATAATACTCCAATTAAAATGATTTAGGGATTATTACCGTAAAGCCTCACTTTGGCATTTTTTCTTCAGCTTGTTTCATTAAATATTGTTACATCAGCATCTATTTATTTCAAATGGGGGGAAAATAATACTCTATGTATCTAACAAAAACGAAATCCTTTAATGTTGTTACACGATCATGTTTTTATTCAAAGGGTAAAAAAGAATTACATTCTATGCATTTAACAAAAACGAAAATCCTTGCCAGGTCAAGCGAATAATAAAATTATAAAATGAAATCACAATAAATGGTACTAGCAAAGTTGGAATTTTTCCCCTTCGCCTTGTATTGGTGTGAAAATTTGAAGTTAAAGAAATCAAGATTTTTCAATTATAAATAAAGAAATAGAATTATATAAGCCACATTAGCTCAAGGAATAGAGCTTCAGTGACGTCTGCCAATGATGCGACTCAGCGGTAGCTGGTTGGTACGAAATGTGCTATTGGCTCGCACTGACTACAGTGTTGACGTAAAATAATCTCAGTGGTAGATGGATTATGGGTTAAAATCCCCTTGCCATTGGGCTAACCGTGGGAGGTTTTGTGGTTTTCCTCTCCATGAAACGCAAATGTGGGTTAGTTCGATCAAAAAGTCCTCCGCGATGGCTAGTTTGTCCTAATGAGTCATCCAGAAATTCCCTTGTCTTCTGAGTTGGATTCAAAATTAAAAAGTTACATTGATAGTCGTAAACGCAGAATTGGATCGGCTGTTCAGTGCTGGGTATAAAATATAAAAAAAATTATTTATATGAAGGAAATGGTATAAAAAGCACAACGCAGATTATAAATTGAATATAAAATTTTATCACAGTTAACATTTTTGATTAAAAACTTTAAACTTTTAAAAGTGCTTACCAACAGAAATATCCATAAACTATTCTGGATTCTAATATTAAAGATAACATTGATTTAAAGAATTTAAGTACTACTTTGAAAAATTGTTTGGCAACATTTCAACTAATATTTCTGGATGCATTGAAAGTGCTCACCTGGCACTGTTTCAATTATTTCTATAATTGTGTTTTTTGGTGTAAATTGTAATTTAGTACAAAGCATTTTGAGAGTAATGTTTTCCAAACGCTACAAATAATTAGTTACGTAATTAGATATGACGAAAGTAAACGTCTCAAAACCAAGAATGGTACATTTTTACACAGTTTATGCTTTTTTTGCATGTTAATTGACAGACAAAAACTGTGTTTTAGAGTTCTGAAATAATAAAGTGAAAGATTACTGCAGGGAATAAAAGAAAAAAGAGAAATTTAACGGAATAATTATTTTAAAAATACAATACAGAAATTCTTTTAACCGAATGCCCAATGAATATTTTTTGTTGAATACAATACAGAAATTCTTATAACAGAATACAGCCCAATGAATAATTTTTGTTGAAAATAAAATATTTATTTAATTGATATTTAAAGCAATAAATTCTGGAAATTTAATCTGTATTAGAGTGTTTCAAATATATTACATTATTAAATAAAATTTTTTCATTGTCATATGTTCCTTAAAATAATTTAAGATTTAAGTTCTATAAAAAAATGCGAAAAGTAAACTGCTTACTTTAAAATTTTACCGTTGCGGTTCGTAAAAGAATTATATTTTTTTGTTATATTGATATGACAAAAGATTTGAAATAGTTTTCTTAAAAATGATCAACATAAATGAACAACTTAAATGGGCTACGTTGCTCTACACATTAAAAAAGGACTGAAAATTGATAGACAAGATTTACTATTTATATTCTAAGAGAATAGTAATTTTTTGGCTTTTTTCCGACTAACATTTAAAATTACATCACTTTAAAAAAATGCAACATAATTCTGCTGTTAAACAATTAAAAATAAACTTGACCGTGATGATTTGCACAGTTAAAAAAGTTAATAGAAATTAAGGATTTATTTTCAAATCCGACAAGAAAACAAATTTGTATTTGTCATATGATGACAACAAAAGACACTTTTAAAGTAAACGTTTTCTAAATTCAGAAAGCATTCACAAAATACAATACAATATAAAAAATTAGAACAACAAACGTGTTTTTCTACTTTTTTAAAGAGGTTTAATTTTTATTTAATGAAATATGTGATATCAGAAAGAAATTAAATTTGGTGGAAATAATTCCTTTAAAATATTATATTTTTAGATACAATTTCAACTAGTAACAAATTATTCTTTAATTATTTTTATTATTTTTATTCAAGCAGCATTAAAATATCATACTGGGTTTGTCGAAACTGTATTTAAAGACACGAAACAAATAAGATAGCAAATGTTTCAGCGAAACATTTGCTATCTTATTTGTTGAGAAAAAATTATTTTCAAAAGCACCAGAAAATAGTATATTTTACCATGTTTCTGGTTCAATGGGAACACCCAAAAGCTCGGTAATTTTTACGGAAGCGCTTTGGTAATGATTTCGGTAAAATTAACAATAAAATATGGTTTTATAATACGTAATTAAAATTGTTAATTTTATAATGATATCTTAGAGCATGGCATGAAAGTCATTTATTCGGTTAAATTTACTTTCCAGTTTTGTACTTTTTACTAAATGTGTGGTAATAAGAACTATAATTTTGAAAACCAGAATTTCCGTAAACCATTACCATATGAGTGGAAGAATAATAAAATGAATGGTTTAAATACCGTATATTTTGGTTTTTATTACCACAGTTATGATTTTTTTAAACCAGAAATATCATACAATTTGGTAATTTTGCCAGAATGAATGCAATGTGCAAAACTAACCTTAATTTAGATGGGACAAACCTCAAATAATTTCAGTTGTCACTGTTAGACACAAAGCCTGCATGCTGTAAATTTAAATCTCCGTGTTGTACGGTAAGTTTTCATTTTCAAGATGATTTTTAAGCACCCTTTTGAATTTATTGGTCGAATTTTGAACACCCTGTATAGAGTTTTAGAAATTTTTCAAAAATGAAGAAAAAAGATTATAAATGTATGAAGTCGCAAATTAATAATTAAGGGAGAAAAAGAAAGCTATTAAACTGTAACGCTGAAACATATTTGAGAAAGACAGTGTTAAAAAAAAATTAAAACCTGATTTATTGTCTGGTCAAAAGTTAAGGTTTTTTCTGATGCTCACCTCCAATGTTCAAATTTCTTTGTGTCTCTAGCTCACCTTCCTTGTGAAAGATTCGTTAGGTTTTAATACATTATTTTTCTTCTTAATTATTATTTTGTGTTTTAAAGGTATGGTCTAAACTACCAAAATATGGTAAAATTTACTGTCTTTCGGGATCTATGGGAGCTACAAAATTTATCGTAGCGCTTTGGTAACGATTTTGGTAAAATTAACAATAAAATATGGTTTTAAGGGATAAAATTTGATAATTTTATCATGATACTTTTGAACGGAGTATAAAAATAATTTATTCGGTTAAATTCCCTTTTCAGGTATGTATTTTATTTTCTAAAAGTGCGTGAATAAAAACCACAATTTTGAAAACAACAATGAGGGGAAAAGTTATATGAACAGGAAAATTTTAAATGAATGGTTTAAATACAGTATAATTTGGTTCTATTAACCAGAATTATGTTTATTATTGAGGCAGGGATAGCCTGGTTGGTGGGGCGCTGGAGTCTCGTTCTTAAGAACGGGAGATCGAATCCAGCTGGCAAAAGAACCCCCGTGTAGTAAATGGTGACTGCACGTTAAATCACTCAGGTCACAAAGTCTTCCATGTTCCCATAGCAAATTATACCTCTGGGGGTACTGATATGGAAATTGATCATTCTTCGATTAAGGTCGAAATTAAGATTTGTGGATGAATGAATGGGTCCGCCAAATAAACGGGTGTGACGTATGAGTTTAGAAGTCAAATTCCTGCCATAGATGACGTCACTGGAAAACAATAACAATCGCACCCCTTCCCTTTAATGGCCTACGACAGCAACAACATGTTTATTATTATTACCAGGAGTATCCTTACTATGTAGTACGGTATTTTTACAATATTTTTTTTCTCTGTGTACTTTATAACTTTTTGACTCCATATCTAATAATCTCCATTCTAAAAATGCGTACAAAGAGTAATGACTATGGAACAATCTGTATTAGCTATTATTCGCATAACAAATTTGAACAGATAATTCTGGTTCACTCTATATTTAGAAATAAAAATTAAAATGACACCTACAAGACAGAAAAAAATGTATTGTTTGTGAACAGTAATTATTGTTTCGTTAACACTTGGTTAATATGTTTTTTCAAAAATTAATTCAAACACCTTTTTTCATCAATAGATATTTTTTTAATTTGCATAAAAAGGAATCTCCATGAAAATGAAGATGGTATTTTATATAGATGACCCCTCTATTTAAGGTAGTTAAGTATATATTATTCCAAACAGATAAAAAATAGGGCTATTTTTGTGTAGAATTATCAATTTTCAAGCAATAGTCACGCAAATTTACTATTGCAACATACAAAAAAAAATTTTTTCACGAACATTAGGAATACAAGAAAAATAACAACGTAAATAAATTCAATATATTTTACTTTAATTTTTAAATTATTCTGTTACGTTGTCCAACAAAAGTGTAAATTTTTCATTATTTTAAAATACTTTATTATTTTAGTCGGAAACTATATTTCATATATCCACTTTAAATAATTGTTTAGGTTAAATGCTTTATAATCTTTTTGTCTATTTTCATTAGGGTTTTGCTTATTGCACGAATTAGAATTCAAGAAAGAATATTTAGTGATAAAATCTAGGTATGCAAAAGCGACAAACCAAAGATATTTTATCCAATTAAAAGATACCTAGAAATATTAGTAGCATTTTTATTTATTTTTTAATACCTTGTCTGACGAAAATAAATATAATTTTGAGAACTTCAGAGATACCCGAATATGAGATATAAATTTTTATATTTCTGTTCTGTAAAAATAGAAAAAATAGGTTTAATAAAACAAAGATTATTGCTATGGAATTGAATGTTATAATGTCACGGCATTCACTATGCAGAGGGCTTATTAAGTTCCATAAATATCCTTTTGATTTTCATGAATCTATAAATATAAAAGTAGAGTCTAGGTATTATAAAGTGGGTTATGTGTTATAAGATGATACCTTCTTACTGTGCCACCAGGTGGAAAACAGTGGAGTTAGTGTTTCGATCTCGGAAACAATACTAGATAGTGCGAAATAGTGAATAATAAAATTGCATAGCATCGTTGATTTATTACGAAAAGACATAGTGTAAAATTAATGCTTGACATTCAAGTGAACACAATTGTTAAGAAAAGAAAGAAAGGCTAAAAAATGTACAGTTGTTTATTCTCGATTTCCTACACTATGATGTGACGTCACAATTTTTGGAAGAATAGGGGAATTAGTAATTTCGGTTACACATATCAAAGAAAACTACTACTAGTCATTAAAGAAAAAAAACTAGTTCCTATAGACAAAGTTTTAGAGAAGTTTTAAAAAGAACCGCAAGGAGTTTATTCGCACTAAATTGACGCTACTAATCGATTTCAATAATATCTTAAGCTTCAATTAACTCTTATCCTTATACTCTCTTTTTGATCTGTGAATGCTGTAAAAAGAATAGAGAATTGGTAATTTCGGTTTCTTTCTAAGAAAATTACTACTGGTCATTAAAGAAAAAAAGAGCTAGTTCCTATATACAAAGTTTAAAAGAAGATTAAAAGAAAAACCGTAAGGTGGTTATTCATACTAAATTGACCCTACTAATCAATTCGAATAATATCTTAAGTTTCAATTAACTTTTTTCATCATACTCTCTCTTTGAGCCGTGAAAGCTGACTCCACAGTTTTACACCAAGTGGGGCTGTAACTGGTCTCATTTTGAAATGCATAGCTACTTTGCTGCACCTAAGCACCACTTTTATAACTATAGCTGAAACCAATTTTCCAATAGTGAATAACAAAATTGGGGAGCATCATTGCTTTACTGCGAATAGACGTAGTTTAAAATTAATGCTAGATATTATGTTTAAAAAAAAGAACTCTTGAAATTTACAGTTGTTTATTCCCGATTTTCTGCACTGAGACGTGACGACACAATTTTGGGAAATAAGGGGAACTAGTAATTATCAAAGAAAATTACTATTAGTCATGAAAAAAAAAAGAACTAGTTTCGATGCACAAAGTTTAAAAGAAGTTTTTATAAGACACACAAGGTGCTTATTCGTCCTACTTATCGACTGTAATAATATCTACAGCTTAGCAATTAATTCTTCTCTTTATACTCTCTGCCTGACATATGAATACTAACTCCACTGTTTTGCACCAAGTGGCGCTGCAGTTGTTCTCATTTTGAAATGCATAGCTACTTTTTTACACCCAAACACCTTTTTAATAACCATAGCTAAAACCATGCAAAAGTTAAGAGTGTATGGAAAACATCTTATATACTATATTATATAATAATTAGATTAGCATTGAATTACAACATAGTTTCAGTTAATGTATATATCAGCAATTAACTCTTTCATTCCGGTAGGGTCTGAGATTTTGAGTTCCCCTGTTACGGCAGTTTTCAGAAGGAAGGTTTTTCACTTGAACTCGACCACGGTCCCACCCAGTGAGATAAGTAAAAGGGGTGTAAATGATTCTCCTTTCTCTTCATTGAAACTCAGTCAAGTGGGGAAAAAATGCATGCAGCAACAAATTGTTGGATAAGTTTAAAACACCCCATTTACCAAAACGTTAGTTCAGCACTTTTTTGGCGACGAATAACTAGAATTGTAAAAGTTTCCTTCCTTCTTTTTTTGTTTTCTTTTTACATCTTTTCTATTGTTTTTTTTTNTTGTACATTTTAAAATGATTTTTTTTTTGTATTTCTTAAAAAATTTGTTTAATTTCAAACAGTAACAGCTTAATCGAAAATTGAAAAAATTTAATTATTATTTACTTATTTAATGTTGTTGTTTATTTTGTGATTACAAAATATCATTTTTTTTTGTATTTGACTGATGAAAAGAAATAAAATTTCTATTCTGCGTGGAAATCAGATTATCTTATACTAAGTTCAAAAATTGAGCAGAAATTCGGAAGTAGCTTTTATTCTAAAACATCTAAATTTTTGAACAAATAAATTTGTGCTTCAAACTATTAATTAAGAGAAAGAAAACCGGTAATAAGATTCTCTACTGAAAGAAAAGATATATTAGTCAATTTCGTTTTCATTTAAAATAGTTATTATAATAGTTCAATAAGCATTCATTTTCTTATAATTGAAAAAAAAATTGAGGCGTTTAGTTCCAAAGTCAGCCCATTCCCAACAACATCTTTGTTTAAATTAGGTGCTTGCACTTTATTTCTTTGAGCAATTATGAAGCATCATGAAGCAAGAATGATTATTTTCAATAAGCTCAAAAAAATTGTTATTTTTGTTTTCACTTAATTAAAATTCTTAATTAAAAAAATAGTTTTTTAATTATTTAGCATCATAAAAACTAACAAAAACCACTGGTTTGCTTTAAAAATAAATTTTGTATCAAGGAAAATTATCTTCAAATAAACCTTGAGCTCAACATCAAGAACCCACAGACAGATCTGTGTAGGGATTAGGGAACTGGCCTTGCATTAGAAGGGTTCTGGGCTCGAATCCCGAACAAAACATGAATGCTCTTTCATTCTCTGTACTATCTGTCTTTACTGTGGGAGCAAAGTTAACCAACTTAATATGGTGCCCCTGAAAGAGTGGCCAACAAATATGCCTTTCAGATGCCCGTGTTGTTGAAATGTCATTGAAAAAAAAAAATCCGAAACCTGAACACTCTGTGACAATGGATTGAGCTTATTTTGGAACTGCTTGCCTCAATTATTGCAAGTGTCTTGAAATAGTTACCGTTTAACAAAAAATATTTCTTGTGTATAAGCTTTTGTGAATATTGCACAAACGCTTGCAATTAATTAACTAAAAGAAAATCAAGTAGTTAACTAGTCGTCTTACATTGTTTTTTGTGTACATCTTCTAATGATTTAATAGCTGCTTTTGTGTAACGAAGACCTAACGTCGTCGGTGAGTCTCTTAACCTTGGAACAAAACCTTGATATCCAGGTATGGGATGTCTCTCATCACTTCTATAAGTGGATGGTTTTCTGTCTTTTAAATAGTCAGAATGCTGCTGTTTATATGGTCTTTCAGCAGACACATTTCGCTGAAGACGATTTTCTTTCATATTACTAGCTGTCTTTTCACCTTTGGGTGGATTTCCAGTATCGTTTACTTCTTCAGATTCATCGATATGCTCTTCATTTTCTTTATTTTCATCACCATCTTCTTGCTCATTTGATAGATACTCTTGATTCTCTTGATGTTCTACCTCTTGCGCATCGTCTGGATTTTGTGTTTTCATAGCTTTATGTGCATTTTCCAAGCACCGTAATGCAGCTTTACTGTATCGAACACCAACCGTATTAGGGGAGCCTTTGAGTTTAGGTATGAAACCTCTGTAACCAGGTATGTATGTCTTACTAGAGTCAAGATAAGTTGAAGGTGGTCTTTTGTACACTATTCTCCAATCATTTTCGTCTAGAGCTTGCTGTCTAGGATGTGGTTTATGTCTAGGCGTATGAAGTGGTCGTTTGTCCAATAACTTTTTAGGTGAGTTTGCTATTTCCTCATCAGATAAACATTTTGCAAGAGCCTTCTTGTTTTGTTGGGTGTGCAAGGCATTTAAACTTTTTTCTACAGCTTTGATGTAACGAATTCCCAAGGAAGAAGTGGATGTCCTTACATGGGGAACAAATCCCTGGTAACCAGGAATTGGATAATTGTTTGCGTATGTAGAAGGGGGTCTGTTGTCAAAGTAGGGATCATCCTTTCCTTCTGGAGGTCTTTCGGGTAGTTGCTGCAATGCGGACGTGAAGTTGTGTCTAGACATCGGATAGATGGTTGCTTGCTTCGGATTGAATGTCGTAAGCAACGCATCCATTTCTTGGCAAAAAGTTTTCCCTGGGTTGACATTATTTCTTCCTGGTAAATGACCTGCAATATGTAAAAATATTATTTAGGATATTATATGCCTTAGAACATCCTTTATAAACCATAATATATTCAGTAGTTGTTAAAAAAAAGTGAGGCAAATTGTAAATTTTTACAAATTTGGACTCATCATTTTAGAAAGAATTCTAAAATAGGAATATTAAACTGATTTTGATTGTAAAATACTTTAAATGTATAAACAAAATGATATTGACGAAATTTGCACAAAAATTCATGTAGAAATAAATGCCTTTTAATCTTGTCCAAAAGTATTATTTAATAATTAGTTTCAGGTTTAAGGATTCGTAAAGCAAATTTCATTTTGACAGTCAAAAATTTTTGAAGTTAGCTTTTAAATATAAATTTGATTGACTTTTATATATATTTGATTTAATATTGATATTGATATGATTGATTTGATATTTGATTATAATATATATTTGATCAAAACTCATCCTTATGCAAAAATATGCAAAACATATTTCTTACCATTTAAAAATTAAATTTCATGAGACAAAATTATTAAAATCTAACATTCATTTATTTCTTTTCCTCAATAAATAAAAAATCTTTAATATATCTGCTTATTTCACAAACTTCCATTACTTACTTATTACACGGTAGCCAAATGTTTTTTTTAAAAATACGCTATTAAATTTTCACAATATTTTTTCGTCCTCAAATTTGAATGAATTGAAATATTGAACTTGTCTAAGAAAAAGAGCCTTGGCAATAAATTAAAACAATTAATAACCAATTCATGAATTCCTCAACTNAATGCTTTTAGACGTTAATTAATAAAACTATAAATAAAATGTAGTCTCTTAGTACTCATATTTGGAAATCATGCTTAATTTTCAAATATTAATTTATGAAACTTTGAAAACGTATGGTCATTTATTGCTCATTTTTGTAATTCCTAGCTATTTTCAAGCATTGAAATAAAATATAATGTACGTAATTTTCAATGTTTAATTATAATGTACGTTTTATTTAATATATATATATATATATATATAGACACAAATAATAAAATAAAAATTAATATAATGAGAAACTAAAAATGGGGAAACCAATAGTCGTTATCAAGACAAATCTATTGGTATAAATTAATGCGATATTTCTGAATAAAGAATAATTATCCTAAGATATATATATCTGTGTATATAAGAGTGTATATATTCTTACTTTTAGTTCAGTATAACTCTTCATTCAACTAGATTTCAATTTGATTACATTTGTTTGCTCGTAAAGGAAATCTGAGAACGAAATATAAACAATTGGATAATAATCTTCATCTTCAACAAAAAACTTTTTCGATACTCGTTCTTGTGTCCTTCAAATCAATAATAGATTAAAGTAACACCGTAAGAGATTTTTGTTATTAATACTCCAATTAGAATGATTCAGGGATTAATACAGTAAAACCTCGCGTGATTGCAATTGATTTGGAATTTTTTTATCAGGGATTCTTGCAGACAATTGCATTACTTTTTTGAAAAAAAAAATAAGTCTAATATAATTGTTTTTGGAATTTTTTCTTTAGCTTGTTTAATTTAATATTGTTACATTAGCATCTTTTTCACTCAAATGGTAGGAAAACAATACAGTATGTATTTGACAAAAGTTAAATTATTTAATATTATTGCACGAGCATCTCCTTTTCAAATGGTAGAAAAACCATACTCTACGCATCTAACAAAAGCGAAATCCTTTAATATTGTTACACGAGCATTGTTTTTTTTTTCAAAAGATAAAAAATATATATATATATATATTCGATGAATCTAACAAAATCAAAAACCCTTGCCAGGTCAAGTGAATAATAAAATTATAAAATGAAATCACAATAAATGGTACTGGCAAAGTTGGAAATTTCCCCCTTCGATTTGTACTGATGTGAAGATTTGAAATTAAAGAATTAAAGATTTTTCAGTTATAAGTAAAGAAATAAAAGAATTATATGAGCCGGATTGGCTCAAGGATAGAGCGTCAATGATGCCTGTCAATGATCTGACCCAGCCGTGATTGGTTGATACGAAATCTGCTCTCGGCTCGCACTGACCACAGTGCTGACGTAAAATATTCTCAGTGGTAGACGGATAATGGGTTAGAAACCCTTGCCGACGGGCTAACTATGGGAGGTTTTGTGGTCTTCCTCTCCATGTAACGCAAATGTGGGTTTTTCAATCAAAAAGTCCTCCACGATGGCTAGTTTGTCCAAATGATTAATCCAGGAGTTCCCTTGTCTTCTGGGTTGCGCTCAAAAATGCAAAGCTGCAGAGTTGCAATGAAAAGCTGAAGGTATAATATATAACTGTTCAATGCTGGGTATAAAATATAAAATTTAAAAAAAAAGATTAAATTATTAAAGAAAAAATTTTATGAAGGGGTTGGTATAAAAAGCGTAACGCAGATTATAAATTGAACATAAAAATTTTCACAGTTATTAACATTTTTCATTAAAAACTTTAAACTAATAAAAGTGTTTACCAACAAAAATATCGATATACGTTTTTGGATTCTAATATTAAAGATAACATTGATTTAAAGAATTTATGTAAAGTACTACTTTGAAAAATCGTTTGGCAACATTTCAAATAATAATTCTGAAGATATAAAAAGTTCTCACCTGGCACTGTTTCAATTATTTCTATAATTGTGTTTTGTGGTGAAAATTGTATTTTAGTACAAAGCAATTTGAGAGTAATAGTTTCCGAACACTACAAATAATTAGTTACGTGATTAGATATGACAAAAGTAATCATCCTAACGTCAAGAATAGTACTTTTTTACACTGTTTATTTTTATTTATATGGTAATTGATAAAAAAAAACTGTGTTTTAGAGTTCTGAAAAAAAAATTGAAGGAATAATAGCAGCGAATAAAAGCAAAAAGAGAAATTAAACGGAATAAATTTTTAAAAACAAAACACAGAAATTCTTATAACAAAATACATCCAAATGAATATTTTTTGTTGAAAATAAAATATTTATTTAATTGATATTTAAGGAAATAAATTCTAGAAATTTAAACCTTATTGGTACAGTGTTTCAAAAATATTACATTATTAAATAAAAATTTTTCCATATGTTCCTTAAAATTACTTAAGATTGAAGTTTTATATTAAAAAAAAATGCGAAAAGTAAACTGATTGCTTTAAAATTTAATCGTTGCGGTTCGTAAAAGAATAATATTTTTTTGTTATATCGATATTATGACACAAGATTTAAAATATCGTTTTCTTAAAAATCAGCAACTCAAAAATGAGCTACGTTACTCTACACATTAAGAAATGGACTGAAAATTGATAGACAAGATTTATTATTTATTTTCTAAGAGAATAGTAATTTTTTGGGGTTTTTCTGACTAACATTTAAAATTACATCACCTTCTTTTTTACAAAAAATGCATAATAATTATGCTGTTGAACAATTAAAAATAAACTTGACCGTGACAATTTGCAAATTTAAAGTTAAAGTTATAAAATTAAAGTTATTAAAAAAAGGTGATAGAAATGAAGGAATTATTTTCAAATTGGACAAGAATACAAATTTGCATTTTTCATATGATGACAACAAAAGACACTTTTAAAGTAAGCGTTTTTTAAATTCAGAAAGCATAAATCAAATATATTGGGTAAAAAAAATTTTTTTTTAAATGTTTTTAATGAAATATATGATATCAAAAAGAAATCAAATTCGGTGGAAATAATTCCTTTGAAATATTATATTTTTAGATACAATTACAACTAGTAACAAATTATTCTTTTATTACTTTTATTCAAGTAGCATTAAAATATAATACTGGGTTTGTCGAAACTGTATTTAAACACACGAAACAAATAAGATAGTGAATGTTTCAGCTAAACATTGCTTGAGAAAAATTATTTTCAAAAGAACCAAAATATAGTATAATTTACTATGTTTCTGGTTCAATGGGAGCACCAAAAAGCTCGGTAATTTTTACCAAAGCACTTTGGTAATGATTTTGGTAAAATTAACAATAAGATATGGTCTTATAATACATGATTAAAATTGTTAATTTTATAATGATATCTTAGAGCATGGCATAAAAGGTATTTATTCGGTTAAATTTACTTTTCAGTTTTGTATTTTTTGCTAAATGTGTGGTACTAAGAACTATAATTTTGAAAACCAGAATTTCCGGTAAACCATTACCATATGAACGGAAGAATAACCAAATGAATGGTTTAAATGTCGTGTATTTTAGTTTTTATTCCCAGAATTATGATTTTTTTAACCAGAAATGACAATACCATACAGTGCGGTAATTTTTTCAGAATTTTTTTCTCCCTGTAAATGTCTAGCAGATCATGAAGTTCTTTATTTAACGCAGTTTTAATGTTTGTAATGTGTAAAATATTAAAATAATAGTAAAATTGAGCCTTCAATATACTTTCTTAGATGCGTTACATCGAGGTGATTACGCATTTTGCGAACGCAAATGTGTAAAACAAACCTCAATTTAGGTGGGGCAAACCTCAACTGATCTCTGTCGTCTCATTTAGATTCAGAGACTACATGCTGTGAATTTAAATCGCCGTGTTCTGCGGTAAGTTTTCATTTTCTAGATGATTTTTTAACACCCTTTGATTTATCGGTCGAATTTTGGACACCCTGTATAGAGTTTTAGAATTTTTTTTTCGAAAATGAAGTAAAAAGATTATACACGTATGAGGTCGGATTAATAAATAAATAAGAGAGAAAAAGAAAGCTAAAAGTGTGACGCCGAAACATTTTTGAGAAATGCAGAGTAAAAGAAAAGAAAAAAAAATCAAAACCAGATTCATTGTCTGGTGTAAAATTAATGGTTTTCAAATGTTCACCTTTAATGCTGGAATTTGCTTTTAGTTAAACTTCCTTGTGAATAATTCACTTGATTTTAATGCATTTTTTTCCTTCTTAATTATTATTTTATGTCTTAAAAGTATGGTCGAAACTACCGGAATATGGTAAAATTTACCGTGTTTCGGGATGTATGGGACGATCAATATTCTCTGTAATTTTTATAGAAGGGCTTTTGCCATGATTTCAGTAAAATTTACTATAAAATATTGTTTCATAATAAGTGATAAAATTTGATAATTTTATTATGATACCTTTGTTGTTGTTGTTGTTACTAATGCCACTTGCCACACGGGCAAGTCTACTTGGTGAAACCGAGCAAATTTAAGGCAGAGTGTGCGTTTCTTGTTTTTCAGTGGCGCCATCTATGACCAAGAATTCGACTTCTGCCACACCATACGTCGCACCCGTGTATAGGGCGGACCCATTCATAAATCCATTCATTCATCCACAGATCGTAATTTTGACCTGAATCAGAGAACGATCGATCCCAATCCAGTACCCCCAGAGGTTTTGATTTGTTATGGGAACATGGAGGACTTTTGCGACTCTACAGATTTCACGTGCATCAGTCACTTTACTACACGGGGAGTCTTCGGTCGGCGGGGTTCGAACCCACGAACTCTCGGACATGGGCCCAGTGCCCTGCTGACCAGGCTATCCCGGCATGATACCTTTGAACGGGGTATAAAAACCATTTATTCATTGAAATGTACTTTTCAGTTTTGTAATTTTTTACTAAATGTGTCGTAATAAAAACTAGAATTTTGAAAACTATATAAAACCAACGAAAAAGCTATATGAACTGAAAAATCAGTAAATAAATGGTTTAAAAACCGTATAATTTCGTTTTATTAACCAGAATTATGTTTATTATTGATGCCGGGTAAGCCTGGTTTGTAGGGCGCTGAGCTCACATTTGTGAGAGCGGGAGTTCGAATCTAGACGGCAGAATTCTCCCCGTATAGTAAATTATGACTGGTGCATGTTGAATCTGTCCTGTCACAATGTCCTCTATGTTCCCATAACAAATTATACCTCAGGGGTACTGAATTGGAGATTGATCGTTACTTGGTTCAGATTAAAATTACGATCTGTGGATGAATGAATGTATGAATGGGTCCACCCGATAAACGGGTGTGACGTATGGGTGTGGAAGAAGTCGAATTCTTAACCATAGATGGTGCCACTGCAAAGCAAGAGCAATCACACCCCTTGTCCTAAAGGACAACAACAACAACATGTTTATTATTATTATTATTATTGTTACCAGAAGTGTCCTTACTATATAGTACGGTATTTTTACAAGAATTTTTCTTCGTGTACTTTATAACTTTTTTACTCCAAATCTGATAAAGATTCTAAAAATATGTACAAAGGGTAATGACTATGGAACAATGTGTATTAGGCATTATTCGCATAAAAAATTTGAAAACATAATTTTTGTTCACTCTATATTTAGTATTTAAAATTAAAATAACACATACAAGATAGATAAAAATTTATTATTTGTGAACCATAATTATTATTTAGTTAACACTTGGTTAATAAGTGTTTTTAAAAATTAATTCAATTTTTTTTATTTATTATTAGATATTTTTTTCCCAACTTGCATAAAAAGCAAACTCAGTGAAAATAAAGACTGTATTTTATATAGATGACCCCTCTATTTAGGGTAGTTAAGTATATATTATTCCAAACAGATAAAAATAGTGCTATTTTTGTGTAGAATTATCAATTTTCTAGCAATAGTCACGCAAATTTACTATTGCAACTTACAAAATAATATTTTTTCACGAAGGTTAGAAATAAAAAATAAATTTTAACGCCGCAAAAAATATTCAATATACTTTATTTTAATTTTAAAATTGTACTGTTACATCGTCTACCAAAGTGTTATGCTAATTTTTCATTATTTTTGAATAATTTATTATTTTAGTCAAAAATTACATTTCATACATTCACTTTAAATTATTGTTTATGTTAAATGCTTTATAATCTTTTTTTTGTCTAGTTTCGTTAGAGTTTTGTTTATTGTATACATTAAAATTCAAGAAAGAGCAATTAGTGATAAAATCTCTGTAAAAGTGACAAACAAACGATATTTTACCCAATTAAAAGATACCTAGAAATATTACTAGTATTTTAATTTATTTTTGAACACCTCGTCTGACAAAAATAAGTATAATTTTGACAAGATACTCGAATATGAGACACAAATTTTATATTTCTGCTCTGTAAAAATAGAAAAAATAGGTTTAATGCAACAAAGATTATTGCTAGGGAATTGAATGTGTATAATGTCACGACATTATACGTTCCATAAGCATCCTTTTAATTTTGATGAATCTGAAAATATAAAAGTAGTGTCTAGGTATTGTAAAATGGTTACGTGTTTCAAGATGATACCTCTTTACTGTGCCACCAGGGAGAAAACAGTGTGTCGATCTCGGAAGCAATACTAGATAGTGAGAAATAGTGAATAACAAAATTTTATAGTATTATTGATTTATTACGAAAAGGCATAGTATAAAATTAATGCTTGACATTCAAGTGGACATAATTGTTAAGAAAAAAAAGAAAGGCTTAAAATGTACAGTTGCTTATTCTCGATTTCCTACACTGTGATGTGACGTCACAATTTTCGAAGGAATAGGGAAATGGTAATTTCGGCTATCAAAGAAAATCACCACTAGTCATTAAAGAAAAAAAAGAACTAGTTTCTAAATGCAAAGTTCAAGAGAAGTTTTAAAAAGAACCACAAGATGCTTATTCGTACTAAATTGACGCTACCAATTGATTTGAAGAATATCTTAAGCTTCAATTAACTTTTATCCTTCTACTCTCTTTTGAACAGTGAAAGCAGTAAAAAGTAGCTGTAAAAAGAATAGGGAATTGATAATTTCGCTTATCAAAGAAAATCACTACTAGTCATTAAGGAAAAAAAAAAGAATTAGTTTCTATGTACAAAGTTTAGGAGAAGTTTTAAAACGAACCACAAGGTGCTTATTCGTACTAAATTGACGCTACTAATTGATTTGAAGAATATCTTAAACTTCAATTAACTTTTCTCCTTATACTCTCCTTTTTGAGCTGTGAAAGCTATAATTCTGCAGTTTAGCACCAAGTGGCGCTGTAACTGGTGTAATTGTGAAATGCATCGCCACTTTACTACACCTAAGCACCACTTTTACAACTACAGCTGAAACCAATTTTCCAATAGTGAATAACAATAGACATAGTTTAAAATTAGTACTGGATATTCTAGTGGACATTGATGTTTAAAAAAAAAGAACGCTTAAAACGTACAATTGTTTACTCGCAATTTTCTATACTGTGACGTGACAACGCAATTTTAGGAAATAAAGGGAACCAGTAATTTCAGTTATCAAAGAAAATTACTGTTAGTCATTAAAGAAAAAAAGAGCTAGTTTCGATGTACAAAGTTTAAAAGAAATTTTAAATAGACCCAAGTTGTTCATTCACACTAAATCGACGCCGAATGTAATAATATCAACAGTTTAGCAATTAACTTTTCACTTCCTGCTCTCTGTTTGACATAATAATATTTGACACATGACATGTGGAGGTAGTACTCCACAGTTTTACTCCAAGTGACGCTGTAGTTGTTCCTATTTTGAAATACATAGCCACTTTACTGCATCTAAACATCACTTTTTGAACCAAAGCTAACACCATTCAAAAGTTAAGAGAGTATGTAAGACGTCTTATATACTATATTATATAATAATTAGGTAAGTATTGAATCACAGCATAGGTGTTATACAGTTATTGTATATATCAGCAATTAAAGAAAACCAGTTTAATTATCTGAAAGCATAGTAAGCTCTTTTTAAGTAGTAATAGTTTTATACTTTCAGTTATAATGTTTGCTTGTATTGAATTTAAGAATTGAAAGTTAATTCATTTTGAACGTGGTGCGAATTAAAATAACTTTGCTTCACAAAACAAATTTTATAGCTTTTAAAAAAAACTAAATCGTAATAATAATGTTTGATTTGCATACATAATGATGTGACAAGTTTCTATACTAAACATACAAGAGGTAACAATGGTGAATAGAAATTTTGTTCTGAGACTGGTTTTTAACTTTTGGTTTCTGAAAATCTCCTTTTTCACCAATTAAGTCGAGTAACTGAATATCCTCTTATTGTTTGAGGTGTAACTAAACTAGTCGGAATTGAATCAGTCTAGGATTAATTAAATCTATCTAACAAAGCATTCCCACGACAGCCCGTTGTTGGCCAGGGGGTCATAATGGTTAAGGCCCCAAAATTTCGTGACTTACGGCATGATTATGAAAACGTGGTCAGCACTGCGCACAGTGACGCCCATACTTCCCAGACAAGCTGGTACCCATCGAGTTGAAACTAGGTGTTCTTCATGCCATCAGTGGGGATCGAACCTCAGTTCTTCACAGTGACAGTTCAGTGCCTTAACCACAGAGAAATCACGGCTGGAACCTATCTAAATGTAACTAAATAAATCTTAGGCGAAACTGAACTAGTCTAGACAAGAAAATTTTGATGCGGTAGAATATGTTACAGTTTTAAAATTACCATGTCTATTTAATTCTAGAACAACTGAAGAGTCGAACTTAACAGAAATAGTGGTATAAACTATTCATCATTATAATCATTGCCTTAAATAGAAAGCAATTATTGTTTGGTGGTTCAAGAGGTCCCTAAATCACGGAAGACACTTTTCATTGAAAATTCTGTTTCACCTCCATTTTCGTTTTAAAATTTAAAGTTCAGAAACAAATCGAGTCAGTTAAACCTAGAATAAACCATGAACATTCAAATGCTGAAAAAAAAAATGTTTTCAAAATGCAAACAAATTATTGCAAGGTAACTTCCTCACTACCAAATAATTCAGCCATAATTCGTTTATATTTTGATATATTCAAAACAAAACAAAAATACTAGTTTTTGAAACTTTATGGTTTACTCTAAGTTTACTGGAACTCCTTTTTCCAAAAAATCAAATTTTAAATTACTTCCCAGATAGCAAAATAAGGTTTATTTTACCTTAGCAAAAACCTTTTAGTAAACCTAAAAAAGGTTTTTATGCGGTTTACGTGTAAACCTTCTAACCTTAAAACGAGATCTGTGACAATCTGCTCTATTCTACTCACATTACCCTAATCCAAAACCTGGGAAAACAACCTTCTATGTAAAAACCTTAAATTGAGGTTGTCTTAGCGTGAAAAATCCTTGAATAAAGCTAGTCTTAAGGTGAAAATAATTTTAACTTTAGGTAATTATAAGGTTTCTTATAGCAACATCTTATATGCTCATCGAAAATCCACCTTGTCATTAAATTTTAATGGACAATGCAATTTGATCCTATTGCTAGTGTGACATCAGATAAAACGTCATCATGGACCTAAATGACCATTTCACTTAAGTGACAATACTTTTTAAAAAAGCTTTAAAAATAATTTTTAATCCTTTTAGGATGAAAGGTTTGAAATTGCAATATTTTTACTTTATTGAAAAAAGGTTTTTAGTTTAAGCATTTCAGACACAAGGTTGTCGTAAAGTTACATGCTTTCTGGGTTGCGATGGGGAAAGAAAATTTGATATGGAGGGTTTTTCTTACGTCCTAGAATCCTCTTAAAAACATGTCATAACATCACCTTTCTAAAACCTAGCAAAGTTGTCTAGGTTTTTGGTAAATATAGGTAAATATAGATCATGCTTGTCTTACCAGTATATCCCGGAATTGTTTTTAGAGGAGAAAAATCAACAGGCGTCCACTGAGTTGCAGCACTATATTTCTTTTTCCTGTGGGCTTCTTGGTCGCTCCATTGGGTTGCAGCACTTCGTATCCCTTCTCTCTCTTGTTCTTTCTCCAAAAACTCTTCAAGACTGCACTGGATGGCTGCATGTTTCTGCATGAAAGATTCATCTGCATTTATAATATCCATAGAACCTTGTTTCGAAGCTTGTTCAGACCTGCCATCCGTCCATTGAACACGCCTTTGTTGTTGAAGGTCATCAATCTTTGATATTTTCTGGTGAACGCCATTTCTTTGAAGACATGCATCTTGTGTGACACGTGTGGTAGATGAATCTCTTCGATTAGCTGGTTGATAGGGAATCAACTTTTGAGTTGCAAATTCTGAGCTGAAATCTGGATGTGAAGATTTCTGTAAAAAAATTGAGTTTTTTTTATTTTTTAATTGAAGTTGTTTACGGAAGTTTATTGCTGGAATAATTTTATACATGAGTTAGATACACGAGTTAGATCATGAAACTTTTTATCATTTAAAATATTTGATGGAAAAAAGGTTTAATAGTTGGCGGGTCTGACATAATTCATAGAAAAATTATTGTGGTATAAAATAGTAAATGGTATTTTCGAGGGTAGTTACAAAAGTATTGCATATAGAAACATATTTTAAATTAATTAATTTACGATAAAAGAATAATCAAGTTGAAACAAAAGTAATAATAAAATAAATTTCGTCCCAAAAATGTTATTTCAGCTATTGCTGACAAAAATTTATCTTCGATACATGAAATATTTTAATGTTTTAAAGATTTATAATTCTTTTTTCTATGTATTTACTATTAAATAGATTTGAATTTATATTACCACAAACTCATTACTATTCCTCAAATTCCTCAGCATAAATAGTTTATACATAATGAAAAAAAAACATTTCTTAATTTTGTAATAATTTAGAAATTTAAATTTGTATGGTTTTTGTAATCAGTTTTTATTAGCAGAAAAAAAAGTTTTTAAGATTTCTGCATTTGAATGATTTTTTTCTAAAAATCTATGAATTCTTTTTTTTAAGTTCCGTTTATTTAATAATAGTAACTCTACCATAGTTAGGAAAGGATTGTAGTAGGTATGAATAACAGATTTGAACCCATGGAGTACAGATTAGGTCATATAGCATCTAGCACCAAAGTTCTTTTCAACTTTTTCTTTTATTTAGTTTTTAAATCAGTTAAAAAAATCTCATCACATCTGTGGTAACCCAAATGCTTTACAACGTATTACAGGCACGATAAATGAAAGCAAAATTCACCAGTTAACATCAAATTGTTGTTCTTTTTTCATAAATGATGTAGTTGCTTTAAAATAAAATTGAAATATTATACTTTTTAAAAATAAAATCCTTTCTACAGTTACTCTTCTGTATAAAACTGATGTATATGATTCTATATAAGAACCACACATATTTAAACCAAATAAAAGTCATAAATTTTATGCTTCTTGAAATCAAACTTAAATAATTGAAGTATCATTGATATATAACGTACATTTTATGTTTTCTTTCCAATTTATTCTATGACAGTTGTAAGTTTTCACTAACATATATATGTTAACATTGTTAATAATTCTATATAGGATATAAAACATACGTACAGTGAAACCTCTCGTTAGCGACCACTCTCTGCTCCACAGTAAAATGGTCTTTAATGGAGGTTGGTTGTTCTGAGAAATTACCTCCATTGATTTCATAATGCTATTAAAGGTACACGATTTTTTTTTTTGGCAATTGATTTTAGTTTTACTCAGTGTTATTTTATGGGGCTGAAATGTCATTTGTGTTGAGATCATAAAAATGGGATAGATGAATAAAATTTAGACTAAATAAAAATGACCCCTATTGATGTAATTATGTGTAAAAACAAATTGACCAATTATGAATGGAACTAGTATTTTAAATAAATAAATAATTATGTTTTTTGTTTAGCTTTGCATTTAGTTTTAAATAATAAGAATTTGTTTACTTCCACAAATGAGAGTTTTGTTTGTTTGAGATGTTTAGTTTGTTTTTAACTAACTCTTTTTCTATAGGGAGTACAAATTAGTTCCATCCGTTTTTTTTTGTGATCAAAAATGCATTTATTTTTGAACAAAACGAATGAACAGATTAATCAAAGTATTGTTCATATCTGGCTACTACTTTTTCCCACCTCTCAGGCAATTTTCGAATTTCATCTCGAAAAAGTGTCTCGTCTTTTGAGGCGATCCAAGTTAGGAGCCAATTTTCGATTTCTGCGAAAGAAGTGAACCGGTAACCTGACAAATCATGCTGCATCCGTCGAAACAACCAGTAATCAGATGGAGCTATGTCCGGCGAATACGCGGGTGCGGTAAAATATCCCACTTGAGCGCTTCCAAATAATTTTTTACGACTTTTGCGACATGTGGCCGACCGTTATCATGCAGAAGAATAACTTTGTCATGTCTTTGCTCGTATTCCGGCCGTTGTTTCTCGTAATGCACGGCTCAAACGAATCAACTGTAGCCTATACCGATAGCCTGTAATGGAATCTCAAAGTTGTAGCAGCTGATAGTATACAACACCATTCACCATTCCTCATTCACCATTCTCGGAACGTCGAAACCATTCCCTACATGATTTATCAGTTGGAGCATTGTCAGCATAAACTTTTACAAGTATTCGATGCGCTTCAGCTGCACCTTTCTTGCAATTAAAGCAGAAGCACAAAACCTCCCGCAAATGGTGCTTTGTTACCACAAAATTTGACATATTCAACAAAGTAAAAAACAGGGATTTTGTATGAAACTCAAAGCAATATAAACTGAATATTATTACCAGATGTCTAACCTTTCTGAAACCACTGAAACCAGCTGTCACTATGAAACATTCATAGCAGCCAGAGCCATCTTCTGAAAACGGACCGAACTAATTTGTACTCCCAATAATTTAACTTATACCTCTAAGGCTAAATCATTGATTGCATTGTGCACTCTGTGCTGCAAATAAAGGTTGACAATCTTTTTCAGCGACCGTCGAAAACAGCTCTCTAAATAATAGCCACTCACAAATATTTTGAATGCATTTGAATCTACTTATTTGCTTAACTAATATTTTTTCGTGTTAACCTATTTGACTTTTCGCATTTGGTGCGGAAGTTTTCCGGTCGCTGGGAGAGGTCTTGATGGTCTCTTCTAAAGTTTTTCCTCAATAGAAGGAAAAAATTCAGGGCCTCCCAAAAGTGGTTATCAATATAAGAGATCGCTATACAGAGGTGGTCTTACCTAGAGGTTTCATTGTATATAAAAATACTTACAAACAACCGACTTTCATCATATCCATAGGTGTGACCAAAGGTATACTTTAGCCCTGGTACATAACCAGCATACCTGCAATAAGTGTTAAATTATTATAAAAAATATTAAAAAAAGCTTAAATACTTACAATGTAAAAGTATTAGATAACTATGCAAATTGTGTATATCAATAATTAAATTGTGTATATCAATAATTAAATTGTGTATATTAATAATTAAAATTATGCAAATTATGAATATTAATAATCTAATTGTGTACATAGTTAGATAACTAAAAAAATTGCTACTTCGTGTAGCAATTTGAACATGCAAAAAAAAAAAAAAAAGCTTGATATAAATTGAACGATGATCAAATCATTAAAAAAAACTATGTAAATTTAATTATAACTTTTTAATGAGGTTTTTATTTATATATGTGGTATAATAAAATACGTTCGATACAAAAACTGTTACAAATTTTTATCATTACTCAAATTCATTTTAAAAATATGTAAATAATTTAATATTTTGCTTTCAAGCAATTATAATTTCTCTCAGGGGATTGTGAATATTTTTCATCTTTTATGTATACATATTCTCTTTTTCAGAATCAACTCACTTTCTTAAATTGCATCATCCAATGCTAGATTATTTAATTATCCAATAGTTATGATTATTCAAAAATAGTTATAATTATTCATTAGACTATCTACGAATAATGTAAATGCTTTATAATGATACAGTGTAATCTTATATGCTTAAAATTAATATCTCTCGTCATATTGTTATGCATCACCTTTTTTAATTTCATCTAAATTCATTAAATGCAAAAAAATAATGGAAGAAAATCTTTTCAATCTTTACTATTAAAACGTAAAAGGTTTAAGCTCTCTAAAATTATTTATAAAAATCTATTTAATGATCAAATTCTTTTAAAATTCACACAGTTTCTAATTCATGGATTTGACTAATTTTTTAATCCAGTTCTTCGAAATCCGTGAAATTATTACGAGTATTACTCGATAACAATATTCGAAGATACATATCTCATGTCATACTGTTATATATCACCTTTGTTAATTTAAATTAAATATATTAAATGTAAAAAAATCATGGAAGAAAATCTTTGCGATCTTTGCTGTTAAAATGTATCAGGTTCAAGCTCTTTAAGATTATTTATAAAAATCTATTTGTGATCAAATTATTTTAAAAGTCACACAGTTTCTAATTCACAGGTTTGACTAATTTTCTAATCCAGTTCCTCGAAATCCGTGAAACTATTATGAGTATTACACGAGAACAATATTCGAAGATACATAATCCTGTTGCATTGAGATATAATATTGAGCAATATGCGAATATTGAACTTTTATATATTGCTGATTAGAGCATAAATTTCGTTATTTTATATTTTGGTTATTTGGTTATTAAAGAGCATAAATTTGGCATATATTTGGTTACTTATAATATATTATTTTATAATTATATATAGCATAATTTGGTCATTAATAAATTTGGTTATTTATTTTTGGTATATATTAATGATTATAACTAATATATGTATTAATTATAATCATTACCTAATTTTATTGTTATCTTCTAGATATTTCAATCTGAAAATCAAGCACATTCAATACAAAATAATAAAAAAATAATTGTAGATAAAATAAATAAAGAAAAATCTTTTCAATCCTTACCTTTAAACAAATGAAACAGACTATTTTAAAATCCTTTTAGCGCTTAAGTTCTTTAAGTAAATTCAAGCACTTTAAAATAACATTATTGAAAATATTTTATTAATATTATCAAATTATTTTGTAATCAACATATTCTCTAATTTTAAGGCGCGACTTATTCTCTAATACACTGCTGCGAAACTGTTACGACCACTATACGATGAGGATATTAGAGGAATGTGATCCTGTTGTTATGAGAAATAACATTAAAGTGTAAACTGTTGGTTAAAACCGAGTTTCGAGATAGTACTGTTACCGCGGCAACCAGCAGTAACAGTTTTGGGAGTTGTGAG
Organism: Parasteatoda tepidariorum; assembly: GCF_043381705.1. Taxonomy (NCBI): domain Eukaryota; kingdom Metazoa; phylum Arthropoda; class Arachnida; order Araneae; family Theridiidae; genus Parasteatoda; species Parasteatoda tepidariorum. The sequence goes on along the minus strand of NC_092215.1, from coordinate 29,659,101 downwards.
TGGTAGGGTGGGGCCCATCCACTTATTTAATGGGCAAAAGCACATTTGGATGGACCGTTTATGCCGATTACAATTTATCATTTTGGTTTTTTGGTCTACTTCTGAAAATAGGAAGCGATTGTTGATTGGACGATGAATCAATGGAAAACCTCGTTGTCCTGTTTTCCAGTAAAGCAACAGGTTGAATCATTTAGAACTTTTTTTGGGGCGAGTATATAAATGCACTAAGCTAGCATAGGATTATACACATTTTATATAAATGATTTGAATAATGTTAATTTTTCCAATTGTTAATTTTCATTAAATAAAGTTAAAATACGAAATAAAAATAGGCCCACTGACTAATAGTTCATATACTGAGAAAAAAATTCAGGTAAAAAAACAAACATATTTTTATGTTAAAGATATTTCTGATAAAAAAAAAGAGAATTCTGGTAATTAAAATCAAAATTTAAGGTATTTAAATCATTCATTTAGAAACTTTTGGCATTCATTTAACTAAATTTCTGACTCTTAATATTACAGTTCTTGTTACAACACTTTCATTAGTAACACGACAATAAAAAGTAAATTTTACAGATAATAGTTTTCATGCCACACTTTGAGGAATCATTATAATTTTACCAGTTTACCTCAGAAACATTTATTTGGTAATTTTAAGGATTTAAATGATTTGGATGATATGTAATGGATGATTTAAATGACAGGATTTAAATGATATATAAATGATTTGAGTAAAGTAGATGTTTCCAATTGTTAATTTTTACAGATTAAACTAAATTAAGTTGAAATACGAAATAAAAATAGGCTCACTGACGAATAGTTCATTCACCGAGAAAGAAAATTATGGTAAAAAAAACATATTTGTATGGTAAAGACATTTTTGATAAAAAAAAAGAGAATTCTGGTAATTAACACAAGAATTTAAGCTATTTAAATCATTCATTTAGAAAATTTTGGCATTCATTTGGCGAAAATTCTAGTTTTCAATATTACAGTTCTTATTACTAAACAGTCATTACTAACACGACAGTAAAAAGTAAATTTCACAGAAAAATATTTTTCATGCCATACTCTGAAGAATCATTATAATTTTACCAGACTATTCCCCAGAATCATTTATTTGGTAATTTTAAGGATTTAAATGTTTTGAATGATATATAATGGATGATTTAAATCATATAAAAAGGACTTGAATAAAGTAGATGTGTCCAATTATTAATTTTTACAGATTGAACTAAATTAAATAAAAAAATGAAATGAAAATAAGCCCACTGTTGGATAGTTCATGTACTGAGAAAAAATATTCTGGTAAGAAACAAAAAAACATATTTTTATGGTAAAGAAATTTTGGATTAAAAAAAAGAGAGAGAATCAGGTAATTTACCCATGATTTATAGCATTTAAATTATTCATTTGGCAACTTTTGATATTTGTTTATCAGATATTCAGGTTTGCGATACTACAGTTCTTATTATAACACATTTATTAGTAACATGATAATAAAGAGTAAATTTTACAGAAAAATAGCTTTCTTACCATACTCTGAGGAATCATTATAATTTTGCCCGACTATTCCTCAGAACCATTTAATTGATAATTTTAAGGATTTGAATTATTTGAATGATATATAGTGGGGGATGATTTAAATGATGGAATTTAAATGATATATAAGCGATTTGAATAAAGTAGATGCTCCATTTGTAATTTTTATAGATTAAACTAAATAAAGTTGAATAGGTCCTCTGACGAATGCACTGAGGAAAAGATTCCGGTTAAAAAAACATATTTGTATGGTAAGGTAAATTCTGATAAAAAAAATTCATAATTATTAACACCAAAATATATGGTTTTTAAATCATTCGTATAGTAGCATTTCGCATTCGCTTGGCGGAAATTCCGGTTTGTAAAATTTCAGTTCTCGTCAACCTTCGTTTATTAGCAATAGGACACTAAAATGTAAATTTAACAGAAAAATAGTTTTCATGCCATGTTCAGAGGAATCATGATAAAAATAACCAGAATATTTTTCAGAACCATTTATTTAATAATTTTTAAGGGATTCAATGGCTATGTTATATACCATATAGAATGGTGGTACATCATGTAGTCTGTTTACTTTGCCATGGTTTAATTAAAACGATGATTCATTAAAATGGCTGATAGGAATTAGATGGTAGTTAATTATTTGTTTTTCTTATATATTTCTAATTCATAACAGAGGGAAAAGAGCCATAAACTATGCTTTCAAATGTGGAATTAAAGTGATTTAAAGATACTAAACTCGGATAGATCAAACTAAGGCGTCTGTTTTGTACATATCTTATGTGGGACGAGAAATTTATCTGTTTACTCACATAAATATGCGGGTTTTGTTGCTCAATACTAAAAACGGTAAGAAAACCCTTGACAATTTAAAAGACAGATAGTACAAGTNATATTATCAGTTATTATTATTTGTTTATTTGTTTTATATTTATATTTGTTTATTTGTTTCATATTTATATTTGTTTATTTGTTTTATATTTGTTTATTTGTTTTATATTTATATTTGTTTATCAGAAATTCTGGTTTTCAATACTGCAGTTCTTATTATAACACATTTATAAGTAACATAATAAAAGGTAAATTATACAGAAAAATAGTTTTCTTACCATACTCTGAGGAATCATTATAATTTTACCAGACTATTCCTCAGAACTATATAATTGATAATTTTAAGGATTTAAATTATTTGAATGATATATAATGGGGGGGATGATTTAAATGATTGAATTTAAACGATATAAGCGATTTGAATAAAGTAGATGCTCCAATTGTTAATTTTTATAGTTGCTTTTTATAAATAAAGTTGAATAGGTCCTCTGACGAATAGTTCTTGCACTGAAGAAGAGATTCCGGTAACAAAACATATTTGCATGGTAAGGACATTTCTAATAAAATAATTTATGGCTATTAACACCAAAATATATGGTATTTAAATCATTCGTATCGTAGCATTTCGTATTCGTTTGGCGTAAATTCTGGTTTGTAAAATTTCAGTTCTCATCAACCTTCGTTTATTAGTAATAGGACACTAAAAAGTAAATTTAACAGAAAAATAGTTTTCATGCCATGTTCAGAGGAATCATGATAAAAATAACCAGAATATTTTTCAGAACCATTTATTTAATAATTTTTAAGGGATTCAATGGCTATGTTATATACCATATAGAATGGTGGTACATCATGTAGTCTGTTTACTTTGCCATGGTTTAATTAAAACGATGATTCATTAAAATGGCTGATAGGAATTAGACGGTAGTTAATTATTTGTTTTTCTTATATATTTCTAATTCATAACAGAGGGAAAAGCCATAAACTATGCTTTCAAATGTGGAATTAAAGTGATTTAAAGATACTAAACTCGGATAGATCAAACTAAGGCGTCTGTTTTGTACATATCTTATGTGGGACGAGAAATTTATCTGTTTACTCACATAAATATGCGGGTTTTGTTGCTCAATACTAAAAACGGTAAGAAAACCCTTGACAATTTAAAAGACAGATAGTACAAGTTTAAGAAAGACTGCACAAGTGCATCCATGGCTATGGTGGTATTCCGTTACTTTCACATTTCAGAACGTTTAGCGGAACAACAATACCGCAAAATGAGAGAGGCCCTTGGGAATTTATTGCCAGTAAATCTATACCAAACATTACACATTATTAGAGCCTCCTGGACAGGGAGGAATTGTCCTTCCACAAAAAGCTCTGCAGCGTAGAGGTAGTGGGTTCAATATCTTTGTACTGTCTTTTACAAGTTTGAGCTATTCAGTCGGTACGAATAATGCATCCGGCTTGCACCAACCACAGTGCTGACGTGAAATATCCTCAGTGGTAGATGAATCATGGGTTAGAGTCCCCTTGCCGTCAGGCTAACCGTGGGAGGTTCTCGTGCTCTACCTCTCCTTGTAGCGCAAATGCGGGTTAGCTCCATCAAAAAGTCCTCCACGCAGGCAAATTTCTCCCAATACTTGATCCAGGAGTTCCCTTGTCTTCTAGATTGGGTTCAAAATTACAAGGCTACGGAGTTGAACATTAGTAGTCGTAAACCCATAAAATTGGGTCAGCTGTTCAACGACGGTTATAAAATATTAAAAAAAAGTTTCAGTTATTTGTTTTTCAATAGAGTTTACAAGCTATTCTTTGTATTGAGAATATGAGCCTTCAAGCCTTCATATGTATTAAAAATAAAAGCATTAATATATTGTTACATACATTTATGCAGGCTTGTTTGCTCATTACAAAATGTGGTTTATAAGCTCTAGTCAAGTTCAAGAAAAGATAGCCAAGTCTGGAGAAAGATATTATAAAGGCTCATCTAGGGCTACGATGCGATTCAAATCCTTTAACTACGTTTGGCGGAACAGCAAGACAGCTCGATGAGGGAGGCTGTTGTAAAACTAATTCGTAAAAAAAATAAACATCACAATTTTAAGTATTTATTTATTTATTGTTGCATTCACTTGTGCAGACTTGTGTGATATTTTCTGAGTATTGCACATAAACCCTTGTATATTTGAAGAATTGATAGCACATCATAAAGTTGCTTCCCAGTTAGAGCGACCTATCTTCAAGCTTCCGTTTTAGAATATTAGGATAGCCTATAGGGTATTAGTAAAAGTAAAGCTACTGATTTAGTTCAGCTTTATTCTAGCATTTGCATAGTTATGAAGCTCCTTTTTTACTGTCTTAATGGCTGTTGGATGTTAGCTAATTGCTTACATAAATTAAAAAACTAACCAATAAAAAATAAAATTAGGAAGCTTTTACATAATAAAATAGAGGCTGTCAAACTGAAAATTTTTTGTGTTTGCTAAAACTATATCAGAGCTGCTAAAATTACAGACCATTAATTAAATTTCTTAATTTTACCAAATTTACTACCAAATAGCATGATTAATAATCATATATTTTAATTTTGATTTTGCTAAAAGTAATTACCAAAGCACTACAGTATATTATTTGGTGTTCCCATAGAACCAGAACACGTGGTAAATTTTACCATATTCCGGTAATTTTGACGCTTTTTTTCCCTCTGTGTGGGCATAGCATTAAAGGTAGATGACTCACTATTCTCCATTTCAAGTAATTTGAACAATTTAAAGATTAGTTTGTCCAGTTATAGCTCTGAAATGCTATAATTGAAATCTAGTTCTCAATTTTTTTTGAAAGGTCCCTTAGATGCATTTGTTTTGCCTGCAGAACTGTAATAAATTTGCAATATTTTTTGAAGCAGTTACAGATTGTTTTTCATTTTTATTTGAAGGGACCTTTCCCTACCAGATGAAGACAACAAATTTTAGTTAAAACATTTTTGTTCTATTTTATTTCACACAAAATGTAAAGCTAATCTTTGCATATTAAAATAATTGAAAAATTAAGCATTGCATATTAAAATAATTGAAAACAAAGCAATGCGTATTAAAATAATTGAAAAATAAAGCATTACATATTAAAGTAATTGAAAATAAAGCATTGCATATTAAAATAATTGAAAATAAAGCATTGCATATTAAATATATTAAATTACTCAAAAAATAAAAGCGTGTCTCGATTTGATTGGGAAAAATCAAAATCCTATATTGCATTTCTAAAAAAAAGACCGTAAGTTAATTTAGATCGGAATCAAGAATTTGTAACATTGTATTATCACTTTGTAATTTAAAATTTCAACTTCAAATAAAAATGCCAAACACGTGCCAAGCCAAACACGTGCTCTGGCATATTTCATTTATTTACTCTTGTTAGGTATTGATTTCTTTAAAATTTATCTTCTTTGCTTATATAAATAAAACAAATCGATATAAAAGAGTTTTATTGATTCATACATCAATATTTATGTTATACTGTTTTTCAATTAAACTAAATGCAAATTAACTTAAAGATTTGCTACAAATTGTAGAAAATTTTATTGCAAATTATGTTGGCTAAGTAACTTTTTTTTGTTGAAAAAATTGTTTAAGAGCTTGGGGCAATCTAAGAAATACTGGTTGAGAGCATAGGACATTTTTTTAAATCAAATCTTTTAATGTAATGAGAAATTTAGATTTTTACGAAACACAAGTTTCTATAGTTAAAGTTTAGTGGAATATAGTTTAAGAATTTCATAACTAAATGTGAGGCCGGGATAGCCTGATCTGCAGGGCCATGGGCCCATGTCCGAAAGTTCGTGGGTTCGAACCCCGCCGACCGAAGACTCCCCGTGTAGTAAATGGTGACTGATACACGTAAAAACTGTCAAGTCGCAAAGTCCTCCATGATCCCATAACAAATCAATACCACTGGGGGTACTGGATTGGAGACCGATCGTTCTCTAATTTAGGTCAAAATTACGATCTGTGGATGAATGAATGGGTCCGCCCTATAAAAAGGGCTGTGACGTGTGTGTGGCTGAAGACGAATTTTTGACCATACGATGGCGCCACTGAAGAAACAAGAAACGCACACTCTTCTTTAGATTTGTTTGGTTTCGCCAAGCAGGCTTGCCCGTATGGCAAGTGGCATTAAAAACAACAACAACGTAACTAAATATTTATTTAACTACCCATAAGTGGGAGCTAGTGGTATTTGTCAGAGCTAAACAACTCTTAGACAAAATACTAATTTACGATAAACGTGTAATTACTGTTCCAGAATTGGTTTTACTAGGAAAAGAAATAACCTTGATTTAACCGTTCCAGATTGGTTTCCTTTTCGATAAATGCTTTTAAATTTGTTGAAATCAACTGACAACAACTTTTAACATTAAACTTTAAGTATAGCAATCTGTTTTACTAAAAGATTGTCTATCGCAATTTTTCTTTTCTGCAATAATGGGCTTTAAACATACTTTCAAAGTTGTATTTTGTGCAGTATCTATATGTTATTATGTTACCTTAAAATTATCATAACATTAAATTTTAATCTTCTTTTTATTTATAATTAACTATTAATTGTGTAATATGTTGCAGTGAGATTCATTTATAGTGTTGCATGTGGAAAAAGTTTTAACTTCATTAACTTATTATCATGTTCAAATACAAATTTCACGCATACACTTTACCTACAAGTATTTTGTACTTATTAGCTCTGTGACGCAGAATTTTTGTTAAACATATTTTTCATACTTTTTCAATTATTTTGTATTAATTTAGACCAAAATGAGTGAAAAATATTATGTTCAGCATTTTAATAATTTATGGTTATGGAATGTCTTTTTCTGTATTAATGGTAAAACTTTCTAAACACGACTCACTCCCAAACAATATTTTTTTCAAATGCGCACTTATTTGCAGTTATTTTGATCCAAGAAAAGTAGTTATTAATTATTTATTTTTCAAAACTTATAAAATCAACTTATGTATACATTTAATAATAAAATTGATAAATTTTTGAATTTGAATGAAAAAAAAATCAAGCTAGTTTTTTTGGATTCTATATTTTAGTGCAAATATAATTTCGATTATCTAATTGATTTCTTTGTAACTATTAGACTGTTTTTTTATCATTAAAAAGTTCCAAAATATATTTTACTCGTAATTAGAGCTTCTGAAAAAAAAAATGAAAGGGACACCTGTGTTTCATCTGCGTCAAAGGGTTAATTTGTGCTTATGTGAGTGAATTTGAATATCATGAGTTGCTAATTAATCTACAAATATTCATAATTAATTACAAAAACATTTGAAATAATTAATTACAAAAGCATAAGATATAATTAATTACAAAAGCATAAGAAATAATTAATTATAAAAACATAAGAACTAATTATAATGCAGACTTAACTTTATGCTGCATTGATTTCTCTAAGCGGTTTCTATTCTATTCACGAAAATAACTTCACTAATTTTCTTTTATGATTTGATGAAAAATACAGACAATCCAGCAATTAATAATACTCTTATATTAACCATTTATTAGTTTCTATAATGAAACATTTACTAAGAAGTGTTTCTGCTAAAATATTACAAGAATGAAGATGGAGTTTTAAACCATTAATCAAAAGTGTCGAACTCCGATTTAGTCAATTTAAGGAAAGATATTTCATATGAAATTCCCCATACTAGACAGTTTTGTAATCAGGTTGGAACGGCTATTGGCCTTTTATAGCCATGTTTGACATACATTATGCAAGGTTTCCAAACTGCTAGAATTGCTGTATTTTTTTACTCTTTCATATTTTAATACATCAGCAATGCGCTTTGCGATTTCGTGATTATTTTTTCAGCTTAACACCAAACGTTATTAATAAATCAACGAAGAAAAACAAAAAAATGGAAGGCTATTTTTCGAGGAAAGCTATTTTCGTTCGCCTCGAAAATTTATTATGTTTTTTAAGCAAATTATGATAGGCTTTTATGGGCTAAAGAGCTAATTTAGATCTTGAATTATGAATTCATATTCTAATCATAATTTTTGTCTCTAGACAGAAAATTACCATAACTGGAATATGTAAAGAGTATAGTTAATAATATCTATTAAATAAAATGGGCTGGTAAAGATAATGAGTTTAGTTGAAATAAGAGTTATAAATAGATTTTAACCAGCATATTGTTACATAAGTGAACTTAAATATGCAATAAAATTGTAACAGCGTTAGTCTCAAGAATTTTAAGAGTTTTGAAAATAATTTGAATGGCGTATCCATTGATATCATTTTCTGCTTGTGTTATGCCGTTTTTAAGTTGAATCTAAATTCGAAATCTCACCATAGAAATATTTNAATTACCATAACGGGAATATGTAAAGAGTATAGTTAATAATATCTATTAAATAAAATGGGCTGGTAAAGATAATGATTTTAGTTGAAATAAGAGTTATAAATAGATTTTAACTAGCATATTGTTACATTAGTGAACTTTAATATGCAATAAAACAGCGTTAGTCACAAGAATTTTAAGAGTTTTGAAAATAATTTGAATGGCGTATCCATTGATATCATTTTCTGCTTGTGTTATGCCGTTTTTAAGTTGAATCTAAATTCGAAATCTCACCTTAGAAATATTTTTAAACTTTCAAAAATTGTAAAGTATCGACAATAAAATTTAAAAACTAGTTATTACGATATAGTAACCAATATACTTTGATGCAATTGTTGATTTTTGATGCATTTGTTGCTTAATTTTTGATTTAATAATCAATATACTTTGATGCATTTCTCGATTTTCTGAGAATTGACAATTACTTTCCTGTTTAAAAGAAATCGCATCAAAAATAAAGAAAATGCTGGAAAAGTCCATTGATATCATTTTCTGCTTCTTTTGTTATGCCGTTTTTAAGTTGAATCTAAATTCGGAATCTCACCTTAGAAATATTTTAAGCTTTCAAAAATTGTAAAGTTTCGACAATAAAATTTTTAAACTAGTTACTATGATATAGTAACCAATATACTTTGATGCAATTATTGATTTTTGATGCATTTGTTGTTTAATTTTTGATTTAATGATCAATATACTTTGATGATGATTTTGTGAGAATTGAAGATTACTTTCCTGTTTAAGAGGAATCGCATCAAAAATAAAGAAAATGATGGAAAAAGTCCTTTTTTATTGATTTTAAATGGCATTTTATATAGTTTCTGCCTTTACGGGAGCACCAAAAAAGCACCGTAATTTTTATCGAAGTGCTTTAGTAATGACTTTTGATAAAATTAAATCACCATGCTGTTTGGTAATAAATGCGGTAAAATATTGTAATTTTATTATGATACCTTAGAGAATGGCATAAAAATTCTTTTCATTCGGTTTGCTTGTGAAATCGCTGTTTGACCTGGTTAAAGTGAGTTTTTATTTTCTGATGATTTTGTTTGAGTTTCTTTTCTAAATTGATTCTTTGTATTTCATGTTTTTCCTGGACTTCTATACGAAACCGTCGGGGTACTGAGGGAGTTACTTTAGGCATTTGCTTCTCCCCTAATAGAAATGGTTTTGTTTTATGGATACCGGGGCCGGTGCCCCCTGAAGACGTCGGCTTCTGTGGTTATATTTTTATTTTTATTTCCTTCGTTTCTTTTATTACTACTTTTATTCTTTTTTTGAAATTTCTGCTGCTTTTTAGCGCGTTTTTTTTTCAATGAAGTTTTATCTATTTAGAATTTAAATTTTTTTTTGTTTTCTTTCACTATTATTTGCTCAAATTTACTTTGCAGTTTTGTATTTTTTACTAAATGTGTGGTAATAATAACTGTAATTCTGAAAACCAGTATTTCCAGTATAGCGTTACCATGCGAACGGGAAAGCTACAAATTAATGGTTTAAATACCTTAAATTATGGTTTTATTACTAGAATTATATTCGTTTTTTTTTTTNTTTTTTTTTTTTTTTTTTTTTTTTTTTTTTTTTTTTTAGCCAAAAATTTCATTATCCTACAAGAACGGTAATTTCACCAGAATTTTTTTCTCAGTGCAGTAAATACGAGTTTAATATCAATTATCTCGCTTTTCCATCTTTTGCGTCTTTTTATACAACAATTGCGTATTTTTTAATTTACTTTCTCTTTCTATTCAATTCAGAAAATAATTAGGAACCAAATTTTTTCAGGCAGTATTTTAACAAATTTTAAATTTGAATTTTTTCAAGATTTTTCGTTACAAAACCAAATAGAAGTATGATTTCAAATTAAAACGGCTTACTTTTAAAAACTTAATTGTCTTAAGTACTGTATAATAATGATATTTCTGGTAAAAAAATGAAAAAAAGCGTAGTCAATAAAGCCAAAATATACGGTATTTAAACGATTTTTTTGGTACTTTTTTTCGTTCATATTGTAACGGTTTGTGGTCTTTAATATTATAAATCTTATTATCACACATTTCGTAAAAAATACAAAACTGAAGAAGAAATTTAACAGATTTAAATAGTTTTGATGCTATTTTCTAAGATATGATAAAATTAACAAATTTTACCAAATTTTATGATACATTATAAAACTGAATTTTATTGTTAATGTTAACAAATTCGTAGTCAAAACGCTTCGGTAAAAGTTTTCCGATCTCTTTGGTGTTCCCACAGAGTTGGAAACACGTTAAATTTCCCCATATTTTGAAAGTTTTAACCATATCTTTTTTCTCAGTGTACAAATAAAACTATGAGAATTTTGAAGAGTTTGAGGAACATTTACACCGAAGAGCCATTACATTATAACCACCCTCCATCTATAAAAATGGGCTCACCCAGGTTTTCATGGTTTCTCGCCCAGGAATAATGTTTTCATGGGGCACATTAGGACCCATAATCCTCATAGAAAAATCCCTGACGTCTGTAAGCTACTTGAACATAGTTGCAGACCAGGTTCACCCATTCATGGCAACAGTTTTTCCTGTGGAGGATGGTGCTTACCAACAGGATAATGCACCATGTCATAAGAGTCGAATCGTCATGAATTGGTTCGAGGAACATTCCGGTGACTTTCAAGTCATGTCTTGGCCCCCAAATTCACCTGACCTTAATCCAATAGAGCATTTGTGGTCCTACTTGGAAAACCAAATTCGTGCTGCCACGCTACCCCCTCGCAATGTGAGGGAATTGCAGGACCAGTTGGTGAGCGCTTGGTACCAGATACCTCAGACTACCTATCAGCACCTTGTGGAATCAATGCCACGGCGGGTGCTAGCAGTTTTGAGGGCTAAAGGTGGTCCTACATGTTATTAGCAGGGTAGTCTTAATGTAATGGCTCTTCGGTGTTTACAATTGTCTATACTTTAAAAATTTTTAAGTTTATGTTACAAAAGTTCGGTACTAAAGCATTTCAAATTGTTGCAGAAATGTTTTTATTCAGTCCCTATAACGTGGAAGCCCTTTTTTTTTAAACTATTACTTAAATAATATGGAAATATTTCTGACAATTTTAATAAATGACTGAATTATCTCAAAAATATTTCTGAATAAATTTCAGACTGAAATATTTCAAAAAACTCAGCCAGAAAAATTAAATTGATATTTTCAGAAAATTTTTTGAGATTATGTGTTATTTTCTAAATGATCTTTAATCAATGTGGAACATGCATGCAACGTTTTGCGTTATTTGAGTATATTATTCAGCCTTATATTCAGATACATGAAAAATTTGTTAGTAAAAAAGCAACTTGCAGTAAATAAATACTTTAATAATCTATCATCTATCATTTATTATAATCATAAAATAAATAAAACTTACCCTGGTACCCGAAAAGGGCGAATTTCAGGCTCTTGCAATGCAACAGACATGTAAAAGTTTTATGTAGCAAATTATTCAATGCTAGTAATGAAGAAGTGTCATTTAATTGTCTCACAATATTCAAATAAATGACATTTTTCAAGATGAAACAAGTTTCTTAAGTTCGTTCCATTCATGATCTAAAAAGAAAAAATTCGTTTGAGCAATTTTACAATCAAAAACTGTTGAAAGAAAAAAAAGCTAGAAATACTATAGGTGCAATATTTTTTTAGAGAGTATCTGGTTTGAGAGAATGCATTCATTAATATAATACCAGATTGGAAAAAATTGCAAAATTCAAAACTTTGAACATAATTTTTTTTTTAAAAAAAAATACAACAATAAGAAAACGATTCTAAGTTTAAACGAGGCCTAACGCATCAAAGTTAAATCAGTTTAAAAATATTTAGACTTGAGATGAGAATATTATTCAAAAGTGCATTCATTTACCTAATTGCACTAAAATGACATGCTTTGGAAAAAATTCTGGACCAAATAATTCAGGGGTCCCCAACCCTATGCCCGCGGGCACCATGGCGCCCTTCGATGGTTTTAGGTGTGCCCGCTGCGTGTGCCCGACTATAAAATATTTCAGTTTTCCATTTTCCCTTAAAAGACTGCATTTTTAAAAAAAAATTTAAGCTTTTTTAATAAAGATGATAAACGCAAACAAAATAGAAGTCACCAGGAAAACGACCTTCATCCCCCCAGAACAGAGCTAAATGTAGCTGATCTATTTTCCACTGTCGCCCACACCTGAAATAAAATGAATCGGTCCATTTTTACAGTAGCTGTACTACGAAGGCGTTTTTTCGAAACTCGTCTCTTGAAAATCGCTTTGAAATAACGTTCATNAAATCCATTTTTACTGGAACATGTTACGGAACAAAAAATCTAACATACCGTAATTTTTACATATTTATAATATATTTAATAATTCTAGTGATTCAGTGACTTTAAAGTACTTATTATTGTAAAAATTACTGTATGATATTTTACGGTAATAATGGGTTTTACGGATGACGGACACAAATTACTGGTACTTACCGTAATTTGCACCGGAAATTTTTACAGTGTAGACAACCTGGAAAAATTTCACGTTAGCTTGTTTAACATGTCACGTTAGCAGATTTTACGTTAGTTTTAAGATTTAAATGTAAATTCTAGAATCTCACTTAATCATATGACACTTTTAAACATCTGCGCTTTAACGTGTGCTAAAAATTATAAACATGTATTTTTAAATATGTAATTTCTTAAAAAAAATTTGAAATAATAAAATAATTAAAGTTTTACAGAGCAGGTTTTTTAAAAGTTAATTTTATCACCTTTAAAGTAAAGACAATATAGAAAAACATTCGGTGAAAGATTATTTTTTAAGAATTAAAGGGAATTTTTACTAATATTTTATGATGCAGTATCTGAACTACATTATCAGATACGGATTTATAAATGCTGGCCTAATTCAAAAATATTTTTTTTAAATACTGTGGCTCTACACACTAAAAAAATATTATGAATGAAAAAAAAGATAGAAAAAAAGTATGAAAAGTATGACTACTACCAGAATAAAATAAAGAAGACAAAACTACCAGAATATGGCAAAAGTTACTGTGTTTCTGAGTCAATGTTAACATCAAAAAGAGCGTGAATTTTTGCGGTAGCAATTTGATAATGACTTTTCTTAAAATTAATAATAAAGTATGGGTTTATAATATGTGATAAAATTTGATTAATGAGGTAAAATTTGCTAATTTTATCATGGTACCTTAGAGCATGAGATACTTTTTACTTTCGTTTTTTTTCTAAATGTGTGGTAATAAAAACTATAATTTGAAAACCACACTGTAAGAAATTTCGGATAATATTACGGTATAAAGTGCCAGCACTTTTGGGTACATCATTCGTAAAATCCATTTTCCAATCCATTTATTCCATTCTGAGTTCCGTTGCTTTTTACCTTAATTTGATCCGAAATTTTTTACATTACAGAATTTCCAGTAAACCGCTACAATACGAACAAAAAAAACTACCAAATTGATGGCTTAAATGCTGTATAATTTTGTTTTATTATTAGAAATATGATTTTTTATCATTACTATGTAAGTATGGTAATTTTAACAGATATTTTTTTTCCTCCGTACATACATATAAATATGATCCAAAACAAAAATATGTAAAAAAACCTTTAAGGTAGAATGAAAAAACAAACAATATCCGAAAGATTAATGTCCCTTTAAAAAGATGTTTTTAGTTTACGTTAAGTAAATGCTTTGTTTTTGATTATTTCGGAACAAAATACTTCAATAAACACTGTCAGAATTTTCATTCCGAAATTATGGCAAAATTACCGGCAGCAATCGGTCCATCCGATTAACAATTAAGTTTTTGTTTAAGAACATTACATTTTTTAACTTTACGGTTTTTACACCGTTTACAACTGGTACTGTAAAAAAATAATGAATACATAACTGTTCGGTTTTGTAACTATTTATAACTAGCTTAGTTTCTAAAGCATAAAAATGAAACTTAAACGGACATGGGAGCTTTGTGGGTGTTGCACCATTTATGCGTGAATTATAGTTTCTTTTTTAATAGTCCAGGGTCACCGATTGAATAGTGCAGGAAACTGGAAACTCTTAATGTATTGAAGGAAGGAAAGAAAAATTGTAGTATCAAAGCTGGGATTCGCACCCCTGTTCAGCTGGTCAAGAGAATGACCAATTAGCCCTCTCAGCTACAATTCATACCCAACTGCTCGAAACAAAATGGATTTTTAAGATGGGTCCAGTTGGTGTGGATAGGATTCTGGTTATTTAACAGTATTAGGAAAACACAATCAATAAATATTTTTTTCTCACACTTAAAAATTTAAATATCATCTTTTTTTTACGGTAATTTGACTGTTTTTGTTTAATATGGTAAAATAACAATTAAATAAATTGCTATTTAATCATTTTTATCGAGAAATTTCCCATAGTGAAAATTATGATAGTAATCAGTTTCGTAAATTTTTCAAAACTAATGCCTTCTTATGGTAACCACGGTTGATTTTTTTTTAAAAGGTGGCATTTACGATGATTAAAGATTTTATCTTAAAATGCTAATTTCTTCAGAAATTATCATACATTTCTTATGACTGAACTTAACCTGTGGAAATGTTTTCAGAATTTCAAATAAATATTATGAAAATTACTAAAAATTGAAAAAAGGGAAAACTATGCATTAATGTATAAATTTTTTTCAATAAAAAGTTTTTTTTTTTCTATTGTAAAAAAAGTGCATGTTTGTGCTACGTATAAAATATTTGTCAAAAACTAGAATGGAGAAGCAAAATTGTTAGAAAAAAAAGGAATAATGTAGCAAGAAATTAGCACTAAAATATCAAACATCGATGAATATCAATGACTATATTTCTATTGTTTTATTCTTGTTATAAAATTTCTGGTTCTATCTTCTTCAATCAAACGTTTTTCTCACAGTTTATAGTTTAAATGCCACCTGTTTTATGGTTATCTGACTGTTTTCTTTGAATATGGTGAAATGAAGACTAAAAAAATTGTTATTCAAACACTTTTCAGCAACGTTTCTAACAATGCAACTATAAAAGATTGTTTTAAAAATTAAATATGTAATTTTTTTTTAAAACTTGTATTGATTTTTTATTGAACGTAAATATTTCAAAACAAAAAAAAGTTAGGAAAAAATTCGTGGCTTTAATGCATGAGAAATATCAAATTTTTTCACACTTTTAAATTTTTTATTTTATTTATTTATTATTGTTTTAATAATTAGTTTAGTTTTAATTTCAATAATTATGTTTTTATTATCAATCTAACATATCTCAAAGGTTTCAGTAAAAATCATAAAATCGATTATCACTCTTTTCATCTCAAATTATTTTGAATAGAAATATCAAATTTTTTCACGTTTCTTAATTTTTTTTATTTATTCATTATTTTTCCAATAATTAGTTTAGTTTTAATTTTAATAGTTATGTTTTTATTATCAATCTAACATATCTCAAAGGTTTTAGTAAAAATCAAAAAATCGATTATCACTCTTTTCCTCTCAAATTATTTTTACTGAAAAAACGAATGTCACCACCACGTGACCACAAAACGTGATTCTCATACAAACTATTAATTTGTCTTCCATACATAATGAAAGCAAGCAACCCTGTGCAACCATAGAAAGACAAGGGCAATTCATAATTTTCACGTCCATTTCTCAGTAGAGAATAATGACTGTCAACTATTTTTAAAGTCCTTCTACTTATTTATTAAAGATAATATTTTAAGTAAATATATCTGTGATTTGATATATATTTTATTAAATTTATAGGTTAGCTTTGTAACGTAATTGTTTGGAATTGACATGAAAAAAATCGATTATTAATGGATGTCGTACGGAGAAAAAAGTTCTGGCCAAAGTACCATACTGTATGGTAATGACATTTCTGGAAATAAAACCAAAATATACGGTATTTAAAGCATTCTTTTGGTAACTTTTTCGCCATATGGTAACAGTTTACCGAAAATTCAGCTATTCAAAATTTTATTTTATTTTATAACCGTCGTTGAACAGCCGACCCAATTTTTGGGTTTACGGCTACTAATATGTTCAACTCCGTAGCCTTGCAATTTTGAACCCAATCCAGAAGACAAGAAAACTCCTGGATCAAGTATTAGGAGAAATTTGCCTTCGTGGAGGACTTTATGAGGGAACTGACTCGCATTTGCGTTACATGGAGAGGAAGACCATGATAACCTCCCACAGGTAGCCTGACGGCAAGGGGGGGCTATAACCCATGATCCGTCTACCACTGAGGATGTTTCACGTCAGCACTGCGGTCGGGGAAAGCCGAATGCGGAATTCGTATAGACCAGCCATCGCCGGGATCGAGCCCCGGTTCGCATCATTGGAAGGCTAACTTTATATCCACTGAGCCGTCGCGGCTCGCTTTTTAAAATTTTAATTTATATTTTATAACCGTCGTTGAACAGCCGACTTTTCAAAATTGTAACTTTTGTTACCACCCATTTGGCAAAGAAAAAGAAATAAAAATGAAAAGTAAATTTGACCGAATAAATGATTTTTATGCCACGCTCTATAGTATCATGATAAAATAAAATTACCAAAATTTAGTTATATATCTGTTATAAAACCATTTTTACTGTTAATTTTACCAAATTCATGACCAAAGATCTTCGGTGAAAATTACCGAGATTTTTGGTGTTCCCATAGAGCTATAAGCACTATAAATTTCAGCACATTTTAGTAGCTTTGTGAACAGTGATAAGAACAGTGAGCTCAAATCACATTAATTCCTTGAACACAAAAAAGGTTGACCATAGGTGTGTACGGTAACTCCTTGTAGAAAATTAGAAAGTTTTCAGACAGAATGTTTCCTAGCATTAAGAGTAGATTCACAACATTAATGTTTTGTAAAATTTTATTTAAAATTATGCGTTAATTGTGACTGAAAATAGTCGCAGAGTATGTTTCAAAGTACTCCGTTTAGATCTACAGTATTCATTTACCGAAAAACATTCGGAAATTTAATTTCAAATTATTTACTAGTTGTAACTAATTCCTGCCCCATTATTTACTATAAGGTACTTTGATAAGATATTATAATATTATATTGTATAAGATATTATTAATATAATAAGTTGTAAATTTTTGTTTTGTTTATTGATTAAATATAAAATTCTTTAGAAGGCATCAATCTCATAAAAAAGATTTTTGAGCATGTTTAAAAGAATCGCATTTTCACTATTCGGTTGAAATTTTTAATCTGTCGCAAATATATATTTCTGCTAGCAGAGAAATGTTTCCAACTATTGTACTACATTTGCAACTATATTATATGATATTAAATTATATTGTTTCTATTGTATTACATTGTATTGTATTTGCAGTATATTTTGCAACTATTGTATTGTACTAATATACGGTTTTTCTGAGTTTTAAAACAATTTTAACTTACACAAAACTAAAAAAAAAAAAATAGCCCAACAAAAAAAGCATAATATAGCTTTTATGTGTAAGCATAGAAAAGGAAAGCTATTAAATTTTACGTACTATTTTCTTTTTCAAAAATTTTTAATTTTGTTTAAAATAAATAAATTTAAGCTGTTTTGAAAAAATAGCTTCGTGTTTGATAAAATATAAAAAAGTACATAGATGAAGAGATATCCTTTTTTGCTCAGTTTCTAAATAAATGAACATACATTATTTGGTTGTAATATGTATCTAGAAAAATAACTGGCATTTTTTTAAGTTAATCAACTACAACTTACGAATTTATTTTTGCAATTAATAGGATATCGTTCTGTTATTTTTTTCGTCGCTTTTATTGGATAAAAAGTTCTAATAATTAACGAAAAATATCATATTTATTTCAGTTTAGTTACTAATTCTGAAATCAAATACGCAACTCTGAAATTTTGAAAACTATTATTGGCTTCGACGAAGTCTTTACAAATGATGACTTGATGACAAATGATGACTTTACTTATTTTCTAGCATTCAACTCAATATTCATAATGAAATAAAGATAAAAGAAGCCAAATATACCAAATTTGTCTAAATTATAATTTTAATTTTTAGCATAAGTTATGTATAATTGGGGGAATTTCAAAAAATGTAGCTAAATTTCTTATTCAAAACTGAAATTTTAAATTGTAATTTTAAACTGTATTTAAAAGCATAGTACTTTTGATTTTTTTTTAGATTTGTAATAGTTTCATCATTGATTCTAGTATCCCCATCAATGGCAGTAATAGTAATGTCCTCATCAATAGCAGTAATAGTAGTAATACCGTCAATACCAGTAATAGTAGTAATACCGTCAATACCGTTAATACAACAGTAATAGTAGTAATACCGTCATTACCGCTAATAGAAGCATAACCAACAACATTAGAAGTGGATAGTATCACCATATAGAAAAAAATATAGTAAAAACTACCAGAATATGGTAAAATGCACCGTGTTTCTGGTCCTATGGTAACACCAGAAGGATCGGTAATGGGGCCCACTGCCTTAGAGCATTGCATAAAAACCATTTCTTGGGTAAAATTTTCTTTTCAGTTTTGCATTTTTTACTAAATGAGAGCAATAATCTTGAAAACCAAAATTGACGGTAAGCCGTTACCACATGAATAAATAAGTTACAAAATGAATGGTTTAAATACCGCAAATTTTGTTTTTATTAAAAAGAATTCTTTTTTTAACCAGAAATGCCATTATCATACAGTACGATAATTTTAGTAGAACTCCGCGTACTAAAAATTAACTCTAATCATTCATCAGAACATACAATTTTGAAATTTTTATTAATACTTCTATGAAATAAAAAACGAAATTTAATTCTTACTTAAATTGGAAATAGTCAATTTAAAGTAATTGAAAGAAATATTTTTTTAAAAAAATAAGTATTGTTATGTAGCTCAGACAAAAAGTTCATAACTAACAAAAAGGCCATCTACCAAAGAATATTTCAGTTCTTGTGACAGAAAAAGAGTTACAATGGCATTCAATATAACAAATAAGACTGAATAACAGCACAATATAGTGAGTCTAAATTACAATACAACGTAATAAGGCTGAATTACTGCAGCATTCATTTTAAAATCGTACACAATATAGTGAGACTAAATAACTATACAATGTAATATGGTTGAATTACTGCAGCATCCATTTTAAATTCATTCATAATATAGTGAGAATAAATAACAATACAACTGAATAAGGTTGAATTACTGAATCATTCATTTTAAATTCGTGCATAATATAGTGAGACTAAATAACAATACAACGTAATAAGGCTGAATTACTGCAGTATTAATTTTAAAATCGTACACTTAAGACTGCATTTTTATTAACAGAGCTCCATTTTACAAATAAAATTTTATTTATCAAACATTTGTGATTTATTTTACGATACTGGTGTTTCATTTCTGTGATATAGAATTTAAACCAAGTCAAATAATATATAACTTATTTCGTAACTTTCCTTCTTAAAATAAAGTTTCTATTCTGTTTTGCTTTTGTTTTGCTCTCCTTGAATCCATTTATAAGATCTTCAAACGATGTGTAAACAATGGGATGACATATATTTTAGAAACTCGTAATTTATGATGCGAGACTATGTTTGTTTAATCGCTAGAAAGCTTAGAATTAGAAAGAAATGAAAAGAATAAAGCAAGAAAACCATACTCATCGAGATTCACTAAGCATCCATGTTTGATACATTAGGACTTATTTCTTTCGGATAATTTTCTTATTTTAGGTAATTTTGGTTCTTTAATCTAATTTTTGTGAGATATTTCATTACGAGAAAATAGAACAAGAAGTTTTATAACAAGAATTGAACAAGAAAAAGGTTTTTTTAAGGTTTTTTAAGGTTTTTTGACATTAAGGCTACATAATAACAAATATACTTAAACTATCGAGTATAACCTATGATTAATTTTGAAAAAATCATAAGTCTAACAGACTTGAGTATATATATATATATATAACATACATGACTTAAAAATGTAGAGAAAACATGGAAAAGAGATAATAAAAATTTATGAAAAGAGATGAAGAAAAATAATTTAAAATAATAATTTTAAAAAAAAAATACAAATAGGATTAAAGAAAATGCGAAAAAAAATTAAAATGTATTCCAAGTATGACCACTATGAAAGAATGATTTTAAATTTTCATATCTTGCACAATTTTTAATGATTTTTTTTTTAATTTTAAAGCAATATTTTTGTTGTAAATTCAAAATTATGCTAAGAATTTTGTTTGATTTGAATATTTCGGCAGTTACAGCAAAAAAGGCAGTTATGGCAACAAAAAAATTAGTTTTTATAAAAATGGTCATATTTTCATGAATATTAAAGCTAGGTTTACGAAATTTTGTGCAATCATTGCATATGATAACAAAAGTAGTTGATACAAATTACAAGTTTATGTCTGTATTTTTGGTATACGATATATGTTTAGAAACACTATCTTTCATTTTTTACTTATGTCCTGTCTCTCAAAAATTTAAAAGCCTTAAACTTTATTGATATGTATGAGAAATCGCATGATCTAATGATCTAAACACTTCTAAAGTTATAGAATACTTCTCATAGTGTTTTTTGAGAAATATGAAAAAAAGTTTAGAAGTGTTTCAATAATATTGTCTAATCCCCGTATATCTCGTTTTTATTTGTTTCGTAAAAAACATCTGAAACATTTTTTTACTTAAACAATACGTTTTGAGTATATTTAGCAAGTTATGGACAGTTTTTTTACCAAATTTTCTTGACATGAAACTAGTTCGCACTTTTGTTGCTCAAAAATTATATCCAAAAATCTCTCATGTTCAACTTGACAACTTAAAGACTTCTGCTAAACTAAGGTAGCTAATCTAGTAAACTAAGTGCCATCAAATAAATCCAAAAACGCTAGTAATTGTTCTTTTCAGAGTTTAAGAGTAGAAAAATAAAGTTATTTGTTTAAAAGAGAAATAAAAAACAGTTAAATATTCAATTAACTGTTACATGCTAAATATTAATTTTATTATTAGATATATATAACTAAAATATTAGAACAGTAAAATACAAAATTGATAAGAAAAAAAGAAAAGTTGCATTTTAAAACAAGCACAACTTCCTGTTTTAATTTAGGAGAATTTAATCTAGTTTAAAACCAATTTTAAATGCTGTAAATTAAGTCAACTGTAAATACGTACTTATAAATCATGCACCAAAATTTGCAAAATAACAGTTATTTCTTTCTTTAAAATAGTACTTTTATGATTGTTCTAATTATAGAGATATATTATTGTTCTAATAATTATTAATGTTCTACTAATTACTAATAATTTCATTGTTCTAATAATAGATTTTTCTAATAATAAAATAATATTTCTATGATTGTTCTATGATTGTTTTATGATTGTTCTACAAAACAAGTTATTGTAAACTCACTTATTCTGAATCCTATTACATTCAATCTGCTTGTTTCCTACACAAAAATCTGTTTTATGCTATCTGAATTGTTAGAAATGTCTTGAAAAAAATGGTTGAATAACAATTAGTTTAATTGCTATTTTACCACATTCAAACAAAACAGTCCAATAACCATAAATAAGATGGTATTCAAACTGTTAACTGTGAAAAAAACCCGTTTATTATTTGCTTTCACCTAATACGGTTAAGCAATCAGAATTTTATCGCATCAACTAGGTCCACCTAATGAAGTCGCTTAGTTCCTTGCTGCTGAGTACATATTATAGCCGAAAGAGCTGATCTGTCATCCTCATGACCGGTAGAACCCTTTAATGCATAGTTTCCAGTGTCCTGCACTCCCCATTTGGGACCCTATGCAATTAGAATATGATACTCTCATCCGTGCATAGGTGACAGTACCATGAAGCTGTCTAACAGAAAAAAGTCTAGTATTTCCCATCTTTCACGACAGGTGAAATAACCAGATAAACTAATTAAATCATATTCCATGGTTCATTTCATAAAAGACAAATCAACCACAACCTAACTCTGATGCCCATTACCTAAAGAAAAGCCTAGTTTTAATGTCCAGTTAAATTTCTAGTTTTAAATGGTTTAAAAACTGTATACTTTTGCATTCATGGTTTTCTAAACATACTAGTTATAAACGGTTCCAAACCCGTAAAGGTAAAAAAATGCTCTTCACCGTAAACTTTACGGTTAATTGGATGGACTGACTGCTGCAGGTTATTTCACCGTAATTTTGGAATGAAAATTCTAACAATGTTATGAGAAAATGTGACAAAGCGACTCAGTTCTTCGTAAAATTATTTACGAGTAATCTTTTAATAAGTATAATGGATAACTAAAAAAATGAATTAAGAATTAATGAAAAACAAGTAGTTTTAACGGGATGTTAAAAAGATTTAATTTTATTGCTCGCAGTAACTATTTGTTCAAATTTTCAATTAAATAAATTTTAATCAAAGCAGAGTAATTTTAATTAAGCAGATTAAACTGTGAAGTATCAGAATTTTTTTCGCTAGCTTTTGATACAGGCAGGGATTAAATGTAAATGTAATGTTCTGACCACTGTTCCGACATAAAATATTTCCAGTCGTGCCTTAGAATAGTGAAGCTAATTCTGAGAGCGGGGATGTGCCAGAATATGACTCGGAAGTTTCATTGTCTTCTGATTTGGGCTCAAATTTATTAAACAACGGAGTTGAATGTAGAGTATTAAGTAGATAGGATTTCCTCAGATGATACGAGAAAATTGGAAATCACATAGCAGCGCAAAATAATTAATAAAAGCTAACATTTTACAATAATTAATAAAAGTTGAAATTTTACAATAATTAATAAAAGTTGAAATTTTACAATAATTAAAAAAAGCTAACATTTTACAATAATTAATAAAAGTTCATATTTTACAATAATTAGTAAAAGCTAATATTTCACAATAATTAATAAAAACTAACATTTTACAATAATTAATACAATAAACAAAAAATATGTAGAATTAAATTTACCAGTCATAATGGATGCACCACTTTCGAAAAACTTTTTTTTTTTTAATTAAAAGTTTTACGTAGAAATTTACATTAGGCTGAATAAAAAACCCCTATTTTATATTTAAAGTTAATATGTGAATATATTAAATGTATTAAGATATTTCTGCTAATAAATATCAAATCAGAAACATCAAGTTTATTAAGATATTTCTGTTACGTAAAATATTAACCAAAATATTGTTCAAAACTTTTGTATTTAGAAATTTAATTAATGTTTTCTTAAAATTATATAGGAATTAATTTTCCATTATTATGCGTTTTATGCAAAAATTATTCATAAAATATCAAATACAATAATTAAATGAATGGCAGAAATTAATAACTTCAGTAACTTCATAACTTTAGGTAAACAATTTGTAAACAACAAACTTTTAAATTTTATGTTTTATGTCATTCATTGTTATTACACCTTCATTTTTTTTTATCATGAAATGATAATTTAAAATAATCTAAATGATGAATTTCAATTTATGTAGATCTCACTTAAATTAGTTTTGATAATAATTCATACAGACAATTATTAAGACGATGAAAATATTTGTTTCTCAATGTAAACTAGAGTGAAATTTTACGATTATTTTCATTTTTTATATAATAAAAAAATACAATTTATCAAATATACTTACCATTATGAAGAAATTATTTAAAGAAAAGTTCTTGTCTCTTAGGGACTTGTAAGATTTTTTATCCTTTATCCCATTTTTGAAAAAAGAAAATTATATCATCAAATTCAACTTATTTTCTAATCCTTTTGACAAGGAAAAAGTCACACAATAACTTTAATTTGATTGGAAAAATATCTGTTATGTTATTATTATGAAAAAAAAAAGTTCTATCTGTTCGCGCTAATATCCTCATGAGTAGTGAATAATTCCCCACAAATATTTTCTTCCCAACTAAATGAATGGTTGCTCACAGTGTTTCAGCTATATTTGGCTCTTTATCGCCCCTAGGGTGATATTATCTTTCCTGGACCTTGACGAAAAAGAAAAGAAAATAGGTAATTTTTCGGAGAACTGACATAGAAATCAAATAAAACAAGAGAATATGTTCTTTTTTTGTTGTTAATATAAAAGCGCTTCATTGTTCTAGTATAGATAATTGTATTTCGGAGTGTTTCTCATAACTAAAAAAATACATTTTCTGTTGTGTCTTAAAGATAATTAGGAATTAATGTGAACATGATATATTCATTGAACTAATTTTAATAATCGAAGTATATGCTGTCCTTAATGAGTTTCTATTTTAGATTTTAATGTGAATGAACATTTAAACTGATATGGAGCATTACTCTTTACAAATTACCAAGAAGTTGGGAGAATATTTTTTTAATCGTGTTTCGAATCCTATTAAGGCTTTACATGCGAAATATAATAATTATAAATGTTAATTAAAAAAAATTAGTTTGTTGCTGGTAAACTTATATTCAAAACCTTCATCATTAGTTATTAATAAAAAATAAACTTATGAATGAATGTAAAATCATTCTTTCATTCATTGATACGTTTTATTTTATTAAAAACTAGGCATCGAATTAAATGTTTTTCAATAATTAAGTATAGAACTAGTAGCTAAGCATTATTTGTAAAGAACAAGTTTAAACATTTTCAAACAAATATAAAGTATACCAGATAAACCCATTATATATTTAAAGTTCATAAACTGAGAAACCAGAATTGGTAAAACGTACCGTGTTATTAAAACAGCACCTAAAAGGTCAGTAATTCTTATGGAAGAGCTTTGGTAAATATAAACAATAAAATATAGTTTTATAATATGGGGTAAAATTTGTCAAATGTGGTAAAATTTGGTAACTTTTTCATGATACCTTAAAGCATGGTACAAAAACCATTTATTCGATTAAATTTACTTTTATGCTTAGTATTTTTTACTAAATGTGTAGTAATAAGAGCTGTAATTTTG
This sequence comes from Parasteatoda tepidariorum, assembly GCF_043381705.1. NCBI lineage: Eukaryota > Metazoa > Arthropoda > Arachnida > Araneae > Theridiidae > Parasteatoda > Parasteatoda tepidariorum. The sequence goes on along the minus strand of NC_092215.1, from coordinate 29,633,390 downwards.
AAAAGCAGATTTTCTGGTAAATCTTTACCATGCAAACGGAAAAATTATCAATTGAATGCTATAAATACCGTATATTTTGGTTTTCTTAACCAAAGTTAAATTAAGCTAAGTTAAATTTAAGTTTTTTTAGGTAAGTTTAAGTTTATTTTAGTTAAGTTTAAGTTTATTTTAGTTACGTTTATTTTAGTTAAGTTTAAGTTTATTTTAGTTAAGTTAAATCACGTTTAAGTTAAGTTTTTTTAGTTAAGTTTAAGTTTATTTTAGTTAAGTTAAATTAAGTTTGAGTTAAGTTTTTCTAAGTTAATGTTAATTTTTTTATCAGAAATGTCATTACAGTAGAGTATTTCCATGTGTGATATTTCCATTCCATGTTTTTAATTGAAAATATAAATAACTCAGTGCAAGAACAAGTCGAAATATTAAAACTATATCGTTAAAATAGACATTGAAGCCTCTATTTTAATTTTCTTTTAAATTGTTCCTTTTATTTTTTGTTAGAAATTGTTTACAAATTGTGTTTACTATATTTATTATAATCATTAAATTCGTTTTGTGTTTTATTAATGCTCTACAAAATATAAGGCAGTTATACTTAGGGATAGAGCTCAAAATAAAATCAAAGTTTAAATTTTTTAAAAATAATATTGAGATGTTGAAATTACAAATGCGACATGGAACATACACAATAAAATAAAAAGCCTTTATGAATTGATAAACATATTGAAAAATAGATATGTTGATGGGACTATAGAAATATTTATGAAGATTTATTCAACTATTTGACAATACGAGCTGTACTCAAGTTTCTGAGTGAAAATTATGCATAACTTAAATTAATAGGATATTGAAAGCTATGAGAATAGTCCGTCTGTGAATAATGTGTTTTACATGTCAGCATAATCTGAAATTGCTGGCAAATGAATCCATTTGCTTCGTTATTGCGTACTACTTTAACAATTATGGCTTCAAAAATGGTTAGAATAATTGTTTTATTGAAGCGACATTAAGAATTCTTAATAATATTGCAATACTGGAATAACAATTTGTGTTTTTATAATCTTTCATATAGTTTATTGGCCAATTTACACTGATATTTCACTAATAAAGTTTTGTTGACAGCTATATCTAAATTAATTATGTAAATACCTAATTTTAATGGCATCTAATAATTATTATGGAAGGATAACATAATGTGCATAATAATCTTCTCTATTTAAAGAACGTTGGTAATGCCGGTTTAGTTCATGTTAAATAAATGTTTCAAATAAATATCGTTGTAAATAATGGATGTTTCCCTGTTGTAAATGCATATTGATAAAAATAGAAACAAGCATTGAAGAGCAAAATGGAAGAAAATACTTCGTGGCATAGTACTAAATGAAGTAAAGTGACATTGTACTAAAAGTGATAGTACTAAGTAAATTTAGGAGCATAATTTAAAAAAAAATTAAATGGCAGAAAAAGGCTGTTTATTAAACATAAATTTTTTTATTAATGTAATATTGTATGTATTACTATGAAAGACCGAAATTGGTGATTGTCTAGCTTCACCGGTGAATGTCAATAACTGCAGGTGAATGTCGCTTTAGGCCACATGCTAGGTCGGATTTGATATTAGTGTTTTTCATCATATTTATTATATACTTTTGCATCAATGCCTAAATGTTTATCCGATAATTTTACACCCGATCAGAATAAATTAGGAAAAACATCAGTGAGAAGAATACCGGGCAGATTTAGGGATAATTATCGGTATTCTTTACCCTAATGTTTTTTAAGATTAAAATCTTCGCAGGGCATACACTTGCCCAATATTTCCAACACTGATGTTTTTTTAAATGCTGTATTCCTTGCACTGATGTTTTTAAGGTTAAATGCCAATGGCCGGAATTCCTTACATTGATAGTTTTTTAAGATTAAAAGTCTTTGCAGGGCATACACTTGCCCGGTATTTCTAATACTGATGTATTTTTTTAAGTGCAAGTGCAACATCCATTGAAATATATTATAAAATTTTCATACACTATGCAAAAAATAATTCTGCATATTATCTTGTTATTTTTCTAATAATACCATTCAAGGGTTTTTAATACCTTTTAAAAATTTTATTAAATGCAATGTTGCACAAAAAAAGCTATCTTTTTTTAAATATTTGTCACTGAATTACCGGTAAAAATGCTAAGTAACCCTACAATCATTACTTTTTGCTTGTGATAAAATACCGTCTATAAACAACACAGATAGATAAATCATTAAAAAACTGTTTGAATATCAATAATTTTGAAATACAAGCAGTTTCTTTTGAGCCTAAAAACATTTTAATTGGAATAAAAAAATAATTAAAGCTCTTTCTTTTTCGAATAATAAAAACCTGTTTCAAAAATATATCAAAGTATCGTTTTATTTTAATTAAAAATAAACAACATATTTTTGGTAGCTATTTTGTCATATATTTTTTAACTCTCACAGATATTATTTTTTTCAAATTTTAAGCTTATAATTATATTGTAAAATATAATCAGACTCGGTAGTTTTTTCAATTTGGAAATTAACTTCCAATGTAAATTAATAAAGTTATCAAACAAAATATACATAAAAAAGAAAGAAAGCAAAAATAATTGAATTTGAAAATTTGAAATTTTCAATTCTGATTAATAAGTTTATCAGACAAAATATATAAAAAAAAGTTCGTGGAGCCTCAAAATTTAACGCAGTTCATTTATTTTTTTATGTAAGAGATGGATAGTGTATTTATTTTAATCATCATAATGCCTTAAATGTTAACAAATGAAATCATTAAATTAAAATGTTTACACAAAAAGAAAATAATAAAAGAACATTGTGAAAATGAGCAAATTTGAAAACTTTAACTCTGATATAAATTAATAAATTTATCAGGCAAAATGTACCTATAGAAAAAAAAGGAATGCTTTTTAACATCAAAATGTTACGTAGTTATGTAAATGTTTGGGTGTTTATTTATGTCAATTATCATAGTGTTTTAAATATAAACAGCTGAAATCATGAAATTAAAATTTTTACACAGAAAAATTATAAAAGAAAAGTGTCTATGAAAATGATTAAGTTTTAAAACTATCACTCTGATGTAAATTAGTAAATTTATCCGACAAAATATGCCTATGAAAAAAGAATGCTTGTTTACATCAAAATTTTACGTAGTTTTTGTATTTTTCATGCAAGAGTTCGGTTGTTTATTTATTTTAATTGTCAAAGTGCTTTAAATATAAACAGTTGAAATTATTGAACTAAAATGTTTGCCCAATAGGAAAATAATGAAAAAATTGTTTGTGGAAAATATTATATTTTCACTCTGTCGTAAATTAATAAATTTTTCAGACAAAATATACCGATAGAAAAAAAAGAATGCTTGCTAACAGCAAAATTTATGTAGTTTTTGTATTTTTTCATGTAAGAATTGTTTATTTATGTTAGTGATCATAGTGCTTTAAATGTAATCAGCTGAAATTATTAAATTAAAATGCTTACTCTAAAGGTAAATTGTAAAATTAAGTAGTTGCATTTTGCGTCAAAAAAATGTCCAGTTATAATTCAAAATTACTAATTAAACAACTACTACAAGAACTTTGTTTTATAAGTTTTTAAAATAAGTATAATTAATTCTTTTTAATAATATCTGATAAAATGCATTAAAAATATGTAAAAACTTTTATTTCAGAATTTTCTGTTTGAGACTACAGATTGAGAATCAGTCTATTGTATAATGTGTAGTCTATTGTACAGTATATAGACTGTAGTATTTTATTGCGTATATTTGCTTACAGACGAAAACTTTTAATTTAAAAGATGAGATTGAATAAAAGAAAATTCAAAACATTTTCAAACATAAATTTTTTTCCAAGCTGACATAGAATAATGAATTTACATTACCTTAGAAAAATTTTCTAACAAAAATAAAAACTTAAAATTTATATTTTTTACAGTATGTCAAATAAATACTTTTTCATAAGTTTACAACTTACATGTCTATAATATTTTACTGATTGAAAAATGCTGTGTTTTATTTAATGCAAAAAATTGGTTTTACATAGTAAACAATTTCATCTCTGGCTAAAGCAGTTACAAAGATATATTGAAAAAAAGAATTTCATTTTCGGTCAAGAAGTTAAGTGTTAACATTAAGGAATTTTTGAAATGTTTTTAAATATTAAATATAAGGTTTCGTGCTTTTAAAACTATTATAAAGCAAATAGCCTATAAAAATCACCTGAAGTTTAAGTTTCTGTACAACGAATTTTATTTAACTATACATATTCATTTATAAATACAAATTATCTGTATTATATATTTGAGAAACTTAATTTAAAAATTAAAAAAGATTTGAAAATACATTAGAATATTCCAATTGATTTTAAAGTTTTCTAATATAATTTTAAATTTCGTTAATTAGAATACGCAAATATTTTTGGTTTGAGAGAATAAAAAATAACAACATTTTATTTTCGGTTTAGAATATATATGGAAAAATTTATAAAACCTTTCTTTGTATTCAAAAGTTTAAATAAAAGTTTCCATTTTCTTCTAAAGTCTGTAACAGGTTTATAATTTTTCATAAATTTTCATATTATACAAATTAATAATATTATATTAGAAAATAATGATTGAAATCCTAAAATGTCCAATTTGTTCATATTGCAAGTTATTCTAAGATGCATTGAATTGGAACTCGCAAATATTTTATATCAGAGAAAATCTAAGAATTAACAATAATCCAAACGTATTAAAAAAAACTTCAGAATATAAAAACTTTAGAACAACGGATGTTATAATTTGATAATATGTAACAAATCATTATTAATTATACTCAACTGGAATAAGCAAATATTTTATGTCGAAAAAACTCAAAAGAAAAAAGAAATTCTAGCTTGTTAATAAAAACATTAGAATATGCCAATAAATATTATAATTTGCTTATTTGACGCAATTTATTCTCTGTTACATTGAACAAACATTATATGTCAGAGGAAATCAAAAATTATAATGATTTATCAAGCATATTCAAAAAAAATTTGAATATGCGATTGGGTATTATAATTCCTAACATGTTATAAATTATTATTAATTACATTAAACTAGAATACGCATATATTTTGTATCAGTGAAAATCTAAAGAAATAGCAACATTTCAAACTTGTTAATAAAAGTTTTAAGAATAAGCCAAAAGATATTATAAATTGTTAATATGTAATAAACAATACTTAATTACATTAAACTAGATTACGCAAATATAATATGTCGGGAATTAAATAAAAAATAATAACAATATTTCCAACACATTTAATGAAAATATATGTATTGGGTATTATGGTATATGTATTACAATTTGCTAATGTGTCAAAAATTATTTTTAATTGCATTAAACTGGAATACGCACATATTTTAAATCGGAAAAAATCTAAAGTAATAACAAAATTTCAAATGTGTTGATAAAATTTTAAGAATAAGCCAAAAGATATTATGAATTGCTGATATGTAATAAATTATACTTAATTACATTGAATTAGATTATGCAAACATAATATTTCGGAAAAAAAATAAAAAATAATAACAGTATTTCAAACATATATTTAAAAAAAAATATATATGTATTGTGTATTATGGTATGTGCATTATAATTTGTTAATATGTTAAAAATTATTTTCGTTTACATTAAACTAGAATACGCACATATTTTATACCGGGGAAAATCTAAAGTAATAACAAAATTTCAAACGTGTTGATGAAATTTTAAGAATAAGCCAAAAGATATTATAAATTGCTGATATGTAATAAATTATACTTAATTACATTGAATTAGATTATGCAAACATACTATGTCGGAAAAAAATAAAAAATAATAACAATATTTCAAACATATATTTTAAAAAATATATATGTATTGGGTATTATGGTATGTGTATTATAATTTGTTAATATGTTAAAAATTATTTTTGTTTACATTAAACTGGAATACGCACATATTTTAAATCGGAGTAAAAATATATTTAATAATAAAATTTCAAACTCATTAAAACCTACACTAGAATATGCCAATAATTACTACAATTTTTAAATATATACTTTTAAATTATTAGTAAATGTACTAAATTAGAATACGGTAAAAATATAAGTAAGAAAAAATCAATAAACAATCAAAATATTGACACAATAGTTGTAAAATTTTTTCTCCTAATATTCATTGATACTAAACCACAAAATAGTAGCCATGGCGAGATTTAAGCTCAATAAACGTGAAGGTCTCATCAAAAAATTAGTGGCGCTTGCGTTATATTTATTCGAGTGAAGTTTGCCCCACTTTTAAAGGGTGGAGCACCCAATTGGATTCTCGCTACGACCTTCATCAGATACTTATGATACCGTGGTGCGTGACCTACCCGGGCATTGGTGTCAAAATATAAAGTCTCACCCACAAGGTTTAGCTCAAGGTAAACTAAATCTCTAGAATTACTCGGGGTATATTGCTGAACGAAGCACTCAAGTTATTCTAGCTGCTGCATTAATATTCAAGTAGCTTGATTAATTATGATTCCTAAAACTGTCGTTATTAGTGGCATATTAGCATGAATTGCTCTTAATAGAAATATTTACTGTCATTTGAGTTTTTATTTGAAGATTTTTCTTTGAATAAATTATAAATTTATTGTGCTTGATTCTTTTTTTCTTCTTCTTTTTTTTTGTAAATTAGACATGACCAACAATCGGCTAGTGGGTCTAGGCTGCCAATTATAGCCCACGAAGAATAGGATAAAGGTTAAATTTTTTTTAATCATATCTTATTTTGTTGAATTTTTTTTAATCATTTTTTTTCAATGAAGAGCAAATTTCACACTAAAAGAGTAATAAAATAAATAAATTTATAGATATCTATTAACTATTTTAATCAGACAGTAAAATCGATACTTTTTTTTTTGTAAAATAGACATGTCCAACAGTCGACTAGTGGGTCTAGGCTGCCAATTATAGCCCACGAAGAATAGGATAAAGGTTAATTTTTTTTTAATCATATCGTATTTTGTTGAATTTTTCTTAATCATCTTTTTTCAATGAAGAGCGAATTTCACACTAAAAGAGTAATAAAATAAACAAATTTATGGATATCTGTAAATTATTTTAATCAGACTGCAAAAACGATATTTTTTTTTGTAAAATAGACATGTCCAACAATCGACTAGTGGGTCTAAGTTGCCAATTATAGCCCACAAAGAATAGGATAAGGGTTAAATTTTTCTTAATCGTATCGTATTTTGTTGAATTTTTTTTTTTATCATATTTTTTCAATGAAGACCAAATTTCACACTAAAAGAGTAATAAAATAAATAAATTTATGGATATCTATAAATTATTATAATCAGACAGTAAAATCGATATTTTTTTTTCGTAACATAGACATGTTCAACAGTCGACTAGTGGGTCTAGGTTGCCAATTATAACCCACGAAGAATAGGATAAAGGTTAAATTTTTTTTAATCATATCGTATTTTGTTGAATTTTTTTTAATCATATATATTCAATGAAAAGCAAATTTCACGCTAAAAGAGTAATAAAATAAATAAATTTATGGATATCTATAAATTATTTTAATTAGACTGTAAAATCGATATAAATCTAAAATATTTATAATACGTATATTCGTCATTTTAAATTGGTATTTCGTTAATTAAAATTTTAATAGTTTTTATATTTAAAAGTTATAACTTAAAACTAAGTAAGTGTAATATTTGAATCTAACCAAATGAATAATAAATAAGATAGTACGAGGCTTGACATGTCTCCAAACTTTAAACGTTCTTAATTCAATTTGTTTCGTACATATATGCCCAAGTAATTGACATAACTTTTTTTCATACAACAGTTAAACTGCATAGATGTATACCGAGTTAGCCCACCTCCTTTTTAAATTTTGAACGGTTACAGCAATAGTTATAAAAACACTTATCAAAAGTGGGCTCAACATGTAGTAAAATGGCTAGGTGTAAGAAAAAAAGATTGCTTAAAGCGCCATCTGGTAAATAACTGTAGAGTTAGCGTTTCTATCAAGATATGAAAATATTTACCCCGACCTGCCCCAATTCAGGGCATACGGGTAAATGTTTATTAAAACCAAGTAAAAACAGAAAAGAACATAAAAAGCAAAAAGTGTATAAAATACAAGAGTCATATGCCAACAGCTGGGAGGGCCGCCATATAGTGCTTAAAGCCGACGGCCCACCCTTATACTGAGCCAAATTACAATAGTATTGAAGACCTCAACAAAGTTACAGAGAGTACAGTATGTGTTACAATACATAATTAGTAGTTACAAGATATAAACATCTAAAATAAAACAAGACAATTAAAAATATAAATACAATAAAAAAAATAAAAAAACTTTCTTCTTTTCTTCCTTTTCCGTCTATTTTTGTTGATAAAAGCGCTAAAAGCGAATATACAAGTGAGTAAAAACAACAAGATATAGGAAATAAGTAAATTCTATAGGAAATAAGTAAATTGCACCGTTATAGAGTGTCATTAATTTAGTATGGAACAGACACCTTATGGAAATTAAAGCTAAGAAAAGAGCATTTTAAACGCTCATTTGTTTGTTCGAAATTTCCTTCTTTGTGTCGTGACTAAACGATATAGAAAAAGAAAGAAATTAAAAACTTCTTCTTTCAACAAAATAGCTTTATTTTTAATGGGCATAAGAAAAAAACGGAGCACTTTTATAACTTCGAATCAGATTTTCATTCTCTTAATTGCAATTTTAATAACCTGGAAGCCAACATTAAATATGCTAAATAATCAGCACAAAAAGATAAGTTACTAAATCAAACCCAAAAATGAACTTTTTATAAATAAAAAAAACTTTTTTTTCAATGAATAAATTAATTTCACTTTCTGAGCACGGAAAAAACACAAGTAAAACTACAGTACTGTATGGTAATGACAATTTTGATAAGAAAACCGAAATATACGATATTTAAACCATTAATTTGGCAGTTTGTCCGTTAAATGGAAGTGGTATGCCGGAAATTCTGGTTTACAAAATTATAGTTCTTACTGCAAATGCAAAACTAAAATGCAAATTTAACCGAAGAAATGGTTTTAATGCCATGCTCTAAGATATCATGATAAAATTACCAAATTTTATCACATATAATAAAACCATATTTTATTATTCTTTTTACGAAAATCATTACCAAAGTACTTTGGTGAAAAATACCGATCTTTCTTGGTGTTTCCATAGAGCCAGAAGCACGATAAATTTTACCATTTCTGGTAGGTTTGACCATACTTTTTTTCTCAGTGTGTATTTCATAATATTTCCGTGGAAACTAGTTTCAAACTATTTGCACATTATTATACAATTCATTCATCCGAAGATGATTCATTTCAAAAAATCAGTTTAATGAAAAACATTAATGTTTATAAAAAAAAAAACTTATTTGTTACATTACTTATAGGTCTGGAAAAATAAACTAGAAAAAATTTCGATAAATAGTTTATTCAAAATTTTACAAAATTAGAAATATAAGATTAATTCCTAATCGTCTTGACAAACGAAGTTTTTGACAATCTAAGTTCAATATTATGAACACCCACAGCTGAGATTGTTTTTCCAATTTAAAATGAGAATTTTTTAACCATCAGAAATCACAGTACATAAAACGGAGCTTTAATGATAAGTATTTTTTTGTGGAGTTTTCAATCAAATATTCAAGTTTTTTCATAAGTTTTTAGAAAATATTTGTGAATAAATTTGACAATCTGAGCTCATCAATGTAATAGATCGGCAATAGATATTGTAATATTCAAGTTTTTTCACAAGTCTTTATAAATATTTGTGAATAAATTAAATAAAACTTGCTGCAACTAGCAAAACATATCTCATATTTGAAAACATATTTTTAAATATTCTGATATACATTTTGAGTAGATAATTCAATATAAATTTTATATCAGTAAAAATGCAAAGTGTATTAAAATTTTTTGATAAAAAAAGTTTTTGACAATCTGAACTCATCAATGTAATATATCGAGATACACTGGGAAATAATTTAATTTAAGGAGTGCTACGAAAAATGTATCGACTAATATAAATGAATATTTAGGTTTCTGGACAGGTTTTTAAAATTACTTTTAACTGAGTTAAATAAAAGCAACCGTAACTTATTAAGTTTTATTTCAATAATCTGGAAAATATTTGTATTTAAACACCCGAATACATTTCGATAAAATAAATAATTAACACATTTCATTCAAGTAAAAATACAAGGTTATCGTTAATCGTCTTGATGAAAGACGGTTTTGACAAGTTAAGCTGTGACAATGACAAGCTTACAAATGTGAACAATCACAACTGGGAATTCTCGACAAGTTTTTAAAAATACTTTTAACCGAGTTAAACAAAAACAACCGTAACTTATTAGGTTTTATCTTTGTGATCTGGAAACTTTTTATTTTAAAGAAACTAGAATTAATTTCGATAAAATAAATAATTAACACATTTCATATAAGAAAAAATACAAGGTTATCTGTTAAACGTCTTGATGAAAGACGTTTTTGACTAAGTAAGTTGTGACAATGACAATCTATGACAAACAATGTGAACAATCACAGCTGAGAATTATTTCTAATCTTAAATGAGAGTCTTTAAAAGCAATCACCAGAAATCACTGCACATAAAAAATGATTGCGTGATTGAAGTTTTTTGGCGTTTTTGCGTGACACATTACACAATGTAACATGAAATTCCGGGGGAGAACATAAAGTTTTGCGTGACAGGAGAAGTGGTGATCCAAAAGTAGAACGTCAAAAGACAATGTTAGACTAACAAGAAATTTGAGAATAACTATTTTTAGAGAACTTTTCCAGATTAGTAAAAGTATCACACAATTAAGCACGTGACTATAAAATTTCACTTATGGATGGATAATTAAAATATTGTTTTGATTATTATTTTTAGCTATCATACTTAGGAGTATTTTACTTTCGGCTTATTTACTTTCTTTATTTACTTAGGCTTATTTACTTTTCTGAACTACCAGAATATGGTAAAATTTACCGTGTTTCTGGCTCCATGGGAGAAACAAAACGCATGGTAATTTTACCGAAACTTTTTGGCAAGGAATTTCGTAAAATTAACTGTAAAATATGCTTTTATAATGTGTGATAAAATTTGGTAAATGGGGTAAAAATTTCAAATTTAACCTTGATTCCTTAGAGCAAGGCATAAAAACTATTGATTCAGTTAGATTTATTTTTCAGTTTTGTATTTTGGAAAACTATAATTACTGATTAACCGTTACCATATAAATGGAAAAATTATCAAATGAATGGTTTAAATACCGTATATTTTGATTGCATTAATTAGAATTGTATATATTGTTTTACCAGAAATGTCATTTCTAAGCAATACGGCAACTTAACCAGAATTTTTTTCACAGCGTGTTTTTCGATTTTGAACTTCTTAATTAAAAATTTGATTTCTCGAAAAATTGGTGATCAAAATATTCTAAAAATTTGACTGGTATTTTTTAAGAATCAGTACTATTTATTTGTTTAATTTTGTTTTTATTCTAAATGTGTGCAAATAAAAATTATACTTTTTAAAACCAAAAATTCCGGTAAACCGTAACCATATGAACAAAAACCGTTGCATATGAATGGCTTAGATACCGTATATTTCGGTTTTATTACCAGAATTATTTAATTATTTCTTGAAATGTTTTCACTGTTCTGTACGGTAATTTTTTTCGAATTCTTTTCTCCGAATGGGTCATTACAAACTTCATCAAGAATGTACATGCTGGAATTTTGACGAAATATATTATTTACTTATGAATACTGATGCATGTCATTTTTTGTATTGTTTTGTATTGTATAGATTGTTTCCTTAAAGCATGGTACAAAAACTAATGATTGAATTTAGTTTATTCAGTTTTATATATTTGCTAATAAGAACTATAATTTTGTAAAACTGGAATTTCCGTTAAACCGTTACTATATGAATGGAAAAATTACCAAATGAATGGTTTAAATATCGTATATTTTAGTTTTATTAACTAGACTTATCTATATCTTTCTTACCAGAAATGTCATTACCATTGCGGTAATTTTGCCAGAATTTTTTTCTCCTCATATACTTTGACCTTAAACTTCTTAACTAAAAATTTGATTTCTAGAAATTATGGTGATAAAAATATAATGAAAATTCGACTGGTACCTTTTAAAAAATCAGTACTATATATTTGTTTTTCTGTTAGTATGTATTTGTTTTTTGTGGAGCCACTTGTGGGTTAGTCTTGGAATTTTTTTGATTGGCGTATTATATTTGTGCTGTTTTTTACATTTTAATTTCATGTGCTATTCCATTACAGCACAATGGAAAAGTGTTTGTCGGTTCTGTCTCCGACACTGCTCTTCAGTATCCGGGGCACTTTGGACTCCTCCGAAGTCCACCAAAGACCAAAATCACACTCAAATTGGACACCCGACCAACTAAAGCCTGACAAAGAACAAAATACGGAAGATGGAGTTTCCTAAAAATCTCGACTTCCTTTCACAGGGATGGATAGACGACATAACTAGTTTAGGTCAGCTCGAATTCATTTAATACAATTCAAGTAATTATCTAAACAAATATACTGAACAAAAAATTACATAAAAGTCTCGCTTGGAATAAAATAAAAGTAGAAAAAATAATAAATAACGGTTAAAAATCGTTATATTTTTTTTGGTTCATGAATTATTGTGAAACTTGCAAAAATTGTTTCAAGGCAACAGCATGCTACTACGCAACAGAAAACAGAAAACCGTGACAGTGGAAAAAAAAAAACCTTAACCAGGTAAACGAAACTAATTTTCTTAAGTTTAGGGGACTATTTTTTATAAACAATTAAAACATATTTCGAATCAGTTGAGGGAACAATGCAACGAAAACAGAAAATCACTACAATGCCGAAAAAAAACTTAACCAGGAAAATAAAACTAATTTTCCTAAATTTAATGGACTATTTTTCTAAAAAATTAAAACATATTTTGAGTCAGTAGAGGGCATAACGTAACAAGAAACATAAAACCACGACGATGCAGAAAAAAACATAACCAGGAAAACGAAACTAAACCTCCTGAACGCTGGGAGCAAGAACAGTTTAAATTTTTTTCCAAACAATATCAGCGATTAATGGTAGTTAAAGATAAATTGGGAGGTCCTTAATGTCACAAATTAGATATTCCGAAAGTTAAAGGCGTTTCTTTTTTCCAAGGAATGTACAAATAGCTATCTGCAGCCATCTTGAAATGTAAAAAAAGAACCAGCAAGCAGCTTTAAATCGCTTGAGTTTCAAAAGTTAATAAATAGAATAATTCAAAATCTTTAAAACAGATTAATGAATACCGGTAATTCATTAACGTGCTATATCATGTTTAATCAGAATCGGCTTAGTTTCATAGAAAATTTGGAACCGAAATACAGGAAAATGGAAGATGTTCCTTTGAAAAAAAGCAGATCAACTGCCTCTGCCGTTTTTTGACATTTTCGTGTATCGGATAGACAACAATAACTGTAAGGACTATACTGAAACTATTTTCGGAAACATGGACAATCATATTATTTCTAAGAGTATTCAAAAGACAAAGAAACGTTATAAGTTCTAGTTTTAAGCTGGAAAAGAAACAGATGGACTGTAGAAAACATTTCATATGATCATGTAACATATAATCATAATTTCCTTACCGGAGCTGCGGTGGCTCAGGGAATAGAGCTTTCGCCTTCCAATAAGGTGAACCGGGTTCGGAACTCAATACGAATTCCAAACCCGGCTCGCACCGATCACAGTGCTACTGTAAAATATCCTCAGTGGTAGACGGATCGTAGGCTAGAGTCTCCTCGGCGTGGGAGGATCTCGTGGTTTTTCTCTCCATGGAAAGTAAATGTGACTTAGTTCCATCAAAAGTCCTCCACGACGGCAAATTTCTCCTAATACTTGATCCAAGAGTTCCCTTTTTTCCGGATTGGGTTCAAAATTGCAATGCTACGGAGTTGAACATTAGTAGTCGTAAACCCAAAATTGGGTCAGCTGTTCTACGACGGCTATAAAATAAAATAAAATTTCCTTAATGGGATTACTTCTGAAAGACTGGGACAAAAAACCAAGCAAGTGAAATCCAAAAAGCCACTTTAAAAAATTTTAAAAATAATTAATTTATAACTAGAATAAATACTTTTATATACCTCCTATTNGGAACTCAATACGAATACCAAACCCGGCTCGCACCGATCACAGTGCTGCTGTAAAATGTCCTCAGTGGTAGACGGATCGTAGGCTAGAGTCTCCTCGGCGTGAGGATAACCGTGGGAGGGTCTCGTGGTTTTTCTCTCCATGGAAAGTAAATGTGGCTTAGTTCCATCAAAAGTCCTCCACGAAGGCAAATTTCTCCTAATACTTGATCCAAGAGTTTCCTTTTTTTCCGGATTGGGTTCAAAATTACAAAGCTACGGATTTGAACATTAGTAGTCGTAAACCCAAAATTGGGTCGGCTGTTCTACGACGGCTATAAAATAAAATAAAATTTCCTTAATGGGATTACTTCTGAAGACTGGGACAAAAAACCAAGCAAGTGAAATCCAAAAAGCCACTTTAAAAAATTTTAAAAATAATTAATTATAACTAGAATAAATACTTTAATATACCTCCTATTTTATGTTCCTGTTATGTTCTATAATTACTACATTTTTATCTAAAAAAAGTTTTTTAAGAAAACCGGTTTATAAATTATTTGAATCTGTAACAATGGATATAAATTTTGATAGTATCGCAAGCATGACACTAGCATGTTCGATCTAACACATATAAAATAACTTTAAATAAACAAAAAGTTATACAAGAAAATTGCAATTAAATAACGTAATTATATCTATGGCTTATTGTTATAAAATAACTTAAATATCATACTTATACGTATAATCCTGATTCGGTTGCAGTTTTAAAACATGATTACTGAGAAATTATTAGTATTTGGTTGATATTATGACTACTGATTGTAAACGAAATTATGACTACTTTTAATAACGATTACAATTTGCAATTGAATACTTGAATAAATTACTAACTTTTTGGGCAACTTTGGTAAGCAGAAGAGTATTTTAAGCTTGAACATGATATTTTTATTTTAAAGTTAACTCCTTGGGACAAAATACTTATTTCTGTCACAAATGCCTCAGAAAAATTATATACTAAATTTACTTCTATATTTGTTTGAAATTATAGAAATAATTTTCTTGACATGCTGTAGATTAATTGGTTTGAAATAACGTAAATCACGAATTTAAACGTTTTTTATTCGACCTTAATATTAAATTTCAGTTTATCTAATTGAAAATCTGTTTTTTACAGCTAATCACTGATAAAAAATTGTATTTAGCTTCAGAAAAGGAGACAAATTGCATCGAAATTAAGGAAACAAATAGCATATTTGTGCCTGAAATTCAGTATTTCGATAGATTTTTGGGACAAAATAGTAATTTTTGTCAAAATATATCAGAAAGTTGTGAACTGAATTTGTTCCTATTATTTCTGAAATCGTTTGATGCTGTATCTTAATTTTTTTGACAGCAAAATTTAAACATTTTCAAATTGTTTTGTTCAATCTTAATATCGTGTTTCGAATTTGCATATTTGAATACCTTTTAAGTAAACCACCGATTAAAATGTTATATTTCAGTTCAGAAAATGAAACAAATGGAATAAAAAGGAAGATAAAAATAGCATTTTTGCCCTGAAAAATCGAAATTTCCTTAACAACAAAACTAAAACGAGTGGTTACGACTTTCTAAAATTTAATCTAAGTTAATCTTACATCAATATTTTTATAAATATTTTCATAATACTCAAATGGCTTTGAACCATGATATTGTTCTAAGTTTCTGCAACACTTCATATAGCACCATGTCGAACCATATCATAGTATAAATAAATACTTCATGCACTGAAAAAAGTAAGGTTAAAACTACCAGAATATGATAAAATTTACCGTATGATAAAATTGATTCAATGAGAACACCAAAAATCTTGGTAATTTTTAACTAAGCGCATTAGTAATGATTTTGGTAATATTAACAATAAAATATGGTTAGATAATATGTGATAAAATTTGGGAATTTTATTATGATATCTTAGAGCCTGACATAAAAATTGTTCATTAGGTAAAATTTCCTGTCAAGTTTTGTATTTTTTATCAAATGTGTGGTAAAATAAGAACTAAAATTTTGAAAAACTGAATTTACAGTAAACCGTTACCATATGAAAGGAAAAATTACCAAATGAATGGTTTAAAATACCGTATATTTTGTTTAATTAACCAGAATTATAGTTTTTTTTTTACCATAAATGTCCTTACCATACAGTCCGGCGATTTTACCAGTATTTTTTAATCGTGTACGACTTCTGTTTTACTGTTTCTGTTAATGAATGTTTCATACTAAAACAGTTAGGATCTATGCCACTTTTTATGAATGCAATTCCGTGTAACACTTTTATAAGATTGCAACAATCTTGTGTGATATTTTACTGCAAGTTACAGAATGGTTAAATATTGAACCACTTTTTTGAGAGTGTATCATATATTTAGTTACTGTTTTTTACTTTAATAATCCAGTCATATAAAAATTATTAAACCTTTTTACTTTATAAGTAAATTAATTTTTATTATTTGGTTCGAATATTTAATATCCCATTTACTCATACTATTTTATATAAGCTCATAATTATTCTACAAATCTTTTCTATTTGTTGCTTTCGTTACATTGCTTAAAAATCATTTAAAACATTTGAAACTCTGATTTATATCAATAATAAATTTAATTGTTGGAATTAATAGTTACGGTTATCGAACTTATGGCAATAAAACCACTACAAGATTAGGCAAATTTCAAAATATTTCGAAAAAATTAAAAAAGTAAAAACTTTAAAATGTACAAAATTTAGATTATTTTAGATAGATTAAGCTTTAAAAGTTGTAAATTAATTGTTGGAATGAATAATTACGGTTCCTTACCAAACTTATTCCAATAAAATCACTACAAGATTAGTCGAATTTGAAATATTATGAAAAAGTAGAAAAATAAAAACTTAAAAGGCACAAAATTTAGATTTTTTTTATTCGAAAAGTTTTAAAATAAATAACTTTACAATCTTCATTTCTACTGAAAAATGATTGGTTTTATTTTTCTTTCTTTTGCAATCTCATTTCTGATGATTGTAGTTACAGATGGCGCCAACGAAATGAAACATATTGGATTGTCTTGGATACCGAAAATTAAGAAACAAATTCTTATATTATTCATCTTAAAGAATGGATCCAGAGGATTACTCAAGACAAAATTGTCATTAAAGTTGGAAAAAAAAGTTCTTTTTAAACGGGTGAGTATTTCATACTTTTGATTTGAAATATCATTGAAATTGGTGTCCTTGGTGACTATCTTTTTTCCGCATGTATCTGAAATTTGAACAATTTAAATGTTTTTTAATAATACAAAGAAAGACTCATCAAAGTATTTAAATAAAGTGAGAGACATCTTATGTTACTTCTGAAATTCTTACAATTATAATTATGTATTAACCGTAAATTTTTACTTTTTCCTTAAAATATAGAAAAAAACTACCGGCAAGTTAGTAATCTAAAATTAAAAATTTAGTTAGTGAATAAATTTTTAGAATAAAAATGCAAGTTTTCAGTGGACGAAAATTTCAATGTATTTGTAAAAAAAAAGTTTTTTTTTCTTTTTTTTTACAAATTTGATTGCAAAAAAAAAGAAAGAAAAGAAACTTTTTTCTGCGGATATTTGAAATTTGAACAATTTAAATGCTTTTTAATGATACAAAGAAAGATTCAAGATTCATTAAAGTATTTAATTAAAGTAAGAAGCATCTTATGTTACTTCTTAAATTTTTACAATTACAATTTTGCATTCATCGTAAATTTTTACTTTTTCATTAAAATATAGAAGAAAATTACCGGCAAATTAGTAGTCCAAAATAAATATTGAGTTGGTGAATAAATTTTTAGAATTAAAATTTAAGTTTTCAGTGGACGAAAACTTCATGGTATTTCTAAAAAGAAATTATTTTTCTTTTTTTTGCAATCAAATTTGTAAAAAAAAAGAAAAAAATTATTTCTCCCAAAAGAAGTCTTATTTACTTATACAGTTAGTTCATTCTGCCAAGTTACAGTTATCCGACTTATATTTATTTATTATGAGTATAACTAAACTTGCCTAGCGTTCTTTTAAAGTGGTGGTTCTTTTTTTCAAAAAGTGAAAAATGTGATTGTGTAAGTGCTTCATTAACAGGATATATTTTATAAAAACAAGATAATTCTATCAACAACAACATATTAAAACGATAAATATTTATGCATTCTATAAAGCTTCCATAAAATCCGGGGAGTTGGTTCTTAATTTATACAGTCAACACCTTCTTTAGAAAAAGCCTAGTACCCATAATTGTAACGAATTTTAGCAAAAAAAGTAGAGTTGACCGTAAGTTTATACAACCAGCTCCCTTCTTTGAGAAAAAAAGTCCAGTGCCCGTGTAACGAACTTTGTCGAAATTAGTATGGTCGATCTTATTTGAACCGTTACTATCTAAAGTTTCCCAACTAATTTCGGGGGTGTACACATTTTTCTGTGATGGCCACAATATTAGGTTGTGGACACAAAAAAAGCTTTGAATTTTTATAATTGAAATGCTATTAAAATAATTGACACTCTTAAAAATTCCGGATTAAATTACGTGGAAATGTACCGGTACTCAGGGTGTCAGTACTTTTTACCGTTAAATCCATTTTACCATAAAATGTAACGGATCAAAAAAATCTAATATGCCATAATTTTAACCGTAATATTTACTGTAAAAATTTCTGAATCACTGTTATCTGATAAATATTAATCTAAAAATTACAGTATTAAATTTTATGGTATTATGGACTTTACGGATGCCAGATTAGGGTGTCAGTACTTTTTTCCTTAATTCTATCTAGAATTTTTTACAATGTAGAGATTTCTCTTTCATTATTTTTCCGCAAAAAAATAAACAAGATCAACAATCTTAATTATATGATTGTTTGATTGCTCTAATATTTTAAAGATCATTCAATTATCTGTAAAAAGTCTTAATAAACAAAATGAATAATTATTTGTGAGCTTATTTTGTAAATATAATTACACAAAAAATTTTCTTAATACATATTTTAAAATATTTTTAGCGAACATGATACAGGCCTTGATATCTTTGATATGTCTCTTACTGTTTCCGAAAAATTATGAAAAAATATTTTATTATTGCAATAGCGTTCTTTTTTTCTTTTTTTTTACTCATTGTATACACCACTGTAACTCGATTTTTTAACTGTAGAATGTGTTTTGTCTTTGGAATAAAGTAAAATAAAATAAAAACTCCGGGTTCAAACACAGTTAGAGCCAAAAGCATTAGTGAACGTGCAGTTCTCTCACTCCTCAACAGATGGCAGCACTACACTATATCACCTTGATTCGTCAATCGTATCTTGTATGTCGCAAACAACGTCACGGACCAAACTGATGAAAACTTTTACGTGCATATCGTTAATTTACGTCAGTAGCCATACATTTTACGAGAATACATGCAAACATGTATTTTTATGGTCACCAGTAACCAAAACAGTTTTTTTTCTGGTCTAGTGGTGATATTTACTACATTGTTCTTGAATTCGAAGCCAAAACATAGAACATTCTTCAAGCTAAAATGGTAGGAAACAGCGTCACGGACCAAATTGGTGATAACTTTTACGTGCATAACGTTAATTTACGTCAGTAGCCATATATTTTACAAGAATTCATTTACATGTAATGTCAAATTATAAAATGTAATTTCACTGTGTAATTTCAAATTATAAAATCTAACAATTGAATTGATTTGATCTAATGGTTCTTGAAAAATAACATTTAAATACGACTTCAAATTGCGAAATACGCAAAAAGTAAAATTTACATTAAAAGGCCTACATTTATTTCCATTCACTCTCCTGCCTAAACTATTGCGATCAAATTTTCCAGATTTGCGGCCACTATCCCTCACAATTCGAGAATTATGAATCCAAGTCTGTCGAAAAGGAGTTAAGTTTATTTAGAAGAAGTGCGTTTTTGTTCCTGATTTCATGTCTTCAAATTAGTGGTCGGTATATTAGTATAATTAACTACTTTTTTTATAAATGTAGTGACTACAAACTGCTTTCGAAATGTCGTGACTATATCAGTATAGACTAATGATATAGTGAATGGATATATTCCTTAGACTACTGATATAGTCTAAGGAACTGAACTTTGCTGGGAAAATTTAATTTACACTTCTGGAGAAAATAATTTAGATATTATATTCAAAATGGTTTTAAATGAAAAATTTACTTATATTAAACATGAAGAATTATTTAGATATGTTTATTCATGTTTACAGGATCCAGTTTGCTATTCTGAAACATTTTTTTTTCGAATTTGTTCATTTGATCTTTAATTTCTTTGGCCCTTATCAAAAGCTAATATTCAATTTTAGAAATGCTAGGAAATTATCAAATGCTTGCAATTTCGTTAAGTGATTAATGCTCTTTTATTTCCTCTAAGAAATTAAGAACATCGAAAATATTTTTCCTTCCTTTAAAATAACATGAATCCTTCAATATTCATTCGTATGTGAAAGTGCGACTTAGTGATAAATTATCTATTATTTCTAATTGCTAGCTTAATTATTAGTTTTACGTGATTCCAAATTAGTAATTCCTGTCATCATAAGTCACAACTCATCATAAGTCACATCATAACTCATAAGTCACCGGAGAATTTCAAATTGCAAACATTTACGACCCGTGAAGATTTGTACCCATTAAATTCGAAAAATTAGTTGTGTTAGAACCCTATTTCTTTACTAAACTATACTTAAAAAGTAGTTGCCAAGAATCCCTACAAGTTATTGTTTTTTGTATCGAACGACTCGCTACACTACTTTTTTAAAAAAACAGCACACTACACTACAAACTACGAAAAGAAGTAGCGACTACAGTAGTTTCACTACTTCCGACCACTGCTTCAAATCATTAACCCCTTCCTTTTCGCTCCCGTAAAAATGACGGGGTGAGGTTTCGCCCTCTATTTCTTGCTCCCGCGATATTGACGTGCTGGAGTGTTCAGTAGTAACACGCCAATGAGAATAAAACTAATTCATTTCTTTTGCCGGGAAAACATTTTATTTCTCATTTTGCACACCAGATGGCAGTACCAGGATACTTTTAAGGTAATTGTAGATAGTTAGTTTAAACTAGTTGCAACACTAATCAAATACGTAATACAAATACAAAAGCCAAAAAAAATAGGCACTTTTATAACCGCTTTCTTGAAAATTAACCGATCGTTAAGGGGTTAAACATATTTAAAATCAGTCCCAACGAACTACTAAGATTGAGCCCCAGAGCGTGAAAATACGACCATTTCTTTAAAAGTTATTAAAGATGTTCGCTTTTTTTGCTCACTGTATGTTTTGGCAACCTTTCAAAGGATATATTTTCAGATTTGATCATGGGAAATGCTGAAAGTAATGTCACCTCTTCTGCCGTGAAAAAGCAAACTGACAGTGAGTCTTTGAAAATATATTCATTGGTAAATGTTAAAGGAGGAGGACAATTAATAACTCTTATGAAAGACGCCATAAAAAACAAAGATTATTCAAATGTAAGTACAGGTTTTGAATTTTAAATTGGCTATAAAGTGTTATAATTTTTTAAACCAATTTTTTGATCATTTTAGCAATTTCTAATAATTATAGTGCTTTAACTGAAAGTGTATAAATCTGTCTTTTTTTTCTCATACGAAGAAAAGTAAATTATTCTTAAGAAAGGTGATAATTTCAATCAAGTATTGGGGAAAATTAAACGCAATGAAACTAAGTACACACTGAACAAACCTTTACTAATGTTTTTATTTTTATATTTTCTAGCTTCATATTGTTATTCATACACTATAAAAATTTTTAGTGTTTCTTAGTGCCAAAAATGGTGGCAGCTACTTCACACCAAAGTGAAGTGAAACGCCATACATAATTCCTGGATCTAATGTTTCCCTACACCAATTTTTTTACATTACTTTGAGTAAAGTAGCCGACACCATTTTTGTTATTTAGTAACATTAGTTTATGGAAAATGAATTCTAAAAAAAAAAATAGATTTTTGTAATAAATAATTACTTTTTCACATTTCATTCATTAATAGTCAGAAAAATCTTGAATTGTGAGGTTTACAATTTTTAACACCATTTTAAAGATTTAAATTTTACATGGTAAAATGCAAAATTTGAGCGAAAGGAACTATCTGACCGTCCTATATTTACCCCCTTGAACCATTGAGATTGAGTCCTAGAGCGTTTAGAACGGATCATTAGACCAAAAGTTATTCAAGATAGTCCGTTTTATATTTTGCTCACTGTACCTACAACTTAAATACCACAGTTTTAATACATGCAAATTTTTATTTGATTTCAAAATGCATTAAAAAGTACTAACCTGTACATGATGGTTTTAGTTTTGGGTAATAAGTTGCTATAAAATTGCATTTATAAGTTGCAGTTATTGTTTTTTGGAATTAGGTTTCTATAGTCATATTTATCAACAAAAAAAAATGATGTCAATTCCTGGTTTTAATCATCGGGTATTATCATTTTTCTCTCATAGTTAGATGATCAATTTCGAGAAATGGTGCTGCCATTTTTATATAACAACGGAGATGGGAAAATGATACCAATTCAAGATTTGGTAGTGACTCGAAATAAGGATCGTCCAAAACACAAACAATTACCTCAAAATCGAGATCCAAATTACAAACCCTCCAACAAATCAGTTGTAGTTCCTGTTGATGATCCTCATTCAAAAGACTGTACATGTACGTAAAAATGATCTTTGCTATTGTAAACTCATTTGTGATTTTTGGTTTTATACTTTTGACAATGATGATTAATCTTTTTTACAGTTGCACCTCAGTTTCGAGAAGTATGTTGGGATTTAGATCAGAGAGGGTCCCTTGGTGAAACAATTCTTCATTTATGTTTACTGAATGCGACACCAGTGCATATTGAGCTTGCCAAACGCCTTGTTCTCCTTTTCCCGAAACTTATAAATGATGTCTATCAAGTAGATGAATTTTATGGTAAATGCCTTTTTTTCATTTTGTCGAGGTTAATTGTCTATTTTATCTACAATTCTGATTTGTATTTTTCAAACATTTTGCCATGAAACGCACTCAATAAATAATTCAATATTTCAAACATCTTTTAAATTTGATTTACAATTAAAATGATCAGAACATTCCCAATGATATTTTAGAAAAAAATATTAACTTTACACTGTTAGAAATTTCTTGCCAAAAATGGTTAAATAGCAATTTATTTAATTGTTATTTTACCATATTAAACCAAAAAAGTCAAATAACCATAAAAATATAGTATCCAAGCTGTTAAGTATTTAATTTTATATCCATCGTTGAGCAGCCTACCCGATTTTGGGTTACGACTACTAATGATCATATCCGTAGCCTTGTAATTTTGAAATAATCTTTTTTTTTTACTACTTGTAATGAGCTGCACAAGTGGTCTTGCCGATGAGCAGACCTAGTGCGTTCTCCAGAGGTGGTATCCACTTTTTTAGGACCACCACAATGGGTGAGATACCGTTGGTCATGTTAATTTGGACATCTAGTTTCTGTCACACTAGATGGCAGCACCGAGACTCTATTTGGATGCTAAAGTGCACTAGGAATTTAATTTTGCCGGAAATGCCAAGAGCCAATAAGGCACTCCAGTTATCTTTCACATGCCGCATAAGCATACGACCTGGCCGCTGAGGATTTTCTGCATCCCGAAAATCCGGTGTCTGGGCCGGGTATCGAACCCGCAGACTTGGGCTCAGAAGGCCAACTACAAATCAACTGCGCCACACAGCCACATTTTGAACCAATCTAGATGACACGGAAACTCCTGAATAAGTACCCCCAGAGGTATCGATTTGTTATAAGAACATGGAGGAATTTGCGACTCGACAGATTTAACGTACATCAGTCACCATTTACTCTAAGGGGAGTCTTCAACCGGCGGGGCTCAAACCCACGAACTCTCGGACATGGGCCCTGCTCCCTACCGACCAGGCTATCCTCAAACTGTTATAGTATTCAAATTGTAAACATATGTTAAATGTTTTTTTTCCTTATACCGTTAAGCAACCGGAAATTTATCCACGCCAACTACGCCCACTTTCTAAAGGCGTATTGTTCCCGACAACTGCTATTATATATAATTATATATTCATTGAACCATTTCTTAGGATTAAATATGTGACTTTTTTAGGAGAAAATGTGTTGCACATGTCTATTGTGAATGAAGATCCTGTAGTGGTAAAGTTTTTGTTGGACCATGGAGCTAATTTTAATGAAAGAGCCAACGGTAGTTTCTTTTTACCTGAAGATCAAAAATTTTGTCGCTCAGATAGTTTAGAACATGAGTGGGTAGATGTAAGCATAAAAACTGATTATAAAGGGTAAGTTATTTTTTCTAGCTCCAAATAAATTTTTAGACAAAGTTCAATAATAAATAAAACTTACAAGAAGTATTTTTAATTCTTTCAGTGTAAGTAAAAATAGTAAAGAAATATATTAATAATCTAGAGAATAGTGGTACCAAGTGTTTCACTTTTAACTTTTTTTTAAAAAAATAAAAATTATTATAATTATAAAAATATCTGAATATATTAAGTTAGAACTAATCATGCATATTTAAAGCATGTTTCTTTTTTGAATTCATAATTTAGGCTTAATTCTTTTAAATATTTTTATAGTCGTACATTATTTTTAAGTTATCTTTTAATCAAATAATAAAGTCTTTTCTTTATGTTTTTCGTTGAAAAAATATGCAAGGTAAATAGGGAAAGTCCTTACACTCTCAGAAATGAAATTCTCACTTTTGACGGTTTAGCAATCCTTTCATTAATTATAAGAATCATTTTGCCATGATTCACGTGATTTTGACGAAACACGAACTCTCAAATATCTGACAAAAATGTTTCCTCAACTCAAAACATCATCGTAGTGCATTGTTTTTTTCTTATAAGAAATATCGTAACAGCCCAGTACCGTAATTTCAGCAGAATTTTGTTTTATATAAGAAATATTATTACCGCTTAATACCGTAATTTCAGCACAATTTTTTTTCTCTATGCAAAATCTTATTTCTTTTCAGATACGTGTATTGGGGTGAATATCCATTATCTTTTGCAGCGTGTTTAGGCCAAGAGGAATGTTATCGTCTCTTACTTGCTAAGGGCGCCGATCCTGATATTCAAGACACAAATGGAAATACTGTTTTGCATATTCTTGTTATACAAAACAAACTCGTAAGTATTAAAAGTATTTTTTTATCTAATGAATAGTCATAATTTTACTTTCTTAGGCTGATTAAATGTTAAAGAACACGTTAACATGTACGAAAAATTATTCCTGCGTCACTCACCAAATGTTTTTTTTTCCTTAAATATTTTTTTACAGATAGATTTTAGGTATTCGAATCACATCACACATCAAATTTATTAGGTCACACAGATCAAATTTCGATGTAATTATTGAGCTCTAAAATGCCAAAAACTACAATTCTTATCCAGAATGCGTTGTCACGTTTAAAGAATTTTACCGACGAAAAGCATTATTGACTGTTCAAAATTTTCATCGTAATCGGAAATTTAATGTTTACGTTTGAAAATGCTAGATTCAAAGGAATAAATTATAAAATTCGAATAAACATTCGATTGCTTTCAGTTATAAATTCAAAAGTTCCTGTAAATTCTTGCAATTTTACTAGCATTTTTATAATAACAATTTATCAATTTAATTATTACTCACACTAGAAATCGTTTGAAAGAAATTTTTTTTGTGAATATTTTAAACGTGATTAATTTGTAAATTACACTTCTGGCACATTTTTTGTGAATGGAAAAATTAAATTTTGCGCTTAGTAAGAAAACATGTTAATTAAAAAAACTATTTTTTTAGTCCTTTTATTATTAGTTTAGGAAATTTAGAGCGTAAGCTATAAAAAAATTGTTTAAAAACTTTCACTTACGTTAAATATCTTAAACTGTGTGGAATATATAATGTTTTAAAAATATAAACTTGGCATATTTTTAAGAAATAGATTAAATTAATAAAACTATTGTTTTTTTAGGAAATATTTGATATGTCATATGAATGTGGAGCTTCTTTAGATATTAAAAATCGTCAGAGTTTGACACCTTTGACCCTTGCAGCAAAGTTAGCAATGAAGGACGTAGGTAGTTTATTATTGCTAATGATATTGAACTTTTTTTAAAAATATGCTAAATCTAATAAAAAAGTCATCTATAAAGACTGCTTAGTTTACGACGAAAATTATTTTAAATTTAAAAATAGTTTTTCAATAAGTTTTGCTAACTGATGCAATGCGATATGAATTGAAGCTTAGCATAATGAATGAACAGTAATTTCTTTTTATCCCTAGTAGAATATTATATGTTATTTCTATTATCTTAAGACGATAAATATATGACAGAAATGTAAAAAATTAAATGTGTTGGCATAGATTTTATTTATAGAATTGGGCTTTAGTAATAACATTTTTATATAATTTTGTTCAATTTTCCTTCAATATTTGCATAGAATTCTTACTATAAATTTTTTATTATTTTTTGTTACTTTCGTTTTTATAGTACTTTTACTATTAATAAGTTACTTATTTCATGCTTAATAAATTTTTTATTTTGTATATAGATGCATCTCTCTCTCCCTCTATATATATATATATATATATAACAATA
>NC_092215.1:29501434-29606252 GCF_043381705.1 Parasteatoda tepidariorum | reverse complement strand
TTTGTGTGTATATATATATATATATATATATATATATAAAAATGTAACTTTATTTTTTCCCCTCGGTACTGATATTCAACTAATGAATAATTAATAATTCAGATAGTTTACATAAAATGAAAATTATCTGGAATATTAGAGTTATGTATATTTTTTATAAGTTTCAAATCAACTGTTCATATTTCAACTATCAGTTTGCAAATAATGTATTTTGTACTATTGCAGATATATTTTCATATATTATCATTACAAAGAGAAATATACTGGGAACTTGGAAACATTACATGTGCTGCCTATGCTTTGGATGATATTGATACCATTAACAGTCAAACTGGAGAAATTAATAAACTCTCCGTTCTTAATCTTGTTGTGTATGGGGTGAGATAATACTTTATGCCATCTTGTATATACTTTCTTTTCATTTAAATAATTATATTTAGTTGATAGATAGACAAAATCTTCCGTAATAATCCCGTCCGCAGCATTTCAAGTTTCTAAGATTTGCATTTGACTGTAGGCACGTACCCCACGACGTGCAAGGAAACATGGGAGGCTCGACCAGTCCATTATTTTTTATATTACAACATTAAGATAGTTGATGAGTACCATATATTTTCTTTGCTTGCAGGTAAAATCAAGCTAAATCACACGTAGCATCTTTCTCGTTCAGAAGCAACTTTTTTTTAAAGTTCTTTTCTTCTGAACCATCTGTCATGAACATATAATTAACAATAACATAATTGACATAATTAACACAATTAACATAAGTAACACAATTAACATAATTAGCTTAATTAACATAATTAGCATAATTAACAAAATTAATATAATTAACATAATCAACATATTGCATATAATTAACATATAATTGGCATTAACATATAATCTGCATAGGAAAAAAACTAATTTTGTTAAACGTTTTATTATGCTTCTTAGATATTAACATTCAACGTACCATAACCAGTTATAAGATCGGTTATCGGTTGTATTGTATTGTATTGTATTGTAAAATGTTAGTATGTTTAGTGTTCATAACTCTTTAGATTCCATAATTAATAACTCTTTAATAACTCTTATTAATAACTCTTTAGCCAAATAAACTTCCAGTGGGGAGGCTTGACCCATTTAGTACATTGAGCAATCATTGATAAAAAGGTAGCTAATTTAAGTGAAAATAATTTTTAGAAAATAGATGACAAACATTACTACTACAACTACTTAAATTTTTATTTGACCATTTTTTTCCAAGAAATTTCTGTGTAATAGTATTATATTCAAAAAAATATTTTTTTTTAAAGTCAGAGACTCTTAACCGAAAACTTGTTTCAAATTCCTATTAATTTGAATTCAATTTTAGGAAAAAATAGATCATTTGGACATGCTAAGTGGTGTCCTAGCTGATCTTCTCAACGCTAAGTGGAACAAATTTGTTAAGTTCAGGTAAGTTCACAACATATTTCACAATATTTTTTTTAAAATAAAGATAAAAACTCAACTGGCTAACGCATTATATTTGACGAATTTCATTCTTTTTTCTTTTTTTTCCAGATTCTTTCGCCAATTCTTAACCTTCTTCTTATATTTTGCAATTTCCTTAAGCTGTTTTGTTATGAGACCTGGACCATCAATTCCAAAGTCGTACAAACACCATAATCACTCACATTTTATGCATTCAACATCAACTACTATGTCACCAATCAATATTAATTTAACATCTGACGTTGATCAATGTTATTTATTGAACGCTGATAAACCATCTGATTATGTAAGTAAACTTTTTAAATCATTTTTAAAAATGCATTAGATTATTCTAAGAATGAAGCGTTTTTGAGTTACAAATAATAACAGTATTGAATTAAAGAGAATTAGATGTTATCACTTAATACCGTACTTTTACAATTTTCATCCAAAAAATTTATGAATAGAATTACAAAGGATGAATATATTAATTTACTTTCGAATTACAGAAAATTACAATGAATTACAGAGAATGACAATATTGAATTACAGAGATTTACAATATTGAATTACAGAGATTTACAATGTTGAATTACAGAGATTTAATATGTTGAATTACAGAGATTTAATATGTTGAATTACAGGGAATTGCAATATTGAACTATAGAGATTTATAATGTGGAATTACAAAGATTTGCAATGTTGAATAACAGAGATTTACAATGTTGAATAACAGAGATTTACAATGTTGAATTACAGAAAATTTCAATATTTTCATTTTTTAAAGATATTTCTCCATACATTTTTCACTTAAAAAATTTATTAATCGTTTTTTTCTAAGAAACACAACTTTGACGGATTCTGCGCAAAACCCTTCTTGAATTTATAGGTATTTTAGCTGATATAATATTGCTGTTTTACTTTTAACTACATTTATTAACTACTGTTTACTAATAAATTAATATGAAACTTAATAGAAAATAATTACAAAATTCAAAATTTAATCGAATTTTTAATAAAAGTGTAACAACACTTTGAAAAAAGAATAATTTAATTGTTTGTTAAGGATATAAACTAGAGGTATACCTTTTTTTCCAAATTTTCAATTTTACATTATATTTTTAATTTCGCCTCGAGACAGAAAAAATTGTGCCGAAAGAAAATGGAGTTCTATTTTTATATAAGTATTTTCTAGATAAATATGAGTAATTTCGAAAAGAAAAATGACACCCATATTTTTATGCGAAACTGATTTCAAATGAAATTCCACGTTACAAAAAATTTTAAAAAAATTGCAAAGTATCCCCCTAATGTTAGATATATATATATTCTTTTGAATTCGCGTCTTTGGGACTAGGTAAGAACTTTTAAAAAAAAATTCTTTAAGCATTTCTAAACTTAAATGGAATTTTAGAAATACAATGAACCCATATTTTAATATAAAACTAGTTTTAATAAATTTGGCATTCTAAAAAAATGTATTTATTCGAATATTTTACTCTAAAAACAAATTTTAAAAATTTCATACTTTTTTTAGATATATTTGAATATTTTTGGAAAATTTGAAGCAAATACTTTAATATGAAACGAGTTTTTTGCAATGTAAAATTTTATGAAAAAACTCGTAAAGTTACGTTTTCCTGATAGAAGTGCCTTATATACTTTGCACTCAGCGTGCTTTGGACTAGATAAGATATTTTTAAAATGTTTATAATACTATTTTTAGATGTATATGAGTATTTTCGGATAATGTTACGCTCATATCTTAATATAAAATCAGTTTCAAAGTAATTCAGCGTTTCAGAAATTAAAAATCCACATATTATATACCCTAGCGTCGACATATTATATATAGCGTCGACTTATATACTTTCGACTTATCATGTTTTGATCTAAATAAGATTTTTTTTTTTAATTTTCTGTAAGTATTTTTAGATGCATATATAGGCCTTTTTTTTTATAACCGCTGTTGAGCAACAGACCTAA
Organism: Parasteatoda tepidariorum; assembly: GCF_043381705.1. NCBI lineage: Eukaryota > Metazoa > Arthropoda > Arachnida > Araneae > Theridiidae > Parasteatoda > Parasteatoda tepidariorum. The sequence continues at coordinate 29,602,808 of NC_092215.1, read as the reverse complement.
TTTTTTGGGGTTAACAACAACTAATGTTCAACTCAGTCTTGTAATTTTGAATCCTATCCAGAGAACAAAGGAACTTCTGGATCAACTATTGGGAGAAGTTTGCTTTCGTGGAGAACTTTTTGATGGAACTAACCCGCATTCGCGTTACATGGAGGTGAAAACAACGAAAACCTCCATGTAAAGCAATATAAAAATATTAGGAAAACGTTTTCCTAAATTGCGTCATCTATATTTTAATATGAATCCAGTTTTAAAATAATACAAAGAATTATAATAAATTCGAAAATTCGCAAACTGTCCACGGGCCCCTTAAGCTATAGACTTATATTTCCTCCTAATAAAAGTTTTTTTTAAGAATTTTCTTATTCCGCTTAGTCATTGATTGGATGATCTCTGATTTGATGCTTTGCTCCCTCTCCGTAAGATACCGCTTCATTATCAGTATCACATGTATACTGTACACAAAAAATCAACATCATATTGCTTTTTTTTAATTTAATGATCTGATTTGCACATATATTGATTCAGTTTTAATTGCTTAAGGTGCTAATCAAAAATATAAAAAATATTATTTAGACAATATTTTAAGTAACAAAATCAGACATATAAGTCCCCTTTTTCTGAATAAATATACTGTTTTTAATTTTTAATTTATCTATTTTTTCAGTTATTTTTTTTGTTGGCTCTCAAAAATCGTAGGGGTGTTAGCCACAAATTGAAAAAATTATCCTAGTATAGTTTGTCTAAAGTAAAAACTCCCCCCGCTTCACAGTCTGAGCCGTCTTTTGCTTATGGAAACAAGAACGTTGTTCTGAATACACTATTTGTACCAAATTTATTGGTGGAGCTTATTGTTTAATAAACAAAAAAATTAGTATTTTAAGGCTCAAACTTTTCAATCCAAACTTGTCGAAAATAAGTATTTCAAGAAACGATGTGTTTTCGTGTCTGATTTCGTAACATAAAATATCGTTAGTACAAGTTGATTAAAATATTTCATCTTAGTCTTTTTCAACAATAAAAATTGCCTACTAATAGGTGAAAACCAAATCACTTGATCAAAGGTTATTAAGATGTTCTGTTTTTTGCGCACAGTAAACATACCTGTCATGTTCATTAAATCAAATTTTAAATGTATGTTAAGTTTGGCCAATGCAAACAGCTTTGATAAATTCCACAACTGTTTTGATCAGTATCAATTTAATAATTTATTTAGATCAATTTTAAATTATTTAAGATAAATTTATTTTAATAACTTTTTTAAGCACAAGTCTAATTACTTGACATTAAGTGATGATAAAACTTTCTGTTTTTTTGCAGGTTCGATTTGTATTGGAATTTTTAACTCTTGCAGGAGCCATGCTTTATTTATTTGATGCTTTCAGAGAACTTAGATTTTTAGGCTATCAAACATTTACGCAAAATATGGTGAATATTTATTACATTTAGTAATTCTTGCTATTAATTAGACAACAATAATATAGACATTTCATTTTACCATCTGTTTTCTTAAATAACTTCCCTGCAGCAATGTTGAAAAGGCCGTAACCCATGCCCAGTTTTGAGAAATCTTGACCGAATAAGGACTAAAGGGACCATTATCTTTTAATATATAGCCTAGATAGGCCTAAAATAGAATTGTTCGATTCGTTATATAGATTGAATTTCATTATATATAGATTCAGCACTGTCGTGGGGCAAACCAGTTCGACAACCCAAAATTTGCATACACAAAACACTTCTCACTTTTTTTCGCTCATAATTTTCACATTTTCCTACATTTAATTTTGTGGTTGCTACCGCTGTTAATATCATTCGTCCTCGGCAATTGTCTTCATCTCGGCATTGCATACACAAAACACTTCTCACTTTTTTTCTCTCATAATTTTCAAATTTTCCTACATTTAATTTTGTGGTTGCTATCGCTGTTAATATCATTCGTCCTCAGCAATTGTCTTCAATGTATTAAGGGGGGACCCCACCCTGAGATAGTAAAATATTAACGATTTTCTTGAATTTTTGTTAAGTAATAGAGACAATGCAGAGACTCCTTGTTTTTTTATGTTATTTAGCTACAATTTAAGTCTCTTTCAAAATTTTTCTTTTACAAAATAATAAAAAATAAGTTGGTGGCAGCTCCGTGTGTGGCTGGTCAACAAAAAGTAGCACCTCACTAGCCTCATGGATTTAGAAGACCTGAAACATAGGAAAACGATGTAGATTTTCTGAAACATAAAGACACTATCTAAAAAGCAGCATAGAAGTTTTTTGATTTTCGCAAAATAACCAAAATGGCGCAACTTAAAAAAAAGTTAAGTTTTTCGTTAAAAAAATATTCATTAAAATACTAATATAAAATCGAAATATAAAAATGTCAAAAAAATTCTATGCTAAGCTATGCTAATAATTCTATTATATTATATTCTATTATAAAGAATATATTTTTAAGTAATTTAAAATAAAGAACAGCTTATTTTGTTGTATAGATCATGAAAAAAAGTTAGGCCAGGTCAAAAAACAGCGCTTCGAAAAAAACGCGTTTAAAGTTTTGACTTATGGTAGGGGAAAACGTTTAATTGCATATATATAATTGTCGATAAATGAAATGCCTACAATAAGTTTCTATATACAGTCAACAGAATGGATGAGACACAAAAAAATTGTCGTCCTTCCTAATCCGGCCGAACGGGCCATTCTACCTGCTTAGCGACGACTCTCTATTTTCCGGTATAACCTCTAAACGAAGTTAGGTACCGAGAAATCGCTTTAGACAGACATTAGGAAGGGTACTAAGATTCGAAAAATGCAATAAATTTTTTTTCTAATTTTTGAAATATTCAGGGTGGGGTCCCCCCTTAAGTATTTGCACAGATCCGTAAAATACCACATCTTGTCTTGGAAGTCTTAATATTTTATTTTTATCACAAATCTGTTGCATAATTAATGTACATAAGTTTAGATATTTTTTTTACGCACGGGGCAAAATATCTGGTAGTCATATGCATACAATAAATTATCAACAGTTTTAATATTCCTATGTACTTTTTTTCATGCAAATATGTATAAATTTTAATAACAACAATTATTTTCTCTTGCTGATTTACGCTACTTTTTAATCTGTTCTACAGATGACAGTTCCTTCTAGAGTTCTGTTTATGTGCTCTTGTAGTATGTTAATGATAATGATTCCTCTAAGGATGGCTTGTTCACACCAAGGGGAAGATTTAAGCGCTGTGTTTGTTATGTTAACTACAGCTCCATATTTTCTTTTCTTTTGCAGGTAAATATCATTAATTTCTCTCATTTTTTATTTTAGTGCGGTAAATATCTATAAACTACTGTTACAGGAATGCAGAAAAATGATAAGGGTATTTGTCTTTACATAAAATTTGATGAAGACATTTTCTCAGGGGAGAAAATTAGTGATAATATTAATTAAAGTTCTTCAAAATGCGAGTGTAAAGGTTTATTTATTTATTCATTTTCAGCAGAAAGGAACAAGTTTTTATACAAATATTTGATCTTACCAAATTCGAGTGTTAGGATTTCAAATCTGAAATTAGTTTTGCTCCAAAAGGTACAGATTTTTTTATTGGCAATTTTAATCCATTTTTTGGTCGAAACATGCAATTTTAAAAACGTTATATATAACAAGGGGTAGCGTAAGTGTTGCGACAAACTTCTAGGAGAGTTAGTGTACATCATCAGGATTAGAATTTCTCACAATGCCCGGAAACATCGTTGTACGCAGCTAGGAGAGCTTTCCCAATATGATGCGTTCAGAAGCAGAAAAAGAAACAGTTCATAGTAGGGTAGTATGAGGATATTTCCGGGCATGGGTTCCCGTACAATTTTAATCCTGATGATGCGCCCTAACTCCCCTAAAAGTTTGACACAAGATTTATGTGACCACCTATTACATGTACCGTTTTTAAATTCGTACATTTCGACAAAAAATAGACTAAAAATGTCGTTTAAAAAAAAACTGTTGCTTGAAGAGAGAAGCCGATTGCAGATTTGAACTCAGCTATCCGAAAGTATCTAAAATCTGTAGAAAAATCTCATGCGGCAGAAAATAAAATTGTTCCCTAGTGTTGTTATTATTATTTAATAAGTCGGAAAAATGTTTCAACTTGCTGAGATTAGAAATTTTGAGGTAAATTTCGATAATTATACTAAAGCTACTGAACCAACAACCTTTTGACAAAAAATGTACGTTTTAAATTTTTAAATAAATAAAAATTGGACTTGATTTAATTTTTTAAATATTAAATACACTTTGAGCCTAAAATAAAAATAGTGAGTTATTTTATCATCATCATCACAACAGTCCATGCAGTTCTCCTTGTCGCCAGATATTGCCAGCTCAATACTCTGATTGTTTTGAAAGCCACGTTAATCGAGTCTATCCATCTAAGTTCTGGATTCTGTAGTTTCTTAATTTTGAATGTAAGTATTTTTTGTTTTGCAATACTTTCCAATTACCAAATGAAAAAAAAAATTAAACTAGCGTTAAATTAAAAAGGCAACTTTCCCGCTCAGTTTATGAAACTACTGATTCAACATAGAAGAAGAAGTAGCAGGCATTATTTTTAATTATTTAAAATTAGCAAACAAAATGTGTTTAAAATACCATTTGAAAGAAAGTTATACTTCAGCAAAATAAGGTATACTTAAATCGATTTAAGCTCGGGAATCAATATGGTATCGGGGATATAATCGAATTAAGCATAGAGCAACAAGATATTGTTGTTTTGATATTAGTTTCTATACATTATCTTAAACGACAGCGTTCTAATATAATAAAAGGTAGCCTCAATTTATCTATAAATTGAGGACGCTTATTCGAATACCCTTATATTTATAGTATACTTCAGTAACTCAAGGTATACGTAAATCAAGGTTTACTTAAATCAATTTAAATTCGGGTATCAATAGTGCAAAGGGGGTACCTTGGCGAGCAAAGAACAAGAACTTGGCGAACAATCGATTTAAGTTAGAAACAACAAAAAATCGTTGTTTTGATATAAATTTCCTTGTATCATCATAAATAGCAGAGTTCTAATAAAATGAAAGGTAGCCTCAAGGCTAGCTATAAATTGAGGAGGCTTATTCAAATACCCTTATTTTTGTAGTATACTTTAGTAAATCAATGGATACTTTAGTAAATCAAGGTGTATACCTTAGTAAATCAGAAGAGGATACTAATCAATGGATACTTTAGTAAATCAAGATATGCCTTGATAAATTAAGGTATACTTTAGTAAATAAAGGTATACTTAAATAAATATAAGCTCCGGTATCAATAGGGTATCGGGAATATAATCGATTTGAGTTAAGAGCAACATTGTATCATTGTTTTGATATTAAATTCCGTATTGTATCGTAAATATCAACGTTCTAATCCAGTGTTTCCCAAACTTATGACTTTTGTGTACCCTTTCTAAATTTTTCGTAACCCTGCGATCCACTAATAAAAAAATTAATGTATTAATTACACACAAAAGTTAAAAATCACAACTGTCTGTTGACACCACTAATTATGAACTGTTAACTCTGCAAAAAATAGCCAATAGAAAAATACGTAATTGTAAATTGTCATGGCTAGCTTTGTTTTTAAATAAAAATTTTTGAAATTTTCGTTTGTGGCAAGATACTTCGCATAAGAACGCGTACCCCCGCTAAACTGTTCCCGTACCCCTGAGGGTACGCGCACCACTTTTTGGGAAACACTGTTCTAATCTAATAAAAAGTAGCCCCAAGTTTAGCTATAAATTGAAGGCGTTTATCCAAGTACCCTTATTCTAAACTAATGAATATTTCATTTTGAATATTCTTTTTGCGTTTATGTAATTATTCCAGTTTAAATTTTCATATTAAATTTAATTTAATACCATAACTATAAATAAGTTTTATGGCCTAATGACAGTTATTTATTGAAATTTTTATTTAAATAATTTATAATTATTGCCTAGTTAAATTATTGCATACTAAAGAAGAATTTACGCAGAAAAATTTTTTTATTTAAGGATTAGTTAGAATTCATAATGAGACATAATGCAAAGAAGCTTTGAAATAATAAATTTTGAATATTATTTTTTGAATTTGTGGTCTTAAAAGAGAATCGTATTATGACTTATACATAATTCTGCCTACTTTTTTTATTACCTTTGATGCAATTTTGTCGGTAAAACTGCGAAGCCAAATTAAATCTGCTGCGCCTGCGGTCGTTCTGGGCTAGTTCTGCTTATAATTTTAAAACAAATTATTTTATGATACCGCAAAAAGTTAAATATATGTAATTAATAGCTTTCTTAATAGTTATTATGTATATATTTAATAGTATGTGGTAAACTAAAATATTTTTTATTAAAAGTTCAGTAATGACTTTTCGATAGTTAAACAATAAAAGTTTATCATATCAACTAATTTATAATATCTAAAATTGTAGACAAATTAAAGTTTAACTTTAAAAATTTTTGCCCTCTAACTTAACTTTAATAACTGCTTTTTAACTTAAAAAAATTATTAAAAGCTAATTTTTAATCTTCTTTAAATTAAGTTTCAGTTATACTTAATTAATTTTCAATACTTTAAAGTAGAACAAAATGAAGTAATAAAATTCTATTGATAGTGCAGTTAATTTCTAATTAATTGAACCATTAGATGTAATATTAATTGTTAGTTGCTAATTTTCGCCTTTTAAAACTTTCAAACCTGCCAATGAATCATATAAATACAAATACTCTCCTCAGATAAGTTTTTTGAACTTTTCAATGGTTTTTCAGATCAGTAAGAAGGTTCTGCTTATATATACGTTGAAATAACTTATCAATAATAATAAGTTAAGAAAGTATAGCAGTAAATTTAAAATATTAAATTGAAACATCATTATTAAAATAAGTGAATGCTTGGATCTTTTTAACAGATGTTAAAATATAAAGTAATGCATCCGGAAGGTAATATTCATGAAACTAACTTGTTACCAAAAATTGAATTAAAATAGTTTTTCTCCGCTTTCCCATTTTTCCATTGTGATGAAATATATTTATGTAAGTTACATTGCAACAAAAAATGTTAAACGCGTGAAAAATTTAGCCAGACAAATTCTTATTTTTCCAAACTAAATAACTAGATGGCAGCACTACAATTCAATCATAGTACAAACGTTAGTCCCATTTTCTCTGATCAGAAAATAAAATTTGAAGAGAAAATATCCGTATGAAATTAGTCGAAAAAAATATAAACATAATTATTTGGTTAATAAATAAATTTAAAATTTTAAAATTAAATAAATTTTCAATGCTAATAACTGATTTTTTTAAACTATTAATGTGTTTGCAATACTTCTTATGACTTAAAATATCTAAAACCTTTGTAAATCAAAATTATGTATTTCTTTGAAAAGACTATTTTTTCATGGCAATGAAATATTTTCATGTGTTTCAAATGAAGGCTTTTATTTTTATGGGTAAAAATTTCATGTATTCCAAAAATCTAAAATTAAGTTATCCCACAATTAAAAAAAATATCAAATAATTTGTGAAGTTGTTTAAACACCGGTACATTCAGTAACATTTGTGCGGGGAAAAAAAATCCACTGAAATTTTACTCATCTGAGTATTTTCTATTGGATCATATTGTAATTTTACTGTTATATTCATAATCATAAAATGTTAAATCAAATGAATATTTAAACGTTTGTAAAAATATCGAAAAATTAAGGCTTACGACCCATAATGACTACTTAAATGATAAAGAAGTTATAACATAAAACTTATAAATCATATAAATCTTGTTAAATTTAAGTTATAACCAATTTAAAAAATTCTATTGTCACTTACTGATGCATTTTTAATCTATGAAAGAGAATTCAATGAAAATTTACTAATTTTAGATTTTTTTTCCCTTTCTTTTATGATTAGTTTATTTTAAAAAATTAACTAATTGGTGGTTAATTTTTTTATGATAAAGGCCTGAAATAAACATTTGAAAAACTAGACATTACTCTAAATTTTCTTTTGCAATATTAAATAATTAATCCGAATCTCATTTAGGTTACTCTTGAACTCTTATATTTTTTTAACTTTTGAAAAATCTTTATTCACAAGTTATTCCTTTTAAATCAAAATAAACATAACAGCAGTTTGAGAAACGGACTCTATCTTAAAGATCTTTCTCAATTTTCTTAGGGAGGCATTTTGAGCTATGTCCATTTTTTCAAACACACACTTCAAATTAAGTCCCTTTTTAAAACATGCTCTTCAAATTAAGTTCTTTTTCTAAGCATGCATTTCAAAATAAGTTCCTTTTTTAAACATGTACTTCAAATTAAGTTCCTTTTTTAAACATGCATTTCAAATTAAGCTCCTTTTTTAAACATGTACTTCAAATTAAGTTCCTTTCTTAAAGACGCACTTCAAATTAAGTTTATTTTTTAAACATGTATTTCAAACTAAGTTCCTTTTTTAAGGACGCACTTCAAATTAAGTTTACTTTTTAAACGTGCACTTCAAATTAAGTTCATTTTTTTAAAGACGTACTTCAAATTAAATCCTTTTTTTTATACACGCACTTCAAATTAAGTCCATTTTCTTCAGCATAAATTTTGAGTTATACACGTCTTTTAAGCTGCATATTTATATATTATATTTATTTTAGTTATTTGTTTATCTTTTTTACATATTTTGAGCTATAGTTATTTTTTCAACTATTTACTGAAGCGCGCAATTTCAGCTGCTTACCCGAAATAATAACCGATGACAATGTTTCTATGGATTTTCTCTAAAGCAACAATAAAAAGTATAACTAATATTGTTTTCTTTCTCCAATACTAACAGACGAACTGAATTCAGTAAAATATTGTTTTTAAAATATCGCTTTCATTTATTTCCGGGAAGAGCTAACTTTCAATATTTCAGAGCTTTATAATGATGACTAGTAGACAACTAGTTAACTAAAAACCGATTCATTGAAAGAAGGATATAGTTAAGGGGGAAATAGTTAACTGTTTTGCATGTTTCTACCTTCTCAGGAATAATAATGAGCCTTGAAGACAATGAAAAATAAAAAAAACACCCATGAAAAGTTACATTTTATTCGAAAGCCAATAAGAATGTAAATAAATAAAAAAAACTTGTACGCTTTAGTTCGTATTTAATTTCATTTATTGAGAAAATGTCAATTAATAATCCAAGAAAACAATAAAACTATAATAATTTATTGTAAATGAAATATCTGACGAAAGACTCCAGAGAATCTTGCTTAAAAGTTTAAAAAAAAACGAAAAAAAAAAAACAGGATGCATCGAGGGGTGATGTCTCTAATATAAAATTATTATATATATATATATATATTGCACTACAAAATTCTTTATTTTAATTTAACATTAACTCATAAAAGGACAACAAAACAATAAACATGATATTTTTCAGAAACTTCTCTTATAGTATAGTTTTAAAATTATAGAAATAGTTAAAATAAACTCGAGCTTGATGTTGTGAAGTAATTCAATAAATCATATGATCTATGTAGAATTTTAAAAAAAAAATAATAAAAAAATTGAAGAACATTTTAATTTTTCGATTCAGATGCACAACAAAAAAATTCCAGATAAATTACAGTAAAAAGTACTGCCGCCCTGAGTGCAGCATACATAAAATCCATTTTTACCATAAAATTTTATCACGTAATATATTATTAAAAATATTTACTTAATTACAGTCATTCAGTAACTTTACACTGAATATTACTTTAAAAATTGCAATATATCGGATTTTTTTGATCCATAAAATTTTACGGCAAAAATAGATTTTATGGTAAAAAGTACCGGTCCCTGAGTGCCGGTACTTTTCATCGGAATTTGGTTCGGAGTTTTTTGCAGAGTAATTAAATTTATTTTATTCAACGTGAATAAACAAAGGAATATATTGCTTTTTATTAGTATTTTTTTCAGATATTTTTATTTAACCAAGAATTAAAGAAGATTCTGATGTCACATGTGCTCACCTTGGAAATATTGTTTTAATCATCTGAATTAACGGCATTAGTTCATCACCTGCCCTCTATAGCGCGTGGAAATGCATTTTATCCTGATTTGTCCCACTCAGCCACTGATGTTTTTCTTGTTTTGCTTTTCATATTTTTTCTCTCTCGACTACTGTGGGTTTTCTAACTTCATTTCTCATTCTTATTTTTCCAATTTTCATATGGCAACTTTACATCTTATATTTCAAATAATTCTTTCTTCTTTTCATTCACGTCTATCAAGTCTTGAAAACGGGCTCCTATATTTGAAGCTCTTAAAACATATCGACTGTTATTTTCTTTTTATGTATTTTTGAAGCGAATAAAATTTTTTAATTAGTCAATAAGAAAATAGTTAGTCAAGATAGAGTTTTAATTAGAAAATAATTAGTCAAGATAGAGTTTTAATAAGAAAATAATTAGTCAAGATAGAGTTTTAATAAGAAAATAATTAGTCAAGATAGAGTTTTAATAAGAAAATAATTAGTCAACACTGAGTTACAATAAGAAAATAATTAGTCAACACTGAGTTTTAATAAATGAATTTTTTTTCTGTTGATATAAAATGGTTTTATTCAACAAAACTATTAGGATTGTAAATAAGAAGTTTTAACTTTGTAATACAATAATCTGCATATTTTTAGCCTAAAAGTTTTTCTGACAGATCTTAGTTTGATTGAACATAAATCATTTATACAATTTAACCTTATTTACTTTTCACGAGTTGCATTTTTTTCCCAATTCTACAATTGACTACCATTTATAAAATTTATGGTTACTTTTAAGTATGCAATTCACATTAACTTCCAGTTCATACAATTAACGTTAACTTTGATTTATGCAAATCGAATTAATCTTTATTTCTTACAATTAACGTTAACTTTTATTCATGAAATTTAAATTAACTTTTAATTCGTACAATTAGCATTAACGTTTATTCATACAATTTAAATTAGCTATTAATTCATATAATTAACATTAACTTTAATTTATACAACTAACATAAATTTTTAATTCTTAAACTTTTCTTTAACTGTCATTCAAATAATTTACAATAAATTTTTAATTCATACAATTAACGTTAATAGTCCTTCATACAGTTTGAAACAGTTTTTGATTCTTACAATTGACGCTAACTTTCATTTATGCTATCCCCATTAACTTTTAATTACTATAGTTAACGTTAACTTTAATTTATGCAATTTCCATTTAATCTTATTTCTTACAATTAGTGTTGACTTTCATTTATGCAATTTACATTAACTTTCAATTCTTACAATTAACTCTAACTTTCATTTATACAATTCCCATTACCTTTTAATTCTTAAAATTAACGTTAACTTTTAGTTATACAATTTACATTAACTTTCAATTTACCCAATTAATGTTATTCTCATAACTAATGTTATTCTTAACGTATTAAACATTTAATTCTAAAAATTAACTTTAATTTTATCTATATAATTTGCTTTAACTTTTAATTCTTACAATTAACTTTAGCTTTCATTTATAAAATTTACATTAATTTTTAAATCTTAAAATTAACGTAATTTTCATTTATACAAGTAACGTTAACTTTCATTTATACAATTAACTTTAACTTTCATTCCGAAAAGCTTCATTCATATTAGAACTTTTCATTTAGGTCATCTTTATTGTGTTGAATAGGAATGTGATAGTCATTTTGACCTTAAACAGGAAACCTGTTTTAGTGTTTTGATAAGAGGCTCTGAAGTTTTTAAAGCTTATTTCCGTTCCATAGAATGCATTATTTCGTTCGCAAAATACTTTCTATTTTGTTTTACTTATACAAAAAATCAGAAACATCAAACCAGTTCTTTAATTTATTTTGGTTTAGAAATTTGAATCCCTCAGATGAAATTCCTTACCTTGATTTCAAAACAATAGAATTAAGTAGATAGGGTTTCTTTATCTATTTTTACCAATTATATTCAGAATAGTTGAATCTAAGCAATTTTTTCTATCGTCATAAGGAATCTTTTTCATAAAAGGAATAATGGCGTAGTTGGAAATAACTTTTAGCTTTACCATTAAGCGTTTATAACTTTTATACAGTTTAATTCTCAATATAAATACTTTGGATTTATAAATGTGATGAAATTTTATGTAAAAGTTAAGCTTTGCTTTTCTTTTAATTCCTTTAATTGTAAATTGATAAACTTTATTTTAATTCTTACAAACATATTTTTTATTTTTATTTTATATAAATGCAACAAGACACGCCAGTTTCATCACAAAGTATAAATAACGAACAGTTTTATGTTTCACAATAGAAAAGCTTTGTTCATAAAGCTTTGCTCATAATTTTTCAGATTACATATTAATTAGAAAATATATTTCTACTTTATTGTACTTTTTTTCATTTCTGTTATATTTTATTTATCTTTCTTTTACTGTAATAAAATAAAAAAAATTTCGAATAAATGTTATCAAAGGATTATTTAAAATATATTTTAGGAATAAAAAAAGTAGAAACTTCGCCAAACTTGCCTTTTATAAAAAAATATTTTCCCCCTTATTATTAAACTTATTTAATTTTGCATTAATTTCTGAGAGTAATCATATAACTTACAGAGAGCATTGTTTTAAATGATATTTTTGTCTTGCATTTTTTTTTCTTTTTAGGAAAGTAATTTCTTTTTAAAAGAGTATAATGTTTCAAAGCATGCAATAAAACAGTTGAGTTTCGTTACAATTAAACCTTACGAATACACTGTTCGGAAATGAAAAAAAAAATTCATTGTTCTTTGCTTAAACTATCTTCTTTTCTTATTTACCTTTTTAAAAAGGACAAAAACTGCAAAGAAAATTGCTCGAAACTTTTCATGTTTTCAAGATATTCAAATAAAACTTTTTTCTTTAGTTACAAAAGACGATTGACTACAAAATTATGGAGGAAAAAAAATTTTCGCGCATCGCGCATTTTTTCATTTTATTTTATTTTTGCACTACTTAAATACTCTTATCTTGCATACTTTTAAGTGAACTTTTTTCTAATTTTAAAAAAAATTGAATTTAATTTTAAATTGCTATGAAAATTTTATATCATTTTACTGAATATTTTTAAGTTAAAGCAAAAAACAGACCAAAAAAAATTTTTTTTTATAAAAATGTCCATATCTCGATAAATATTTAAGCTACAATTACGAAATTATATGCAGTTGCTAAAAATAACAATTAAAGTAATCGATACAAGTTACAAGCTCATTGATTAATTATCTGGCACAGGGTGTTTGAAAATACTTGTTTTCTTTCATAATTTACTGTAGGCCCCTCAAACCCATGAAAGCTTTAAACCTTACTGCAAAGTATGAAAACATCGCATGCACAAAATAACTCTGAAGTTACAAAATAATCTTCTGACTATTTCTTGAGAAATGTAATAAAATGTTACAAAGCTGAAAAGCATTTATAAAAAGTATTTTTAAATGAGGTATAAATTTTAAATAAGCATAAACAGCAACTAAAAGAACATTTTTAAAAACAATAGGAAGCAATACTTAATATTTTTTAATTAAGAAAATTAGAAATTTTTTTTAAAAAATCTAGAAAACAAAACAACAAAAAGATATATTCCTCTCGTCAGTTAATATGATAATAGCAGCAAAATAATGCTTTCTAACATTGTATTAATGTAGCCAAAGCAAAATATATCGATGCAATAATGTGAGGAGCTCCAAAAAAACTAAGAAAATAAGAAACCTTTTAGAAAATAAAACAAATAAATCAAAAGTTCAGGAAAAACTTGAGAAAAAAAATTCGAAGAAGTACTAAAACTAGTATTTTTGCATTCAAATTTGTAATTTTGTATAATTTTGCACAATCATATATTGTGATTATGAAATTAAAGTAGCTTTATAAAGTTTTAATTTTCTTCCATTCTTTTGACTGAACGAATAGTAGGTGTACTCAGCATTAACGATTCTAAGAAGGAGGAAAACTGATAAAATTTTATTTTTTTTCCGGTAAATGCTTTCGTCAGACACCTATTTAATCTAAGTAGTAAATTGCTAAAAATAGAACACGCGATATATGGCGAGAACGTAACATTTGCCATCTGCTTGAAATAGAAATGGTTTTAAGCTCGTGAAATTATCTATAAATTAAAAGATAATTTTAAATGCTGTAAAATACATAACGAAAACGCGTAATTATGAAATCATTTATGTAAAACTGTAAATAATAAACGAACAACTAAATATGTGAACAAAACTTAACTCTATTAATTTAAAAACTTATCCAAAATATAGACTTTTAAAAGGCTTGGAACAAGTTGAACAATAATATCGTTCAAAAATTTCTAATATAAACAAAGTATAGAGAATTTGTCATGTTTTCGAACTTTTTGAACTCGATAATTTTAATCCTATAGTTAAATTTGAACTAAAATATGATTTAATTTAGCACTTTATTAGGGTTGTTGTAAATTAGTACAATAGTATAGCTCAAGGCGTTTTAATATTTCTAACATGTGTGCAGATCTCTAAAACCTTTAACTTTTGATACTAAAAAAAAATAATAAAAAATAATAGGCACACTATTTTTACACCTCCAGTATTGTTTGAAAATGTATAAAATATCAGAAAATAATCGTGAACATCGAAAATTTTGAAGCCCTTATTGTGTTAAATTCAATTAATTAATCCTGAGGTTACGGTTTGACAGGGTTACGGTCTGGACAACCTAGAGAATAGATCGAATTCGATTAATGATTCCTGAGATTCACCCATATGAATTGGTCCAATTTTTCTGAGAGTGCTATAAAATTTTTAAAAATGAATCTAAAATATATAGTAGATAAATTTGTAATAAAAATTATATGTTAAAAGCTAATTAATACATAGATATTTCGTTGATGCTTCTTTATTATGATTATTGTTTTAAAATGGAAAAAATAAAGGTACCGTTCATATACTGTACCGTTGATTACAATAGGTAATTTGAGCATTCATAATATATAAATTAGTTCAATATTTAATTTTCTTTTTGGAAAACAAATTTATATTAATTTAGTAAAAAATTACGTGTGGTAAAATTCTTTTTAATACTCCTTTTTCCATCTAATTTTGGAAATAGCATCTGAGATAAAAGAGTTTATTAATGTGCAAGAAATATTAATTTAAAAGCATATTAATTGAAGCGGAGAACGCAATATTTTTTCTACTTTTATTTCTTTTTCACTACGATAAGTAATTAATTGAATTAGCAGGTAACTGCATTAATTTTCATTAGAGTTAATGTAAATCGATGTGAGTCTGCATTTAGAAATTAATTTTAATTTGAAAAACGAAAGCATAAAACAAAATTGTGACTTGTCTTTTTTTAGAAAAAAAATATGATGTAGAACTAATTAAAATAAACATTTCAAAAGCATTTCTCATTTTTATCAATATTTAGAATGGTTGAAATTAAATAACTTTGTCGATGACTGTAAATCCTATATTTGTATAATATTTTTAATTAATAAAAGATGTTTTCAGTTTCCTATCAGCACTTAATAATTTATTTTCAAAATATAATTTAATTTTTTCGAAATATAATTCTATTTAATTTATAAGGCCTTTACTCATATCATGCTTTTCATAGAATAATTCTATACAATAATATGAAGTATTTTCCAGTTCTTTCAACATTTAATAATTTAATTTCAAATGTAATTTCAATGCTGGTCGTCTGTATTAGCCTTTTCATTCATATATATAATTTAATCGAAGCACTGTTTCATTTCTATCAGTGTTTAACATTTTGTCTTTAAATATTTCCTAACTTACATTTATTAAAAGATATATTTTAAGTTGCTATTAACATTTAATATATTAGTACTAAATTATAATGTTGTTCTTGGAGCAATAACTTCCGTCACAATATTTCGTAATATATTAGATATGTATTCATTTATATTAGAAATTTTTAAGATTTTATCTATATTAAATAATAAATATTTCTTCGCACGAACAATATTTTTCATTTATTAATACGAGATATTTAGAATTTCTACCAACATGATGTATTTTATTTAAAGGTGTTTTCCATTTGTATAAAACCTTTATTCATGTAATATTTTGTATTCAATTTGTGCGATGTATTTTTAAGCGTATTTCAGGAATTTGGAATTAAATATTATAAGCATCTTTTCTTTCTTTGAAAGAAATATACCTTTAAAATTTATACAAATTAGCAGTCAAATACTTTTATTTTAATCAAGAAAAAAATATTAAAATTATATGAATTATTATGGAGATCAATCTGAGAAAATTATTTATTCAAGAAAACAAAACTTATTTATTTTTGGTCGTTTTGTAATGAGAGAAGAACGCATTTCAATTTAGAAATTTTGATTCATTTTCCAACTCGAATCAATCGATCTTTCAATTCGAATTCAATTTCGAAATTTTCGCATTTCAATTTCAATTTCGAAAAATTGATATTCGGGGCTTCTTATTTATTTTTTGCTCTGATTGACTGATAATAAATAACATGGAAATTTCTTGATTTCGTTTTTAAAAAAATGAATTAAAAATTATGTATTTAGGGAGGTGCATATCGATTTTAAATTTCTTATTTATTTCTTATAGAGGATTCAAACTGGTAGGCCCTTTCGTTGTAATGATATACAAAATGATTTTAACTGATTTACTGTGTTTTGTGACAATTTACATCGTGTTTGTGCTTGGATTCGCTCAAGGTAAGTACTTTAATAATTCTGTTTGAACTCTCTCGTTCCAATTCCTTACTCTAAAATTCCTTTGTTCTATGGTTGGTTGGTCGGTTTTAATGCCACTTGCCAAACGGGCAAGCCTGCTTGGTGAAACCGAGCAAATTAAGGCAGAGTGTGCGATTCTCGTTTTTTCAGTGGCGCCTTCTATGGCCAAGAATTCGACTTCTGCCACATCATACGTCACGCCTGTTTTATAAGGCGGACCCATTCATACATCCATTCATTCATCCTCAGATCGTAATTTTGATCTGAATCAGAGAACGATTGATCTCCAATCCAGTACCCCCAGAGGTTCTGATTTGCTATGGGAACATGGAGGACTTTCGCGACTCGACAGATTTAACGTGCATCAGTCACTTTACTACACGGGGAGTCTTCGGCCGGCGGGGTTCGAACCCACGAACTCTCGGACGTGGGCCCAGCGCCCTACCGACCAGGCTATCCTGCCCCCTCCCTTGTTCTATAACTTCTTGAAAGGAAAATAAAAGTAGTTTTAGACAAATGCGAGAAATTTTGGCTTTTATTTAGATACTACGGGATCTTTAAAAAATGACGAAACATTACAAACCCATTAGCAATCACACGAGCTCAACCAATACTTCCCAGAAGAGTGAAGGCTCCGATCAGATCAATGTAACGAACATAAACTGCGCAGGGGGGTTGTATCAGAACGTCTGGACTACAAAACTGAGCAGCGGGGGTTTATTATAAATATGTCACATAGTTATGACTACTAAAAGATCTGATTTCTCATTTATGGTAACACGTGAAAAGGCTTTCTTTCTTCTGGAAGGTGTTGGCTCAGCAGAGATGCCTAGATTTAGCTCGGATCTCACAAGGGCTCATAAGATGAAAAGAGTTTTCAGGCTCAATATAAAAACATTATTTTGTTATACTTTCTTACCTCCAAGCTAAACAGATTCATGAAATTCATTTGCTTAATTTATTAAGCATAAATATATGAATAGTATTAGCTGCTATGGTCCAAGAATAGGTAAACTCAAACTATGTGTATTATATTTACACGAATTTTGGTCTTTATTTGAGATGATAAATCTACAGCTTTAGGCTAAAAAAAATCTAACTAATAACTTGTTTTTATCTTCAAAAAATAAATTTCCTATTCGAAATAAAAAAATATTGTATTAAAAGCTTTCAAGCTCGGAAATTCGTAAGCGAGTCCAAACTTTTCTCTTGAACTAATGTAAATAATTTTTCTTTTAAATATATATATAGTTTTTATTTTTTTTTTTCATTTTAGTATTTATTATTTTTCAAAATAAGCTTCCTTTTCGAACTCAGAAAGTATTGAGTTTTGAAAGTTTTTGATCTCGGAACTTCCAAAATAATCTAATTCTCTAAATTGTATATATATATACGAATTAAGTCACCAAAAACGCTGTTAACGAGTTACAAGAACTAAACTTATAACTTAATAAAATAGAGACTATGGAACTGAACATTTTTATGTTATCTCATATTTTACTAAAACTATTAAAATTACTAGATTTTACCAAATTTACTACCAAATAGCATGATAATAAAACCTTATATAGTTGTTGTAATTTGAACAGAAGTTATTACCAAAGAGCTAAGGTAAACATTATTTTGATTTTCTCATAAGGCAGGAAAAAAAACATACTAAATTTTACTATATTCTAGTAGTTTTTATCATATTTTTTTCTCGGTGTAGTAATCGCAATAAGCTAAATTTTTCCGTAAATATTTTTAAAGAATACATTAAATAGCTGCGTAAGCAAATGATTCTAACTATTAAGAAATAAGTATAAAAATATCTACATTTTGTTAAGATTTTTATCTGATGGTAGCATCATTGCGCAGTTAATTACTTTTGTCAATAAACATACTCAGGATTTCAGTGTTGTTGTTTTTTTTCAAGTAAAAAATACACTCCTTTCTAATTAGAAACGAAGAACCTTGATTAAAGCCATCATTCTTTTCTATTCAAAATAAGTCAATGTTGTAAGACTAATTCGTTATAACTTCTAAAGGAACAATGTGTTTTGAAAGAAAATAAGTTTCTTCAGTTGTTTAAACAGAAGCGCTTACCGTTGAAAGTGGGAGTTGTTTGAGCAATTAGAGACGCTTTGGCCAAGAATGCGATGAAAGAATTTAAATCGGAGTAACAAACACACCATTCTTTAAAATTGCATCTCTTCCAGCTTGTTCTCTTGGTTTAGGCTTAAAGAAAGTTTCGTATTTAAATAGTTTATCTTGAATTTCAATAATCAGGCCATTTTTTTCTTAATTTATAGGAAAATAAAAGAACGTTATTTAGCTTTTGTACATCAATCTCTTGGATACAAGTTTATTAAAATTCTCCCCCTCCAACTGGAAACTGAGCATTTTTTTTCATGCACTGAGAAAAAAATTTTTTTGCAAAAACTACCAGAATATGATAAAATTTACTGTATTTCTAAATCTATGAGAACGCCATAAAGCTCGGTTATTTTTACCGAAGCGCTTTGGTAGTGACTTTTAAGAAAATTTGCAACAAAATATGGTTTTATAACATGTGATGAAATTTGGTAATTTTATCATGATACCTTAAATCATGGCAAAAAAATGATGCATTCGGTTAAATTTACTTTCAGTTTTGTATTTTTTACTAATCATATGGTAATAAGAACTATAAGTTTGAAAACCAGAATTTCCGGTATATTATTGCCATATGAAAGAAAAAATTAGAAAATGAATGGCTTAAATACCGTATCTTTTTGTTTTATTAACCAGACCTTTCAGTTTTGTATTTTTTACTAATCATATGGTAATAAGAACTATAAGTTTGAAAACCAGAATTTCCGGTATATTATTGCCATATGAAAGAAAAAATTAGAAAATGAATGGCTTAAATACCGTATATTTTTGTTTTATTAACCAGAAGTATTATTTATTAACTTTATATTATTAACTTTATTACTAACTTTAACTTAAAGCTTTATTTTTCGTCTTGCCTATGAGAATTGAATGAAATTTTAAATGGACAAATAGTTCAAAAATTTAAAAATTTATAATTTTTTTTTATAGAAATCAAAATTTTCCTGTCTACAGGAAAATTATAAAAACCAAACAATTTTTGAGTTTTGCATATTTTTACATGTCTAAACAATAAAGCCTTGGAGTTGTTTTTTCAAATAGTTAAAAAAAACTAGATCACAAGTGCTTTTAATTTTAAAAAAAATTTAGCTTTTCTGAACACTGTCAATTTTCGCTATTCTTATTATCAGCTGAGAGGGAGCAGTTTAAAGATGAACAAAACTGAAATTAAGGACCAAAAATAATTATTTCAAATTTATAAAAAACACAGAACAAGAAAAAATCGCTTATATGATCACCAAAAATGGTGACAAATACTGCACACTGAAGTGATGTTCCGTGACACCAAAACCCAATGATAGCCCCTAGTTCTGTGAAAAACCTAGAATGTTCCTTTACACTACTTGGTGTAAAGTAGCTTCTATCTAACACCATGTCTGTTAATAAGTATCACTAAAATTTTTACAGTAAGATATGATACACATAAGAGTCAGTAAAGTTATTTTTAAGAGACAATATGAAGTAAGAATCAGTAATTTATTTGCATACACACACACATTCACGAATTGTAAAAATAAAATGAGTTAGTAAAGCAAATATACTCGTAGCAAAGATAAAATTAAGACAAATTCAAACTAGGCTTAACAGAACAGGAGCGGATAGAAATTATACATTATAAAATAATTTATTCGATTTACAGAGACTTGAAAATTAAAATATAAGCATTCTTATTACACAACTAAAAATATTCATACATATTTTTAATGGTGAACTTTTTCTGCAGATGAAAAGCAACATTGAAGAAAGCTGCAAACACTCGACAACTAGTATCGGTTGTAAACAATTACAGACGAAATCAAAACGAGCCGAAAATTTTCGGTATTTAAAGCTTTCATATACCGTTTAAATTGTATATGAAAAATCGATTTGGTGTTAACTTGAAAAAAAGTGTTCATGCACATAATTTTAGAGTTGTTCAACATCGAATTCGGAGAGATGTTACACCACAGATATAGAGTGTTAAACGGAATATTATTCGCCAGAAGGCTTTATTTCATATGACGAATAACTTTGTATGCGCTATATTTTTATTTACTATATTTTTCAGTCCACGGTTCAATAAGTGATCAATAAGGAGCCATGAGGCAGTGAGTCTATGAGGGAAACCTGATGAATGTGGTTAATAACATTAAATAGAATATATATTTTGACGCACTGCATTGCAGATATTTTATTTGGAATTTTGACTTGTCACTGACATTATTAGGTAATACAAAATATTTCTTAAATTAAAAGAAAAAACGACTGGAATTCGGTTTTGTATGCAAAAAAAAAAAAATTTCATGCAAAACTCAAAACAATACAACAATGAATTCGTTGAATTGCAAAAGAACAGTTAAATTTAAAGAGCCTTGCAATGGGCAGATAAATTGCAGCAAAAAACGATAGGTTAATTAAGTATTGTTTGTCTTCAGTGTCAGAAATAACATATTTCAGGTGGGTTGCATATTTCTTTTCGAAAAAAAACTGAAATTAAACAAAAATTACAAAGCAGAACATTTTTTTAAATAAATGATACGAAAATTAAAAAATTAAACTTTGGAAACAAAATGTAATGACTTTTTTGTTACAAATAACCGAAATTTTTGCTCAGTTGTTAAGTAAAAGAAGTTACAAGTAAATGCAATGATTTTCAACAGTAGCAAAGTACAAGTAAAAATATTATTTTAAAGAAAAATAATGAAGCACAAGCGAAAGTACTACCATGCACGTATATGCAGGTTATTTGACGAAATGAGACTACTTTCTTGAGAGAAAAAAAATCATTTTTTCGTTTATCACATTCAACTTTCACAATTTTGAAACAAACTGTGAAAATTAAATTACTTCATTTGCAAAGTGTTCTTTGAATGAAGAAAACCTTTATAAACCATATTGAGCAGCAAGATGTTTATTGTTCTTATTTGTTCTTGTCTTGTTGTTCATGTTTTAATGTTTCATTGTTCTTGAATTAACGTTTTATCGTTCTTATTTTAGTATTTTATGGTTCTCGCTTAGTGTTTTATTGTTCTTGTTTTATTGTTTTGTTTTAATATTTTATTCCTCTTGTTTAAATGTTTCATTATACATGTTTTAATGCTTCAATTATACTTGTTTTAATGTTTCATTGTTCTTTCTCTAATATTTTATTGTTCTTTTTCATTATTTTATTGTTCCTGTTTTAATGTTTTATTGTTCTTGTTTCAATGTTTTATTGTTCGTTTTTTAATATTTAATTGTTCCTTTTTAATGCTTTATTGTTCTTGTTTTAATTTTTTATTGTTCTTGTTTTAGTGTTTTACTGCTCTTGTTTTAATCTATTTACTGTTATTGTTATGAAGTTTATAACTGTTTTATCTTTTTGTTCATGGAAACTAATGATGTAGAATCAAGTGTTTTTGCAATAAAAAAATTTGCTTCTAAAAAACTAATCAACATTAACCTTCCTTAAAATGCGACTAAGCTATTAAAACCAGATGCCATTTTTAATTCAATAATTATTTGAACTTGGCAGCGTTTTCGCGTAACCCAATTAACTACTTATCTCGGTTACAGTTTGACTGCCTCATTTCCTCCGAAATAAGCTAAAAACAAACTTCATGGTCTTCACTGATTATTTGAATGTATTTATTTAATGCCAGAACCTTCTGGCAACGGGGATTCTCTAATATTCTCTTCAGTGATAAATGGACTTTTCCAACCGCAGCTAACTATGGGTTACTGCCATATTTCCATGGTAACCATTGTTCTGTTCCGGTCATTTATTTGTTTGGGTAAAATAAGTCAACGCAATTTTGATGCAGAGTAATTCCGAAAATAGTAGCCACGTCATAAAGATATGAAAAGTTAAGTTAAGATATGAATTTTGCACACGCTTCGAAATTGATTTCATTTTATTTCTAGTGGATGAAGAACATGAAGCAACATTTATAGAAACTTTTTTGAATGGATATATGTGTTTAAAATTGATCTAAATTGTTCGAAAACTAGTTGTAAAAAAATTTACGTCCTAAATATGTAAAAAGTTAAGCAAAGATATGAATTTTACATACGTTTTGAAATTGATTTCCTTTTATTTCTAGTGGATGAAGAAATTAAAGCGACATTTATAGAAACTTTTTTGAATAGCTGTATGTGTTTAAAATTACTTTAAGTTGTTTAAAAACTAATTGTAAACAATTTCACAGCATAAAGAAATAAAGAGTTACGCTAAGATATGAATTTCATGCACGCTCCGAAATTGCTTTCATTTTATTTCTAGTGGCTAAAGAAAATAAAACAACACTTAAAAAATTCCTTTAATAGAAGCATGAATTTAAAATTAGTCGGAATTGTTTAAAAACTAATTATAAACTGTCTACATTATTATCCATTATTTTGCATTATTATTAGCAACATTATTATCTATTATTTTGTATTATTATTAGCAACATTATTATCTTATATTTACATTATCTTCAAATTTAACTATCCCTTTGACGCAGATGGGACACCGGTGTCCCTTTATATACTTTTCTTCTGACGCTCTAATTACAAATAAAAATATATTTTGGTATCCAAGTATAATAGAAAAGTCTAATAGTTTTAAAAAAATTTCAGATTAGCATATATATGTTAGATTAGGTTAATTTTAAACAAATTGTGCATATTATTATCTATTATTCTGTATTGTTATTAGCAACATTATTATCTTATATTTACATTATCTTCAAATTTAACTATCCCTTTGACGGAGATGGGACACCGGTGTCCCTTTATATACTTTTATTTCTGACGCTCTAAATACAAGTAAAAATGTCTTTTGGTATCCAAGTATTATAAAAAAGTCTACTAGTTGCAAAAAAAATGTGTTAGATTGTCATATATATGTTAGATTAGGTTAATTTTAAACAAATTGTCTATATTATTATCTATTATTCTGTATTGTTATTAGCAACATTATTATCTTATATTTACATCATCTTCAAATTTTATTATCCTTTTGACGCAGATGAGACACCGGTGTCCCTTTATATACTTTTCTTCTGACGCTCTAATTACAAATAAAAATATATTTTCGTATCCAAGTATTATAGAAAAGTCTAATAGTTAAAAAAAATGTTAGATTATCATATATATGTTAGATTAGGTTAATTTTAAACAAATTGTCTACATTATTATCTACTATTCTGTATTGTTATTAGCAACATTATTATCTTATATTTACATCATCTTCAAATTTTATTATCCTTTTGACGCAGATGGGACACCGGTGTCCCTTTATATACTTTTCTTCTGACACTCTAATTACAAATAAAAATATATTTTGGTAAGCAAGTATTATAAAAAAAAGTCTAATAGTTACGAAAAAATATGTTAGATTATCGGAATTACATTCGTACTAAAAGTCGTTGATAAATTTCGGAATTTGAATGGAAAAAAAAACCTTTTTTTTATTCATATTCCAAAATTAATCAATAATTGATTTTATAAATTAAAAAAAATTTCAATGATGAACAACTGTTTCTCTTTGCAAATAAGGGCAAATTTGAGGAATTATTGTATGGAAATCATCCTTGCTTGAAAGATTTTACCTTTAACGTAGAAAAACGCAGCTGCGTTCCACGCTGTATTTCATAACCATAAACTATTAAAATGCTAAGTATAATATTTTCACTCATTTTGAACCTAAATTAATACACAAATAAAGAAAAAAGCATAAATATATGTTTAATAAAAATTCCACGTCAAACGGTTAACCATATTTGCCCGAAAACAAAACGCAACCTATATATGCGTAAAACTTAATGAGTGATAAAGGGGTAGGACCAGATTGTTCATATCAAATGAATACTTCTGTCTGTTATCTACCATTTAAGCTTGAAGAAAACATTGAGTTTTGACTTCAAATCCAAATAAAAATATCCATAATATTAATATATTTTATAATTAATTCATTGCTATATTTATCTATATTGCTTTGATAAAATTCATTGTGAGAAAAGATAATATCCAGTTTAGAAGAGTGTGAGATATTTTGGCAAGAGTTAAAGTCTTGCTTTTAAAGTTAAGTCGTGCCAATTCTTCACCTTTTGGCAAGCCCTCGTGGCCCAATGGATAAGGCATCGGTCTCCTAAACCGGGGATTGCGGGTTCGAGTCCCGCCGAGGGTACGGATCATATGATTTTATAATCGATCTTAATTTTTCTTCTTAAGTAATAGTGCTTCGTATTCTATTTTAAGCTTTAACTAACTATGTAAATTAGGGTGCGAAAATTGGTTATTTAAGTGAAAAGGCCAGAAAATATTTTCGAAACTCCATCAACTGCTTTAAAGATACATAAATGCAAAAGGAGGTTTCAAAATAATTTGAAACTAGGTAAAATTACGCTGAAGATAAAAAAAATAAATCCTAGTGAAATATAAGTGATTCCCCCCCCCTTGAGAAATAAACTGGCTCATTACTTTTTTATACACTTTGTTGTGGATTTCACGCACTCAATAATATTTAGCCAGATTTTAGAAATGGTTTTGTTCATAAAAAAAAACATGAACTTAATCAGGAAAATACAAAATTTGTAATAAGCCAGTTAAATAGACTTCCCGAAATAAGAAATTAAATTAAGACTTTTGAAATATTTTTATATCATTTTCTTTTATTCAACAAATTTATTTCAGATTATATATCAGCTAATAAAAATTATTTTGTAGCTTAAGATGATGCAAAAATTTTATATTTTAACCGTAACTTATGCCTTAACAAATCTTAAGAAAATATTAAATTAAACATAAAAAATCATGAATAATTATTAAAAATCATCATGTTTGCTTTAAAAAGTTCCATGATTTTTTTATCATCTGTTACACAAATATGTATTATATGTAGAAAAGAAAAATAATAATTTTGAAATTGGCATTTTCGTTGACCACCCTAACTAAACTATTGGAACAATTTTCCAATTTCAACCTCTCCCTTCTTCCAATACTTTTCCGAATAGAATCTCCAAATCAGTAAAAAAAAGAAAAATTTTATTCAGAGAAAGTTTATTTTTTGTATTCTCTAATATCTTAATTTAATAAATATTTCTATTTAATTCAGTTTCACCAATGCTATTCAACTATCATTATCCTATGTTGATTATCCTATCATTATCCTATGTTCAATTATCATTATCCTATGTTCAATTATCATTATCCTATGTTCAATTATCATTATCCTACGTTCAATTATCATTATCCTATGTTCAATTATCATTATCTTATGTTCAATTATCATTATCTTATATTTAGAAGAATACAACTTTTCGCATCAGGTCATTTGATTTAAAATTATTTGTGGTATTTTTTATCTAATTGTATTTGTCTGAGAATTATTTTTTCTTAAATATTACTAAGTTAATAACAGTAATAAAATCATAAGGAACAGAGATATTTTAAACGTATTTTTTACGCTTAAAAAAACTATAGAAACTATAAACTGTACTAACTTCAAGCCACCTTTTTAATGCAAACGTGAAATGAAATGTTTATTGTCTAAAATCCTTATTTAATAAATACTACTATCCGATTCAATTCCACCAATGCTATTAATTATCATTATCCTATATTAATCTCACTAGTCTAGAAGGATGTAACTTAGTGCATATTATTAGATCATTTGATTGATAGTTATTCGTGGTTTTTTGATTTTTCATGCAATTGTATCAATCTAAGAATCGTATTACATATCATCTATTTTGGACTTCTAACGATTTTTTCCTAATGCACCAAATGCCTTTGGTAATTGTTAAAATGAAAAAAATCACAGTATTTGTTTAAAGTAATAGTTTATGATATTTCGAGTTTCATAGCTGAAATGTACATATGCCACATCTCCCTCCCGAGGCAAGCCCTCGTGGCCTAATGGATAAGGCATCGGTCTCCTAAACCGGGGATTGCGGGTTCGAGTCCCGCCGAGGGTATTTAAGATTAGTTTTTGTAATGCATCGTAAGTCGTTTTTCATAAGTAATAGCGTTTTGTATTGCCTGCCTATAATATATTTTGAAGCTATAAAAATTCTTTCTGAAATCACTAAGTGTCTTTGGGAAATATTGAAACAAAAAATCATAATTTATGTCTATATATTTAACAATATGTACTATTTCAAGATTCATAGTTATAAAAAATCGATGCATATCGAAATCAGTAAAAAAAAACATGTTTATTCAGAGAAAGTATTTTTATATTCTCTAATATCTTAACTTAATAAAATATTTAATTCAATTAATTAATTGAATACTTTAACTAACTTCAATTCTTCCAATACTATTTAATTATCATTACCCTATGTAGATCTCACTATAGTCTAGAAGCATACAATTTTGTGTACATTAATCTGATCATTTAATTGAAAATTATTCATGAAATTTTTTATTCAATTATATAAATCTAAGGATTATTTTTTAAAAAATATTGCTTAAGTCAATAACAGTAATTAAATCATAATGAATAGAGACATTTTAAGCGTATTTTTTAGACTTAAAAAAACAAATAGAAACCACAAACTATACCAACATCAAGCCACCTTTTTAATTAAATATTTATTGTCCAATATCTTAACTTAATAAAGATTTCTATTTAATTCAATTCTTCCAATATTATTCAATTATCATTATCCTACGTTGATCTCACTAGTCTAGAAGAATACAACTTTGTGCACATTAATCTGATCATTAAATGAAAGTTATTCGTGATATTTTTTATCCTATTATATAAATCTAAGGACTATTTTTTAAAAAATATTGCTTACGTCAATAAGAGTAATAAAATCAAAATAAATAGAGACATTTTAAGCGTATTTTTCAGACTTAAAAAACCCATAGAAACTACAAACTATACCAACAGCAAGCCACCTTTTTAATTAAATATTTATTGTCCAGTATCTTAATTTAATAAAGATTTCGATTTAATTCAATTCCTCCAATAATATTCAATTATCATTATCCTACGTTGATCTCACTAGTCTAGAAGATACAACTTTGTGTATATTAATCAAGACATTTGATTGGAAATTATTCGTGGTATTTTTTAGCCAATTATATACAGATAAGAATTATTTTTTTTAAGAATATTGCTTGTAAATTAATAACAGTAATAAAATTATAATGAATCGAAACATTTTAAGCTTATTTCATACACTTAAAAAACCCATTTGAACAGTAAACTAGCTAAACTTTTAGCGTATTTTTTACACTTAAAAAACCTATAGAAACTTTAAACTTATACCTACATTATGCCACCTTTTCTATTCAATGTTTCAAATTGATTATTTAAGTACTTTTACTCGATTGTTAAATGCTTTGAAAGATTTTATTTTGTAAAATCTTTACAATGGGAAATTACATTTTGTTATCGTGTAATTTTTTGTAGCAGATTTCATTGCAGAATTTTCATTTTTCCCGCCTATCTTAATGTTTTTATTTTTTAAGCGTTGTTGAACAGCCGACGCAATTTTGAGTTTACGACTATCAATGTTTAACTCCGTAGCTTTGTAATTTTGAACCCAATTTAGAAGACAAGGGAACTCATTGATCAAGTATTAGGAGAAATTAGTCTTCGTAGAGGACGTTTAGATGAAACTAACCTGCATTTGCATTACATGGTGAGAGAAACCATGAAAACCTCCCACTGTTAATCTGACGGCAAGGGGACTCTAGTCCATGATACGTCTACCACTGAAGATATTTTACATCAGAATTTTTGTCGATGCGAGCCAGGTGCTGAATTTTTTATCAACCAGCCGCCGCAGGGATTCAACTTGGCTCACCCCGCTGGGAGGAGAGCGCACTATATCCTGAGCTACTACGGCTCTTGATGTTTTTTGCAGATAATATTGACATTACTGATCTTGAAAAACTTCAAATCCGAGGAAAGAGCCACGATGGCACAGGGGATAGAGCTTCCGCCTTCCAATGAGGTGAACCGGATTGGAATCCCAGTCGATACGAATTTCACATTCGGCTTGTACCGATTACAGTGCTGACGTGAAATATCCTCAGTGGTAGACGGATCGTGGATTAGAGTCCCCTAGCCGTCAGGCTAACCGTGGGAGGTTCTCGTGGTCTTCCGCTTTATGTAACAAAATGCGCGTTTGTTCCATCAGAAAGTCAGCTAGTTTACCCCAATACTTGATCTAGGAGTTCCTTTGTTTTCAGAATTGGGTTCAAAATTACAAGGTTACAGAGTTGAGCATTAGTGGTCGTAAACCCAAAAAGTGGGTCGGCTGTACAACTACAGTTATAAAATCAAATCAAATCCGGGGAAACATTAATTATGCACTTAGCATTTTTGTAAGCAACCAAAAATCATTTTAAAAAATTTAATTTTTAACCAGAAATCATTTCTAAAAATTGAAACAACTTAAACAAACAACATATTCGAATAGAAGTCTAAACCTTTAACACCCTTCATGGTTTTCTTTTCGTGGAAAAGTATTAAAGTAAGCCTGACTTATGAATAAAAGAAATTCCATGTTTCACTGTCAAATATGGATAAAGAATTCTATATAATGTGATAGTTTCGTCGGTATCCTTCTATTTTTTTAGTCCTCAAAGAACCTAAGATAATTTAATTTCTAGCTAAAATGAAACATTTTTAAAATAACCGATATTATTAAATGAAATATGTTTATTATATAAGGCATGTAAAAAGGAAATGATCAAATATCTGCAGAAATGCGCATTGAATCAAAAATTAGAAATTTATATGTGAAATATTTTAAAAACTGCATTCAATAAAACCAAACTTGACCTACCACAGGATTAAGACTAGAAAACTTCAAACTCTTAAAAAGGAATCCCCATTCTTTATTGCTGATTTGAATTTACCAGAAAAATGATCTACAGATTTATGAATTTCGGCTCTGTATTATAATGGAGTTCACATTGACTCAAATGGAGATATCTTAAGAACTGCATGTCAAATCGAAAAAATAAATAA
Source organism: Parasteatoda tepidariorum (assembly GCF_043381705.1). NCBI lineage: Eukaryota > Metazoa > Arthropoda > Arachnida > Araneae > Theridiidae > Parasteatoda > Parasteatoda tepidariorum. Next base: position 29,572,989 of record NC_092215.1, on the reverse strand, counting down.
TAAAATAAGACTTGTTAGGTATTTTGAAAAAATCTATAAAATTTTAATTTCAGAACCATGACTGGAGGCTGCTTGCGTTGAATTCTATATATGAGGGGGAAAAACTTGGGAAAGCATCAAGTTTGGTATGAATGAATGCTTAACGTGTATTCAAACGTGTATTTTCAGATATTTAATCCTATACGTATTTTTCGACATATTTGATCGACTCAATACATTCTAGAACCAGTATATGCATAATGCATCAATGAATACTATGGAGGTAGAAAAGAAACGAAATGTATGGGAATGAATGTATGTGTATGGAGTGCTTGTTTTTAGAATAGATTGTAATTTTTTCTTCATAATTAATAGCGTTTTGTATTACATATAATCTATTTTGAAGTTCTAACGATTCTTTCCTAATTCACTAAATACCTTTGGAAATTGTTGAAGCAGAAAAAAAACGCAGTATATATTTAAATAATAATTTGTTATGATATTTAGAGTTTCATAGCAAAAATGAACATATGCCACAACTCCTTATCCTCGAGAGCCCTCGTGTTCCAATGGATAAGGCATCGGTCTCCAAAACCGGGGTTTGCGGGTTCGAGTCTCGCCTAGGGTATAAAAATTAAGTTTTTTCAATCCATCGAAATTCATTCTTCAGAAGTAATAGCTTTTCGTATTGCCTATAATATATTTTGAAGCCATGAAAATTCTATCTGAATTCACTAAGTACCTTTGGAAAATATTGAAACAAAAATAATTGTTTTTATCCCTATATATATATATATATATAACAATACTATATACGCGCTATTTCAGGTTTCATGGCTTAAAAGTTAAAAGTTCGAGTCCCGCCGAGGGTATAAAACCTAAGCGTTTGCACAGTACTTCATTGTCCATAAGTAATAGCTTTTCGTATTGCCTATAATATATTTTGAAGCTTTGAGAATCATTTATGAAATCAACAAGTGTTTTTGGAAAATATTGAAACAAAAATTCATAGCTTATATATTTTACAATATGTACTATTTCAAGTTTAATAGCTATAAGAAGCTATGCCACATCTCATTCGCTTTCTAAGCCCTTGCGGCCTAATGGATAAGGCATCGGTCTCCTAAGCCGGGGATTGCGGGTTCGAGTCCCACCGAGGGTATAAAACGGAAGTTTTGTACAGTGTTTCATTCTTCATAAGTAATAGCTTTTCGTATTGCCTATAATATATTTTGAAGCTTTGAAACTTATTTCTGAAATCACTAAGTGTCTTTGGAAAATATTGAAACAAAAAATCATAGTTTACATATTTTACAATATGTACTATTTCAAGTTTCATAGCTATAAGAAACTATGCCACATCTCAATCGCTTTCTAAGCCCTCGTGGCCTAATGGATAAGGCATCGGTCTCCTAAACCGGGGATTGCGGGTTCGAGTCCCGCCGAGGGTATAAAACGTAAGTTTTTGTACAGTGTTTCATTCTTCTAAAGTAATAGCTTTTCGTATTGCCTATAATATATTTTGAAGCATTGCGAATCATTTCTGAAATCACTATGTGTCTTTGGAAAATATTGAAACAAAAAATCTTAGTTTATATATTTTACAATATGTACTATTTCAAGTTTCATTGCTATAAGAAACTGTGCCACATCTCATTCGCTTTCTAAGCCCTCGTGGCCTAATGGATAAGGCATCGGTCTCCTAAACCGGGGATTGCGGGTTCGCGTTCCGCTGAGGTTATAAAACGTAAGTATTTGTATAGTGTTTCATTCTTCATAAGTAATAGCTTTTCGTATTGCCTATAATATATTTTGAAGCTTTGAGAATCATTTCTGAAATCAACAAGTGTTTTTGGAAAATATTGAAACAAAAAATCATAGTTTATATATTTTACAATATGTACTATTTCAAGTTTAATAGCTATAAGAAGCTATGCCATACTCATTCTCTTTCTAAGCCCTTGTGGCCTAATGGATAAGGCATCGGTCTCCTAAACCGGGGATTGCGGGTTCGAGTCCCGCCGAGGGTATAAAACGTAAGTTTTTGTACAGTGTTTCATTCTTCATAAGTAATAACTTTTCGTATTGCCTATAATATATTTTGAAGCATTGAGAATCATTTCTGAAATCACTAAGTGTCTTTGGAAAATATTGAAACAAAAAATCTTAGTTTATATATATTACAATATGTACTATTTCAAGTTTCATAGCTATAAGAAACTGTGCCACATCTCACACGATTTCAAAGCCCTCGTAGCCTTATGGATAAGGCATCGGTCTCCTAAACCGGGGATTGCGGGTTCGAGTTCCGCCGAGGGTATGCAGCGTACCGTTTTGTGTAAGATTTTAATTTATGCTCCTTTAGTAATAGCGTTTCTTCTTGTATAGAATATATTTTGAAGCTCTAAAAATCCTTTCTGGAATCGCTAAGTACCTTGGAAAAATGTTGAAACAAAGAATCATAGTTTATATCTATTTATGTATATGCTATTTCAAGTTTTATAGCTATAAAAAACAAATGCTACCTCTTCCGCTCTTTTCAAGCCCTTGTTCCCTAATGAATAATACATCGGTCTCCAAAACTGAGAATATCTGGTTTAATACCTGTCTTGACCCGTCTTACCTTCTCAGGGGGGGGGGTCACACTAAATGACAATTTGGGAATTGTTTTTCAATATTAATGAGAGTAGGGTACTGATTTTTATACTAAACAACTTCTGATTAGAAATATTTTTAAGAATATTTTTAGCACCGACTAAAATTATATTTTTTAAAAGAACTATTATATATTTTCTAATTAATAACAAAATAACAGATCGTAAGAGCAACTTTTAATCCAGCGAAGTTGGTTTAGATTTATTTGCTTGTATCCGCATTGGACTAGTGCTTTTAAAAACATTTTCCAGCTTTACAATTTCTTTTCCGTGTTCAACTTCCAAGGAATGGCCCTCAATATTCAGGGCTGCGTTATATAAAAGTTGACTAGGTTACTAAGGATCTCTCTTGGAATTAATTTTGTTTCTGCCTTACTTTATACTTTTTTTCAACTTATTTCTTACCTTTTGCGATAAGCAGTAATTGATTTTGAATCAATTTTAAGTTTCAACGTCATGCCCAAAGTTCACCCCGCTTGTATTGTTTTTCTTCACTATAATCCAGTTCGAATCCAACCGGTCGAAGATTCCCGGTGTAGTAAATTATAACTGGTGCGCGTTAAATATGTCGGATTACAAAGTCCTCCATGCTTCCATGAACAATCAATACCTTTGCGGGTACTTAATTGGAGATAGATCTTTCTCTGGTTCAGGACAAAATTACGATCTGTGGATGAATGAATGGATGAATGTATGGGTTCTTCTGATAAACGGGTGTGACGTATGGATGCGTCTGAGAAGTCCAATTCTTGGCCATAGATATCGCCACTGAAAAACAAGACCAATCGCATTCCCTTTCCCTTAATAGCCGACGACGACAATATGTATATAGATATTTGCTGTCCACTGTCGGCACAAGTAGATTTTGTTGGTTTAAAAGCTAAAATAACCCTTATTCCTTAGAGCTTTGAACGTTGTGTCAAGAGTCTAATATAAGTATAATGACTCTATACTTGCATTAGATAGATATTAGACTATACTTATATTAAACTATAAGAGTCTAATATAAGTCTAAGATAAGTGGTTAATGTTGATGTAGTAGTTGAATATGTTATGTTGAATGCGAATAAGTGGTAACGCCATGGTTAACTCTTGGAACAAAAAGTATTGCTATGTGTAAATCGATATGTTTTTCCCCTCACCAACCCCTCACTAAAATTTCAAAAGAAAAAAAAATCGAAAAAAAGCATGCGTCTAATAGTTTTCCATAAAGAATGAACCCTGAAAATTTCAACAATATCAAAAATGTCCAGTATCAAAACTTGTATTAAATTTGGAAAATTGATACTGCAACATCTCTTTTTGATCGGAAGAAAGCTTGGACGTGGGGTCACATCTTATTCAAAAAACCATAATGGTACAAAATATGAAACCCAACCAAAATGTTTGACCATGCTTTTTAATTTGAGCTTGATTTGATTTCATTTGGAATTTTACGGATCCATGATTTCCTTCATTGCGTCAAGTTGCGAATAAAAATTTTGTAGCTCAAAAATAAAAACATCAAACCAATAAATCATAAAACTATTATCTGCCAATAAATAGATTTATAAATAACTCCTTCATATTAACGCAGGTGCAGTGTTGTTTCGCAATAGTTAATTCGATTTTATTTCCGATTGTCTGATTCTTTTAGCGCCGTTATTATTTGCCTCTTAAAATCGATTTAAGTACTATTCTTTAATAGACGTGTAATCATTCCATTATGTTATCAAATTTGTGTTTACATTTAATATATAGATGCTTCAACTTCCAGTTATTATGAAAAGAAACTTAGAAAATTTATCTAGATCAATATTGAATGCTCTATTTTATATCAGCTGAAGTATTGTAACAGCTGCTTAAGTATTATATATACTTTTACCAGACATGCTTCGTTACTCATTTTAGATATATATGGAAGTTAGTATTAAAAGAAAATTATTTCTGAGAAATGTTAAATGCTTGCTTTTTTTCCTTTTTCTAAAAAAGAAAATTTTTATAAGGAACATGAACTTCACAAGTGTTATGCACGCTGTTATATATTCTATAAAATTGAATCAAGATTGTATAAATTATCAACCACTACTAATTATAGATAACTACTACGTATCAAATCAAAATCATTCTCTCCATTCTTCTCATTGATTTGAACCATTAAAATGCACTGTATACAAAAAGGTTTAACTTTACACCGCTGAAAATTATTTTAACAAATAACAAATTACAATGAAAACAAAAGTTTCGTTTTTTATTTATTTAAACTTTGACTAAAAGAATCATTCTGTAAAATCGCTGAGCAATAAATGTTATGCACACTATACATATTCTATAAAATTGGATTAAAATTGTGGAAATTATCTAGCGCTAATAATTGTAGATAACCACCACGTATCACATAAAATTCATTCTATCCATTCTTCGCATTGATATCAACCATTTAAATGCACTATAGACAAACATAATTAATATTACACTGCTAACAATTATTTTTAGCAATTAGCTAACAATTATTTTTAGCAATTAGCTGGCAATTTTTTTTAATAATTAACTAATTAAAGAAAGAAGAAAAGTTTTATTTTTCATTTATGAATTAATTTTGACTAATAGAATTTTTCTGTTGAATTTCAGAACTACAAATGTTATGCACACTGCACGTATTCGATAAAACTGAATTAAAATTGTAGAAATTATCAACCACTAATGGTTGTAGATAGCCACAATGTATCACGTAAAATACATTCTATCCATTCTTCACATTAATATTAACCATTGAAATGCACTATAGACAAAAAGGAATAATTTTACACTGCTAAGAATTATTTTTAGCAATTAACTAACAATTGTCTTTAATAATTAACTAATTACAATAAAAACAGTAGTTTTATTTCTTTATATATGAATTAATCTTGACTGAAAGAATCTCTCTGTTGAATTTCAGAACTACAAATGTTATGCACACTGCACGTATTCGATGAAATTGAATTAAAATTGTAGAAATTATCAACCACTAATGGTTGTAGATAACCACAATGTATCATGTAAAATACATTCTATCCATTCTTCACATTGATATTAACCATTGAAATGCACTATAGACAAAAAGGAATAATTTTACACTAAGAATTATTTTTAGCAATTAACTAACAATTGTCTTTAATATTTAACTAATTACAATAAAAGCAGAAGTTTTATTTCCTTATATACGAATTAATTTTGACTGAAAAAATCTCTCTCTTGAATTTCAAAACTACAAATGTTATGCACACTGCACGCATTCGATAAAATTAGATTGAAATTATCGAAATTATCAACCACTAATGGTTGTAGATAACCACAATGTATCACGCAAAATACATTCTACCCATTCATCACATTAATATTATTTATAAGTTTTATTTCTTTATATATGAATTAATTTTGACTGAAAGAATCTCTCTGTTGAATTTCAGAACTACAAATGTTATGCACACTGCACGTATTCGATAAAATTGAATTCAAATTATCGAAATTATCAACCACTAATAATTGTAGATAATCAAAATGTATCGCGTAAAATTAATTCTATCCATTCTTCACATTCATATTAAACATTTAAACCATACACATTGATATTAACCATATTAACCATACACTATATACAAGAAGGATTAATCATTACACTGCTAATAATTATTTTTAGCAATTAACTAATTGCCATGAAAACAAAAGTTTTATTTTTTATATTTATTTAAACTTTGACAAAAAGAATATCTCTGTCAAAAGCCAGAGCTATCGAAGTTCTAAAAAAAAACTTTATAAATTAAGAGAGAGAAAATCCCTTCTCTCCATAATAAATCCTTTTTAACACTTTTAAAGATACTTCTAACACAAATATCCCTTTTTACTTTGACATAAACTCTTTAAAGCAGTGCGGAGGGAAAAAAAACATTTATCAATCGGTAGTCTGGCACCTACGCCTTAACGTTTAGCCTTCATGCGTGAAAAAGTTCTACCTACACTTAATGGTGTTTGTACTAAAACATCCTCCAAACGTTACTTTCCTCAGATAAAAGTGAAACGCATTTTTCTCGTAAAAATAAATCTTTCTCAAGATTTTTTTCATCATATTTTTAGTTAGATCTGTTTCTGTTGAAAGGAAAAGGATTATAGGTTTTGTATGAGCGAGAAGACGTAAAATNGTTTTTCAGCACTTGAATCATGTCGTCTTTTTTTTTCCAATTTATATATTTTCGCGGAGAATGAAGTTTTCAACCAAATAATACATTAACGCTTCAGTTTCTTGGGATTATTTATTAAATATATTTGCAGTATAGTGTATTTTAAGACAAAAATATCTTACGTTTAACATAATATATTTACACACACTGGTCAATAAATAAGAAACCCGAGATAAATTTTGTTAAATTCTGGCTAGCGTTCAAGGGTCTAGTGGAAGTATCATGATATGGGGCGTATTATGCTGGTATGAAAGGGAAGTACTGATGTTTTTGCTCTTGTTCAGGTCAAAATTATCACCTGTGGATGAATGAGGTGCGAATGTCCTTCCTGTAAAATGGAATGTGACATTTGTATGTTGTCTCCTGATCAACCTCATGGATTTTCCTAGACCGGCGCCAATAACCCATTGTGCAACTCTAGTGTGACGCAATTAGAAGTACCGTATCGTACCTGAAAAACAAAAAAAAACATACAACACCTGGGCGTATTGGTAGTTAAAATGCATCCTGTAATGTTACATTATCATTTAAAAGGTGATGTACACTTCAATGACGATAATGCAACTATATAGTTGCAGAAGAGTTCAGAAAGCGAAGCGGGAAAACAAAGAGCCCAGCAAACCTGAACATATTGATTTTTAAAGTGTATCCTGTAATGTTACATTATCATTTAAAAGGTGATGCACACTTCAATGACGATAATGCAACTATATAGTGGCAGAAGAGTTCAAAAAGCGAAACGGGAAAACAAAGAGCCAAGCAAACCTGAACATATTGATAGTTAAAGTGTATCCTGTAATGTTACATTATCATTTAAAAGGTGATGTACACTTCAATGACGATAATGCAACTATATAGTGGCAAAAGAGTTCAAAAAGTCAAGCGGGAGGAAAAAAAGTTCGAATCCAGCCGGACCTGGACAGATTAATAGTTCAAGTACATCTTGTGATGTTATATAGACGATAATGCAACTGTACACAATAGTTCTAAATTGGTTCAATAAGCATCAATCTGTTTTCCAACATCTTCCCTTACCATCGCAAAGCTCGAATCTGAACCCAATAGAAAATGTTTGACCAAAGCACATTCCATAGCAAACTTCTCATCCATCTAGTGGATAGGATCTTTAAGTCTGCCAATGCATAGTTTTCTCTGGGCATGAATGCTCTCCAAGCTTTTAGAATCAACGTCTAGATAAACTTGGGCTTTTATCAGTGCCTAGGCCTACATAATTTTAGGATGTTATGAAACTGCTATATTTTTACACTAAATAATTCTTAGCGTGAAGTGTCTGAAAAATGCACACTAGTCCAAATTTCTTTTAAAAAACACACCGTAAAAAATTACGATAATAAGTTCTGTTACCCTGAGTGCAGAATCCGTAAAATCCCTTTATACTCATTTTTTATCGTAAAATTTTAATCATAATTTTTACAGTATTATTTATTTAATTACATTGATTCAATGATTTTACCGCAAATATTACAGTAAAAATTACAGTGATTCAGATTTTTTGTTCCGTAAACTTTTGAGGTTAAAATGGGTTTTACGGTGAAATGTGCAGGCACCCTGAGTTCCCGGCAATCCGGAATTTTTGCACTGTGCACAAGAAAGTGAAATTTATGTTGGGAGATGCAAAACATTTAAAACAAATGTAAGAGACCATAAATATGTGTCAATGCTCTCAAAAGCAATAACAGTTGTACAAATTTAAAATAGATAAATAACTAGAATCAAATTATGCTAAATTCACAATTTAAAATTTTTAATTAAAAGTTGTTTTAAATTTTACGCACATATTTCATTCAATGTATTTTTTTCTCCGATTTCTGAAACTTTTGATACTTTGCAAATCCACTGCGAAAAATTTCTGGTCAAATTGTGGTAAAAAGTATTTGCGCCCTGAGTGTTACATCCATAAAACCCATTTTAACGCAAAATCCATTTTTATAGCAAAATTTCATATTTTTATTTTGACAGTAATATTTATTAATTACATTGATTCATTAATTTTACAGCAAATATTACTGTGAAAAATATGGTACGTCAGATCAGACATTAAACATTAGCGGTTAAAATGGATTTTACTGTAAAATGCGCTGGTAACCTGAGTGCTGGTACTTTTTAGCATAATTTGATCCGGAATTTTTTACAGAGCATAAGTGACATTTATATTAAGAGATACAAATTATTGAAAACAAGGTAAGAAACCGTACAGATGTGTCATTGCTCTCAAAAGCATTTAGAAGTTGCACCAAATCAAAGTAAATAAATAAAATCAGGCAAATAATGCTAAAGTTTTGATTAAAAAATTTCAATTAAGAGTTTTATTAAGAGTATACATTTTATTTATTAATCTAATTAGGTTTTTTTTTAATTCCTGAAAATTTGGATATTCTGCTATTCTGCAAGTACACAGTTAAAAATTTCCGGATCAAATTACGACATAAAGTACTAGTCCCTTGTGTACAGCGTAAAATCCGTTTTACAGTTAAAATACATTTTTACAGTAAAACTTTGTACAGTAATTATGACAGTAATATTTATTTAAATACAATTATTCGGAGATTTTACAGCAAATATTACTTTAAAAATTACGGTATATCAGATTTTTGTTCATCAAAATTTCATGGTAAAAAGTACTGGCACCCTAAATAGCTTTTAAAATATTGCAAAACCTTCGATTGTGGAAATTCTAGAGAATTTCACTCATAAATTTAGGATATTAAGTAAAAGTAAAAATTTATTTGTTAGCAAAACTTAAAACCTTAAATTGTGGATCTTTCATTTTCCTTCAAGAAATAGAGCTTTAATGCTTAAGTGTTAAAATGTATATTATATTTTTTAATTTTATATTTTGTATTAAAATATAATTGGGTTTGTTTATTATCTTACTATGAATTGATTATTATCTTGCTATGAATATTAAATATACAGAGACTACTATTAATATTAAATATACTAGAAAACTATAAAATATACAGAGATAAAATTTCATGGATAAAAAGGTCTGTCTCACTTTTATATATTTTGTACTCCTGTAATATTTTTCGCACTCTATAATATTTTCCTTATCACTTCTAAGCAAACATACTTTTTTATAATTTCTTATGAAATGTATTTCTTATGAATTTCGCTGCCATTATAATTTAAATACCTTTTAGAAAATTGCTCAAAATAAAACTTCTATTGTGGAAATCCGAGAGAATTTAGCTCATAAAGTTTATTAAGTAAAAGTAGAAAAGCGCTTGCTAGCAAAACTTATTTTTGTTCTCATTTAAAATGCTATACTTTCTTTAAGCACGCCAAGTTTTTGATGCTTTTCTCTGACGTTAAACTTTTTAACCTTTTTAAGCTTTTAACAAAATATGGCTTCTTCAGTAATCCAATTTTGTTGAAAAATCGAACGTTTCTTATCTTCTAAGCTGAAATAAAAAACAATAACGCAAATTAAGGCCATTTTCTCGTTCCATCTTTTACTTTAAAATGTCGTGTTATGAGGTATAAAATGCATAAAACATGATGTATTATCATAAACCATTAAATATTTTGTACCATGAAACTCTGCAAAAAAGGCATATCAAAAAATAAAATCAACTTTTCAAATAGATTTTTCCAATTTTATTCGTTATCAATATTAAGTTTTCGGAGAAAACAATTCTGGTACAATTACCGTACTATATGGTAAAGAAATTTCTGGTAATAAAAACCAAAATATAAAATATTTAAACCCTTCATTTGGTAATTTTTTCATTCATATGATAACGGTTTCATCGGAAATTCAGGTTTTCCAAATTATAGTTCTTATTTTCACATCAAGTAAAAATTACAAAAAAGTATCTTTAACACAATAAATGGTTTTAATATCGTAAGGTAAAGTAATAAAATTACCAAATTACCACTTTTACCATATTTTATCACATAATATAAAGTCATATTTTATTGTTACTTTACCCAAACCATTACTGAAGCGTTTCGGTAAAAATTACCAAGATTTCTGGTGTACCCATAGAGTGAGAAACGCGGTAATTTTTACCATATTGTGGTAGTTTTGATGATACCTTTTTATCAGTGTTATAAATTTCAAATGTAAGTTTTCGTTATTGATTTATTAGAATTTCGAATATTTACATGGCACAGTTTTTAAATAATAATAATGGTATTTACTCTTGAAAGAAATCAAAGAAATGCAGAAAATAAAATTCTAAACTTATATTGCTCGAATGATTTCTAAAAAAATATTCCTAGTTTTCAATACGAATTTTGCACCTGTATACAGCTGTTGAGGAAAGGTTCTTTTTGTCTTTAATCTCATAAAGAAAGCGATTGTTCGTTATTTATTAGGCTGCACTAATGTTTTAGAGATTACGTAACTTTGTAACAGATGTTTGTTGTTTTAAAACACCCTGGAGTGCACTCTAAACTTCTAGGTATCATTGCATAAGATAATTTTCTCTCTCTCTTTTTAAACGAGTTCCAGTGACTAGATTAAAGAATGATTAGCTTAATTTTTCGTTATTTAGAAAAAAGTGCTTATTGTTAAAGCTACTGCTTTAATTATGTTGTTTGTCTCGAATTGAGTTTACAAAGTTAGTTACAATAAATACAAAAGCAGTACGGTGCTCAAAAAAAATGAATAAATAAATAAAACGTACCCCCCTGAATTCTAATGATCGGATCTTGACGTTCTATGACTCAATCTAGATTCGAAGGGGTCAATCAATCTAGATGCAAACTATTAGTGCAGATGATATTTTAAATCATGAAATCAGACAGACAATAAAACGTACTTTTTCTGAATAAGTATACTTTTTTATGATGGATTCAATTCTCGGATTCTCAAAATATAGGGGGTAGCCTCAATCTGAGTTAAGTGGTCCCCATAGTTTGCTCAAGAAAGAGATCAAAAGTTTGGTTACTTTTAACCCCAAATACCCGAAAAGTTAGTTTTACTTTTTGGGTATTTCACCATACCCATATATTTCGCCTTTTTTAGTGAATTGAAAAGTTTTTTTTATACAACTACATATTCGTTTATCCAAAAATGCTATGCAAAAGATAAATTTTAATAAATAGTTATTATTTGATTTAATAATGGTCGAAAGCGTTTTTTAACAGCGAGGTATAAAAAATTTGCATCATTTTAAAGAATATAATTTAGCATAAAAAAAATACAAAATTTGAGGGAAATTGATAGTATAGTTCCTGAAAAATTGAATTTTAAATATAAGAATTTTTTAAAATTTGATTTCTCATTAACTTTTCGATCGACTTCACTCAAATTTTGGGTTTTGACATGCAAAACTACATTCTTTAAAATTATGCAAAAAATCGTGTACCTAACAATTCATAATTTTTTCGAATTTCATTAGTTAAAATAATTAAAAATGATAAATATACTAAAAATTATTTCTGCATGAAATTTTCTTTGGATAAATGAATTTTATAATTGTGTGCAAAAGTTTTTTAATTCGTTTAAAATATTCTCGAGGTATGCGAAATGTGCAAAAAGTAAAATTAACAATAAAGGGTCCTAACTTTGGACCGCTCTCCTGATCAAACTATCGAAACTATATTTTCCAAAATTGCAACTACCCCCCCCCCATATTTTGGGGGTCGGAAATCTAAATCCATCGAGAAAAAAATTATGCTCATTTGAAGAAAGTACATTTTTGTGTCTGATTTTGTAACTTTAAATATCATCTGCATTAGTTAATTAACATATTTTAAGTCACCCGCTCAAATCATTAAGATTGAATCCTAGAGCATAAAGATCTGATCATTAGATCAAAAGTTAATCAGGGTGGTTCAATTATTTATTTATTTCTGTGCACTGTACAGGCAGGAATTAAATGGTGTTTTTTTCAATAAGACTGCATATAGATAAAGAAGTATAAAAATTATTACTATAAATAACTTTTACTAAAATTAATATTTCGTTGTTTTATTAATATTTTGTTGAATATGATGACTATGAATGCGAATTACTCAAATACCATAATGATAGGAAAATAAAATTTAGTAATTTCTGTCCCTTAAAAAAAACATTACAAGAATGGTTTGCATTTTTCTTTTTCAAAAAATCATAATGTTGTTACAATTTAAAATTTTGTTCACAATTTTATGAAGGTGCTATTAAAATTTTTTGAAGAAGTATTTTAAATTCCCCTTACTTAAAAAAAAATTGTAAAAAAACTTTAATTCATTTTTATTGCTTCACGTGTCTTGTTTTTCAGAATCAATTTTCAATCAAATAAGGTCTTCGTTTTTTTTAGTTCTTTTTAAGTTGGTTTTCATTACACATAAGAAAAATCTAACTAAATACAAAATAGAACTACCTCTAGAATATTGTTAAAATCTGACCCCCTCCCCTCCCATTGTTGTTTAAAACTGAAAATAGATTGAGGTAAATGAGAGATATGAAACTTTAAAAATAATTAAAATCTCCAATAAGAAAAATTATAAATTTAGTTAGGATCACTCAAAAATTAATTTTTTATCGGTTGATGATCATTTAAAGTAAATATTATTAACCGTTTTGGAGTTCATTCCGTAATAATAATAATAGTTATATAAGGTGTTCTGTAAAGTCCGCTCTTAATAAATGTTTTTTATAATCTTTATAAGAATGGAGGAAAAAAGATGCGCTTATTACGGATCACAATTTAATATTTAAAGGAAATTTGCTATTGCACTCAAAGAAAAAAATTTAATTAAGGAAGGTGATTGTGTTTGAGAATCAAAATACGTTTGATTGCAGGCACACTGTTAAAAAAATCCGAATCAAATTACGATAAAATGGATTGTCTGCCGGGGTGCAGGATGATGCATCCAGGGTGGCAGTACTTTTTACCGTATTTTGATCCGGAATTTCTTACAGTTTAGAAACTTGAAGGTGCTACTATTAATCCTCGTTAAACTCTTCTGTTCCTTTCGCAATCAAACAGGTTTGTATATTCCCTGCACCCGTTTACCTCAAAAGTGGTTTGTCATATCTAAATAACATTTTTGCTTTTTTTTGCCTAAATATTAATTCTCCTAATGTGTATACATTGTTGTCTTCATTTCTCAGAAGGTGGTTTCCAAAAATACATATATTTATGGCGGTCTTTAAGCGACACCCAGATATTTCCCATTTAATTATTAATAGGAGCTCATTGAAATCCAAGCGCAATATTTTGAATGTTTTTAAAAATCAAATTAATGATATCTATAACTGTGATATTTAAGCGCTTGCATCCTGTTTCAAAAACTGGAGTTTTAAAAATAAACGAAATATTAAAAGATCTTAATAAAATTCTAAGCCTCTAGTAGGATTAGCATCTTTTCCAAAGCTCTTCTGAACTCCAAAAAGAAAATATATGCATATAAATCCGAGAGTAAACAGTAAAAGCAATTTTTTAAGCTGCAAAGAACACTGAATTTGATTATTTTTCACATCTAATAACCTGGCAAACTATTTCACTGCTAGTCTACTATTTGTCTAGACTATTTCATATCTTCAGAGTAGTCTAGTATAATATATTTACCAAACAACTTCTTGTCTGGAAAAGGGATTACATCAGCTTAATAATTGACACTAGAGTTTTAATAAATCATTGAACTACAAAGAGAGCAAAAATATTAAAATAAATATTTAAAGTTATGGCTTAGACAACAAAATTACATGAATAACAGCTAATAACTTGAAACGCGTTCTTTATTCTTACACTCAATGTCTTTGAATACTAATAAGAAATAATTATTTTAATGAATGAAAATTTTATAGTAAATGATTTCAGTAGTTGGTGTTTAAAACGCATTTTTCTGCTTCCTGATGTCTAAATTTTTCCATAAATATAATGCATTTTCTAACAAAAAATTAAAAATAATTCTTCTAAACAGTCTGAACCTTTACATTATTCTGAAAACATTTTAAAAAGCATTTTAAAATTTGATACGAAACATTATTAGTAACATTACAGTAAAAATGTATGAACACATGTCCTCTGAAAAATGTTTGACATATGAAATGGATCATAAGCGTTTCGAATGCTATGCGTCTTAGGTGTTTATCCTTATTTATATTTTTTGTAAATTTTTCAATCAAATTAAGACTTTTCGCAAGAAATAAGTAGATTGGGGCAAGCATTAATCAGTAATAAATGACTGTACAACTTAGTCTGTAAACACCCTATTAATTTTCAAACGGTTGCATATAATTATAAAAATGATGTCCAGGTATAGTAAAGTGGTTACGACCTGGTTTATAAAAAAATGATATTACTATCTCTCTCTTGAAAATAATACGAGGTATGAAAGGTGAAATTGTGATTCTTTTTTAAAAATAAAACGATAGATCTTAAACGTTTAAAGTTTATTTCTTTATTCTTTACATATTTCTTAATTCTTTATTCTTTATATTTCTTATTTCTATATTTCTTATTTCTTTAATCTTCATATATCTTTATTCTTACGTTTAAAGTTTATTTCCTTATTCTTTATATATTTCTTATTTCTATATTTCTTATTTCTTTATTCTTTATATATCTTCCTCCAAAATCGTCTGATTGTTTTTTTTTTTTTTTCGAGATATCATTTTTCATGGTTCATATTAATTCCTAGGGTATGCTTAGAAAGTTCGCCCATATTTTTATGCATATTTGTTCCTGTTACTTAATAAAGAAAATGAATTTTTTTTCTAGAACCTTCCCTTATACAAGAGCAATGTCTAAATTTGATTCACTACGCAGCGCAGTTACATAAAGCAAGCTTAATCACGCTCCTACAACGTGAATTTAAAGATGTGTTTTACTAGTTCAATGCCTTACTCGCGAATAAGATGCCTCTGAGTTAATGGCATACAGCCAAAGGCCAAAACCTCACCTTACTTTCGCCTTGAATTTGATGTACAAAAGCCGTAGTGTTTGGGTTGAAAATCGGATTGTTTGTAAATTTAACTCGAGGAAAACTTGTTTTCTTCGGAAAAGTAAACAAACTCTATTCGCGGATGCTGTGTCATTTGTAATCAGATGCGGTGAAAAAAAACTCTTTTTCTGGAAAATGAAATCGGAAAATAATTTGTTATCATTTAGTCATTCTAAATGTATTTTTATAAATCTAAGCAAATATTTTTGTTTTGGGAAAAAGTATAGGAGTTTCTTGTTTGAAGGAAACAGCGGAATAACTTTTTTTCAAAAGAAACGATTTTTGTTTAATTATATTTTACTCAGTATAATTTTCCCTTTTATTTCATATTTCATAACCGGCGCTGAGCAGATGACCCAATTTTGAGCTGACGACTATTAATGTTCAACTCCATAGCCTTGTAATTTTGAACCCAACCCAGAAGACGAGGAACTGCTGTATCAAGTATTAGAACAAAACTACATTTGATAGAGCAAACTCGCCTTTACATTACATAGAGAGGAAAACCACAAAAACTCCCACCATTAGCCCGACGGCAAAGAGATTCTTACCCATCATGCGTCTACCACAGAGGATATTTTACTTCAACATTGTGGTCGGTACGAGCGGGGAACTGAATCAGCCACCGCTGGGTTTCAAACCTGGGGGCTCTCATGAGAAGGCGAACGCTTTATCGCCCGAGCCACCACTTCTCTAAAATTACTCATTGAAATTTTTTTTATCGATTTAAAAATATAATTTATTTATTTTTTGTTAATTAGCTTTAAATTTGATATAACTTTCTTACTAGAACTCTATACTGCTGGAGATTCCCTTCCTGGCAAATTCTCTTTCACCTTAGAAAGAAATTTAAATTTAAAGTGTAGAAAAAGTGTTTTCGGGTTAACCTAAGCTCAACTATGAAGTTTCAAAAACTGAAAATATTTTTTCACAATATCAAAATGCAAACAAACTATGACAGAGTTACTCATGATTACGCAGTGGGGAAATAATATTTTAAAAACATTTTTTCAGCATTTGAAACTACATGCTTACCTGAATTACCTTTTCTCTAAAATTTAAGTTTTAAAATACCAATGGAATAGAATTCGCTATAAGAAACTTGTCCCCCGGTATAGCGTCCTCTTAAATAAAGTCTGCACTAAGAAAAAAATATGGTAAAAATTTATCTTGCTTCTGGCTCTATGGTAACAACAAAAAATTCTATGGAAAGTAATTTTTGCAATAGTGCTTTGGTAATGAATTTGGTAAAATTAGCAATAAAATATGGTTTTATAATAAGTGATAAAATTCGGTAAAAGTGGTAATTTCATCATGATACCTCAGCGAATGGTATAAAAGCCATTTATTCGGTTAAAGTTACTTTTTAGTTTCGTATTTTTTAATAAATTTGTGGTAATAAGTATAATTTTGGAAAGCGGTATCTCCGGTACACCGTTACCATATGAACGGAATAATTACCAAATGCATGGTTTAAAAACCCTATATTTTGGTTTTATTAACTAAATTTATGTTGTTGTTATTATATATTTTAAAGAATAACATTACTTTACCATGCGATATTTTTACTAGAAATTTTTTTCTCCGTCTATAAATAACATTTTTAGCATATTCAAATGAATTTCATTACTATTTACGTCTTATATTTTTAAACTTAATTTTACACTTTATAAGAAAAAATTGCAAGAAATGAGAGGTTTATTGTAGAAAAAATATTATATAATAAAACATTCAATAACAAACATTGTTTTGCGCTGCATTTTTAAATACTATCTATGCTAATATTTCACGTTTTAAATAAAATGAGTATGAATAAAATTTCATTAAGATATCGAGTGCCCTATACTTAAAAAATTATTACTCATCTATTCTGTAAACTGAGATTCGAAGTCAATGAAAACTAGTGTGATGTATAGAAATTATTTTTATTAGTTGACTTTCTTAATCGAAATATTCCTAGCGATAGTTTATTTAATGTGTACAGTGCGCCAAAAAAAATGGACCACCCTGAATAACTTTTGATCTAATGAACAGATCTTCTCGTTCTAGGACTCATTATTAATGGCTCAAGGCGGTGAACTCAAATATGCTAATTACTTAATGCAGACACTCTATTTTAAGTTACGAAATCAGACACAAACACGTACTCTCAGCGAATAAAACATACTTTTTTTTCAACGGATTCAGATTTCTGACTCCCAAAATCTAGGGGGTAGCCGCAATCTGGGAAATATAGTCCGCATAGTTTGATCAGGAGAAAGATCTGAAGTTTCGACCCCTTGATAATAATTTTACTTTTTGCGTATTTCGAAATATCTCGAACAATTTTTGCAAAATTCGTTTATCCAGAGGTAACTCCATGCAAAAAAATAAATCTTAGTAAATATTCCGTATTTTTTAATTAAATGATAGTCGAAAAATTTTTGAGTAGTAAGGTCCACAATTTTTTGAATCATTTTAAAGTATGAAATTTTGCATGGTAAAATACAATATTTGAGTGAAATTGGTTGAAAAGTTTCTGAGAAATCGAGTTTTAAACATACCACTTTTAGATTCGATTTCTCAAAAACTATTCAACCGATTTCGCTCAAACCTTGTAATTTGTACATAGTTTGTAATGATATTTTGGGGATCAAAAAACCAAATCCGTTGAATAAAAGGTATGTTTATTCCGAGATAGTGCGTTTTTGTGTCTGATTTCGTAACTTAAAATATCGTCTGCAGTAATTAATTAGCATATTTGAAGTCACCCCTAGAACCATTAAGAATGAATCCTAAAACGTGAATATCCGATCATTCGATCAAAAGTTATTCAGGGTGTCCCGTTGTTTGCTTCTTTACTTAAATTTTTCGTTATAAATTAGTTTTCTATTTAATAAATAGATGGTATTATGATCTATTTTCGATCCTACCCCTTGTACTTAACGTAAAAGAATTTATAATGCTTATTGGGATTTTTCAAAAATGTAAACGAAAAGAACTTATTGAGAGGGCTTAAAAAATTTGAATACTGTGTTCAATACATCGTTGTGTTTTTCTGAAACAGTGTTGTTGAATGAATAATTTAATAGAATGTAGCAAAAACCTATAAAAAAAACGCCAAAGATGGCTATTTTATTATTTTATTATTTGTTTATTTATTTATTTTTGCAACGATAGAAATCATCATTTAATGCAAGCTTTACCAATCTTTATAGCCTTATGCTTCCCCAAGCTACATAAGGATGAGCCTCAGTTTTAAATTGTTCAAAATAATGCTTTTTAGTAAAAGGCTCCCAAAATTTTGATGTAAACAATGAAATGTTTTTTCATGCTGTGCTGTTTCAATGTGAACATTCTGAAATTTTGTAATATAGTTTTCTGGAAACAATACTAAGGAACAGTTTAATGTAAAAATACCATCTTTGAAGAAAGATTAAATTATTACACCGAAATCTATAATTTTAGGAACTATTTTTTCTGATTTTGATTATTTGTTATCATGTTAAAATAATTAGAGGTAATAAACTATAAATGAAAATGAGGAATAGTGCTTTTTTTTAACAGAATTACGTAAAATAACTGATGATAAATAATTTCACCTTAATACAATATTTTTATTATAGCATGGACAAATAATTTTAATGTAGGATAAATGAAAATCTTGACAAACTTCTTCATTTCATGTTTTGACATCTCAAAAGAGGATCGAAATATAATTTACATATTATTTCCATAAATGAATAATAAATCTCTAAGAACGACGTATTTCATTTTTCAGAAATATTTATTTATTTACTCTAGAAATATATATGAGTGTGCTGACTTTTAAGAGACTGATAAAGCTAACATCGATAACATTTTATTATAATTTTCATAATCTTTTAATATTCTATCGTTAGTGAAATAATTTGCTTTTAATTTAATTGAGGAATTTAATTTTTTCCGATATTTGGTAGTAAATAATTTATATTAAGAAATTTTATTGCAATGAAAATTATTTGTTTTGTAATATTACAAATTGGAAAGTTTTGACGAAAAGCATATTCTTTGTGTTTTTTTCATATAGTTAATGCAACAAATGTTAATATCTTCATAATAAAATGTAAAATTTCGTACACATTTCGTGAATTAATTTATTTATAATATATAACTTTTTACACAATTCTTTCTGGCATAACAAACATATATTTTTTGTTTTTAATCTTAATACGAGTAGTTTTGACGAAAAGCATATTCTTTGTGTTTTTTCATATAGTTGATGCAACAAATGTTAATATCTTTATAATGAAACGTAAAATTTTGTATACAATTCGTGAATTAATTTATTTATAATATATAACTCTTTACACAATTCTTTCTGGCATAACAAACATATATTTTCTGTTTTTAATCTTAATAGTTTTGACGAAAAGCATATTCTTTGTGTTTTTTCATTTAGTTGATGCAACAAATGTTAATATCTTTATAATGAAACGTAAAATTTTGTATACATTTCGTGAATTAATTTATTTATAATATATAACTCTTTACACAATTCTTTCTGGCATAACAAACATATATTTCCTGTTTCTATTCTTTAATAAGTCCTGATACATGCAAATAGTTCATTAAAAAAATATATGAATTTGGTCCTGAAAAATAAAAATCTTACATTAAAATTGTTATATATTTATGACAATTGAAAGTATTTAAAAAAATGATCCAATAATCAAATTTTCTTACTACAAAGAATCTGCTTCAATTGAGGAACTTAATAACATATACTCTTCGATGTAAAAAGTAAAACTTTATGCATATTAAACATAAAAATAAAAAATAAGGTTACGATTATTTATAATCTGGTTAAAATTCATGAAAGTGGAAGGAAAATTGAATGAATAGTTTTTAATTTATTTTTGAAACGATTTTAGGAAAAAAAAGACTTGTTAAAAAATAATTTAGAAGTTGGTTCACATTTTAAAATTTTTGATTTAAACTTCGACAAAAAAATAAAAAAGCAACGCATCATTTAGCTAACTTTCCGTTAACTTGAAGAATTTAATTGCTTTTTTAAGTTTAATATTGTGTTTTTTCTTAAATACAAAATGAAGCACCACACCCAACCATGACTAATCATTTAACACCGTTTTCAGGGTTCTATCGTTTAACAACTAGATCAGCAAGGTTGCCACGGGTGACTAAAATTACAAAAAAGTGCTAACTATTGAAATTTAAAATTCCATTAAAAGAAATTAAAATTAGCAACTAATTAAAGCATATTTTTCCTGTTTACTACTGAAAGAAAATGCAAAAAAATATTTATACGTGAAGAATATGAATGTAAGTCATAGTTGTTGTTGTCGTTGGAAATTAAGGCAGAAGTGGTGTGATTGTTCTTGTTTTCTAGTGGCGCCATCTATGGCCAAGACTTCTGCCACACCGGTTTATAGGGCTGACCTATTCATACATTCATTCATCCACAGATCGTAATTTTTACCTGAACCAGAAAACGATCAATCTCCAATTCAGTACCCCCAGAGGTATAATTAGCTATTGGAACATAGGGGACTTTGTGACCCGACAGATTTAACGTACACCAGTCACCATTTAATGCACTGGCAGTCTTCTGTCGGCTGGATTCGAACTCGCGTTCTAACTAACGTGAGTCCAGCTCTCTGCCAACCAGGCTATCATGGCTTTGTAAATCATAGTGGTAGATACGATTAAATAATTAAAGAGGTAATAAATAAATAAAATTAATTGAGTTTCTACCACGTTTCACATAAATAGTCGGCTGTGGCATCGCTGGAGCAGGAATGCCTCGTATTTTTTGACCAGGTCACACGCCGTGGACAGCGTGTGAACTAATAGACCGAGAGCACTTACAACCTCAATATATTCACCGTGCTCTTTGCGCATGTATGTCGGTTATTAGAACATGTGCTAGGATCGAACTCACAATTACTGGCTCTCAACGCCTTAACCGTCTGCGGTACTAGAGCACTTGAAACAAAACGAGATTTAACAATCATGCGGCTCAATATTCATTATTCTAACAGATTATGTAATGATTCGATCATTCTATTGTACAATTGATGCAATAATATAAATGAAAATATCAAGTTGTTGATAGAATAAATGTATAAAACTGTAGCCTAAACTGAAGAAAAAAAATTTGTCAGCACAGAACAGGAAATCGTTTTCTTTTTTAAAAAAAGAAAATAGCAGGAAATCATTTTCTTTTCAAAAAAAAACTTGTATATAAACAGAATCCTGTTTTAATTAACAGTTAGCTTCTACGTTTAATAAACATCATCCCTTGATGTCAAAATATATTTTTCAAAGATAAGGGTTCTTTGAAACCTATCGAACAAGATGGAACACAGGAAAAGAAACTCTTTAAGTAAACAAAGATTTTCCTAGGTTTATCTTAGGATGAAGATAAGAGATTACGAAGAAAGTGATAGGTTCTTATCTCAATATGCAAATGCATCACGACCCGGACAACCTTCATAATAAACTCAATGTTTACAAACAAGCTGAGTTTGCTAACTTTCATCTCACTTTTTTTTAAAGTTAAGTACCTTACAAAAATAGCAAAATTAATAAACTGGCGTTATCTCTTTAAAGAAAAGTTCAAAGTTTAAAAAGAAATTGAAAAACTTTTTTTTTAATATTATGCTGGATTTAGAATTTAATCATACTTCTAAAATCCATTTTAGAATAAACTATACTGAGGCTTTTTAAACTTAATTTTATTATGAGTCGAAAAAAGGAGCCAGGTTTTATTAAGAGGGGATGAAATTTTAAGCTAGAAAGCAAAGCATTTTGAAATTTTGTTATAACTATTTAAGATTCTGCCGATATAAAAAAAATAGCTCCAATAATTCAAGTTTAGAGAAAACATTTAAAATGCTTAAAGTTTGAAATTAGCTTTATCAAATTATCTTTTTAATAAATTTCTTTATGAAATTTCTTTATGATTCAAGATTTTAAGAGGATTTCTAACGAAATTTGGTAGAAATTTGAACAATTACTTCCAAATTTTGGATTTTGTCATTTAAAATTATACTATTTAAAGGGTAAAATTTAAGAATAATTTCTTGTTAATTATAAATGTAGTAGTTAAAAATCGAAATAGTTCAAAATAATTTTTAAAAAAAGTATTTTTATGGTATGTTCTTAGAGTAAATAATGGATTAATTCCCCGACATGGAGTGTTTAGAGTTCCCTCCAAATTATTTTGTCAATCCCGTTCGAAAACAGACTGAAAAGTTTAATCAGTTTTCGTCTTAAGAGAAGAGTGGAGGTATTCTTTTCTTCTCTTTTTGTTAAACAATTAATAATAAATAAACAATTTTGAGTAGAAACAAACTTTTTATTTTGAAACAAAATATTTCACCGACAGTATTTTTGTCCCTTTTTCATTAAAATAAAATTCCATACAAAATATATATTTAGAAATTGAGAATTTGATTGATGCATTTTAAGTAGTACAATCAGACAGCAATCAATCAGTAGGAAAGTTTCTTAAACTTGTAAAAATCGAGCATTGCACTTTACCATTAAAACCTTTTTGTCGTATTTTAATTTTTCACAATACTTAAAACATTGATTCGCGTGAAAATTATGAATCGAATGAATGGAAAAATTAACCGTTAACCATCAAACGATAAACCTCTGAAAAGTTGAAGAAATTAAGAGCGGCTCCAAAAACTTCGTAACAAAACAGACCCAATGTATACCTATTTAAGTTTTTTTTTAAATATTTAATTTACGTAAATAGTTCTGAAAAAAAAGATACAATGTAGAAGACAAAAAGTAGAATTAACATTTATGTGATCAAAAATTTCAATAGTTCTTCGAATTAAACCACTGGGCCCATATTATCCAGATTGCGGCTAACTTCCAGTTTTGAGCTTTTATTTCTTTATTTTATAACCGTCGTTGAACAGCCGACCCAATTTTTGGGTTAACGACTACTAATGTTCAATGCCGTAGCCTCGTAATTTTGAACCCAATCCGGAAGACAAGGGAACTCCTGGATCAAGTATTGGGGGAAATTGGCTTTCGTCGAAGACTTTTTGATGGAATTAACCCGCATTTGCTTTTCAAGGAACGGAAAACCACGAAAACCTCCCATGGTTAGTCTGACGGCAAGGGGATTCTAAACCATGATCTGTCTACCACTGAGGATATTTTACGTCAGCACTGAGATCTGTGCAAGCTGAATGCGGATTTTGTATCGACCACCCATCGCTGGAATTCGAACTCGGTCCACCTCATTAGAAGGAGAACGCTCTATCCTCTGAGCCATAGCAGCTCCAGTTTTGAGATTTAAAAAACATTAACCCATTTTTAAGATACAGTTATTCCCAGAAAGTGCGGGATTTGTAATTGGTTAAATCATCTGCACAAATTAATCAGCATATTTAAGGCATTATTGAGCTACGTAGAATTCCAAAAAAAAATTTCCGATTCGATGAAAATCCGAATATTAGCTCAGAGGTTATCGATATATTCTCCGTTTTTTTCTCTTTTCTTTTTTATCACACTGTAAAATACAAAGTGGCATTTCTTAAAAATTTAACACTGTAGAAAATTTTCCCATTTTTCAGGTTTTTGTGAGATTTGGTAATTATCATAAATCTTTTTAAAAAAAATTTTTGTCTGTTTTAAATTCTAATTCGTTTGTATTAATATTTATATTAAGTATTAGTTTTCTTCAATAGTGCGTGTAATCAGTGCCTTTTCGACTGATTATTTATATTTTTAGGTCTTTTCTTTAATCACACTGTAAAAAATTCAAGTAACGATTAAATGTACCGGTACTTTTTTCAGTTAAATATATTTTTACCAGAACAGAAAATCTGATATACAGTAATTTTTGCTGTAATAATTATTGTAAAATCTCGGAATCACGCAGATTAAATAAATTATATTGTAAAAACTACGATATAATATTTTACGGTAAAAAAAGATTCCATGGTAAAATGGATTTTACGAATAATACACCCAGAGAGCCGGTATTTTACAACGTAATTTGATCCAGAATTTTCACACACACGATCAATGTTTATTGAAATCACAACTTAGGTGCATTTTTAAAACTAATTTACGTTTCTTCAAGTTATAGTCAAGTCAAGTCTAATTATAGTATAAATATCAGTTGACGATTAAATAGTCTAAACGACGCATAACTGTAGCAAGAAATTGATTTGATTAGTAATAACGAAAGATATTTGAACATATATTTATTATTATAAATAATCAACCTTTTAATAATAATTATGTTTATCAGTAATTCAAATTGCATAACTTTCATATCTCATTATTAAGAGTTTTAAAATATTCATAAAATTTAACGAAGTTTTGATAAGAATCTCCATATCCAGACTTTTGGTTAGGAATAATTTGCTTTTGTAAAATGAACTGAAAAAGAATTTAAAAGCAGACGTTGTTTTTCTAGACATAATGCATATCCCCTGTTGTTTTAGTTTTTGTGCTGGAACACTGACAAAGCATATCGAAATAGCGTGCCAAATCGTTAGAGCACAAATATTTTAAAGTGTTCTGTCTAGCGTTAAACAATTTTGGTTACAAAACTATTATTACTTATAATTTAAAATGAAAAGTGTAGTTATATGTCTGAACTTCAAACAAAAAATATTATTTTATGCACGCTAAATGGTTAACAATAATAAACTAAAATCCCTAGAGAAATGTTTCAATGGCAGTTTAGAAAAAAAAATAATATTGATTATTATTCGAAGTTACCAACTCTTCCGGTTTATCCGAAAGATATTTTTTATGTATTGAAATAAGGAGCAAATTTATGCTCCCTATTGAAATAATAATAATAATTATTATTATTATTCGAAATTACCAACTCCTCCGATTTATCCGATTGATATTTTTTATGTATTGAAGTAGGTAGCAAATTTATGCTCCCTACTGAAAAAAAATAATCATAATAATTGTTATAATTCGAAGTTACCAACTCCTCCAGCTTATCCGAAAGATATTTTTCATGCATTTAAATAGGAAGCTTTGATATTTAATTCTTGATTTATTAAATTTGGTAAAACTGCACAGAGAAAAATTTCGGGTAAAACTACCGTTTCTGTATAGAAATGACATTTCTGGTAATAAAAACAATAATTCTGGTTAATAAAACGAAATATACGGTAATTAAACCATTTATTTAGTAATTTTTCCTTTCCTGTAGAAACGGTTTGCCGGAAATTGCGGCTTTCAAAATTAAAAATAGTTCCAATTTGCACACATTTAGTAAAAAAATACAAAACTTTGAAGTAAATTTAACGGAATAAAATTTTTAAATTCCATTACTAAGGAATCATGATAAAATTATCAAATTTTACCACATTTACTAAAATTTATAACGTACTTTAAAATTTTATTTTAATGTCAATTTTACCATAATAATTACCAGAGCTCTTCGGCTAATATAACCTAGTTTTTTGATATTGCCATACAGCCAGAAACTCAGTAGATTTTACATTTTCTGGGAGTTTTGATCATGTTTTTTTTTCTCAGTGTGATATTAACTACATCATATTTATTTAACCTAAACACGCATATAATATATGTGATTGATGCTGACGAAATTCATAAGAAATATTGTTGCTTAAAATTATCAAAGCAATAGTAATTTCACTACCATTAAAAAACTGCACATTTTGCTACTCACATAGAGTGTAAAAAAATAAATAAATAAATAAATACATTTTTTAAAAAAAAGGATTATAAACAACTTTTGAGCTAATGAACGAAAATCGTTATGTACTAAGACTCAAACTTGGTTCAAAAATGTAATTTCAATTATGTTAATTAATTAGTGCAAACGATATTATAAGTTATGAATTCAGACACAAAAACTTGCTTTCTCTGAATAAACATACCCTTATTTTCGCCGTATTCGTTTTCTTTCGAATTCCTTACCTTCGTCTTTCACTTTTTACATATTTTGCCATACATCGGGTAATTAAGCGAAACGAAAACTTTTTGCGCGCGATTATAAAATTCGGTAATCCAAAGAAGTTCCCATTCAAAAATTATTTTTTTAGTAATTACTTAATATTTATTTATTCTTTAATTACTTACAATTAATTTTAATGCATTGGTATGCCTAAACAATTGAATTTTAATGTATTCAAATTAAGTATGTAGTTTAAATTTAATGTGTGGAATCGGTCGAATAATTCCTGAGAAATCGAATTTTAACTAGACGATTTGTTTTCAAATTCGATTTCTCTGAATTTCTTATTCCTAAATTATTATATTTCCAGAGAAATCTAAACAAATATTTTGAGAAAAGAAAGGGATTGGGTCATAAGTTTAAATTTCAGGGTTGAGTTCATGGTCTGAAATTTTTTCTGAAGATTTACACTAAAAATTAGCGACACTCAGGGTACCAAAACTTTTTCTTATCATTCGGTCAACATCAGGATTTGAACCCGGGGAACCTATTTAGCAAGGTAGAGGACTAGCCCCGGTACCATCCCGTTACAAATATAATGGATTTAAAATATGGTGGTATATGTTAGAAAAGTCGTTTAGTCATAGTGGATCACAAGAAAGCTATCCTATCTCTGTATTGCCGCTGGAGAGACTACAATTTAGAGTAATTGCTGTTTCTACCATATCATATTTTATCAATCATATTTTAACACTTTTAATATTCTATTTAATATGCTCTACTTTGAAACAACTCCTGTTTTAATCACTTTTCATAGCACTGTTTTTGCTAACATAGTAAAATGATGCGTTAAAATTTGTTATTTTATGTTTTAATTTCCTGAATTTTTCTCAAATATAAAAATCTTCCGATAATCAGGATTTTTTTTAATAATTTAATTTTTTTATTCAATGTGAAAGACTTAAAAGCATATTATAGTATTTTTAAATTATGAATTATAAATTTGAGCCTAGACCAGTGTTTCTCAAACTTATGACTTTTGTGTACCCTTTCTAAATTTTTCGTAAAGCTGTGCACCACTAATAAAAAAAATTAATGTATTTTTTACTACAAAAAATTGCACAAAAGTTAAAAATCACAACTGGCTGTTGACACCACTAATTATTAACTGTTAACTCTGCAAAAAATAGCCAATAGAAAAATATGTAATAGCAAAATTTCATAGCTAGCTTTGTTTTTAAAAAAATTTTTAAATATTCGCTTGTTGCAAGATACTTCGCATAGGAACGCGTACCCCCACTAAACTGTTCCTGTACCCCTGGGGGTACGCGTACCACACTTTGGGAAACACTGGCCTAGACAAATACAAATCAGCACTATAGATTTGTTTAGATAACCTTTTTGTTTATATAACCATTTTGAGAGATCGAAGTCTCATTTTTTACCGTACTTTTTATAATGAATTTATGAATATGTGATTGACTGATTCACCATTTTATCAAATCAAAGTTTCAAGGTTAAGTAATAATTATAAAAATTTAATGAATTTTTTTATTTTTAGTTATATTTGCCTTATTGTATTTTAATTTTTATATATTGTGTTTTCCAATGAAAATTATTAAAACATAAAAATATTTTATCAAATATAAAAGTTAAAATCCTTGTTGACATAACGTAAACACAAAAAGAAGTTGTGCATCAACTTTGTGATATTTGTTTTAATTTTACTAACATTTTTTATGAATGAAACGTATTTCTGTTTTGAACAATTGATTAGATTTATTTGTTTTATTAGCTCACCGATACCATTTTATTTATTTCTAACCTTCAAAGATAAGTTATTTTGCGCAGTCGTTTTATCAGAGACGTTTTTAAGGATGGGCCCAGTGGGCCCTGGCCCAGGGCCCCGAGTTCTGATGGGGCCCCTGAAAAGTCTAAAAATCTCATTGCATTTTTTATTATTTCTTACTCATTTCTTTTTTTTTTTATTTCTAACNTTTATTAGCTCACCGATACCATTTCATTTATTTCTAACCTTCAAAGATAAGTTATTTTGCGCAGTCGTTTTATAATTTCTATTTGTTTAAGAAAGTACTGTATCTGAATTACTTTAAATTAATGTTTTGCGAATTATTAATCATGAATTATTAATTTGAGCCTAAACTAATACAAATCCACATTATAGATTCGATTATATAACCTTTTTGTTTATATAACCTTTTATATAACAATTCTGAGCGCTAAGGAAATTGAAGTTTCATTTTTGAGATACTTTTAATAATGATTTCATGAATACGTGATTAACTGATTCACCATTTTATCAAATCAAATTTTCGAAGTAAAATAATATTTATGATAATTTACAGATTTTTTTTTCATTTTTAATAAAATACAATCGAGCAAATACATTGCTTTATCGTATTTTAATTTTTATATATTGTATTTTCCATTGAAAATTATTAAAGCATAAAAATATTTTATCAAATACAAACGGAAGAATCTTTGTTGATATAACGTAAACATAAAAAAATTGTGTATCAAATTTGTGATATTTATTTTAGTTTTACTAACACTTTTAAGAAATGAAACGCATTTTTACTTTGAACAGTTGACTTATTTGCTTTATTAGCTCACCGATACCATTTCATTTATTTCTAACCTTCAAAGATAAGTTATTTTGCGCAGTCGTTTTGTAGTTTTTATTTGTTCAAGAAAGCAATGCATCTGAATGACTTCAAATTATTGTTTTATAATAGTTAGAAATCACTTAAATTTTTTAATTTTTTAAAATTTCTAATTGTTTTTTTATTTAACTCTTTATTTAAAGTTTAGGTTAATACGTAGTACTATTTACAATTTCCATTAATTAATCAAATTTTTTCCCTTTCAAAGAATCTCTTAAAGCATGAATCCCTTCACTGAGAAAAAAATTATGGTCAAAACTATTAGAATATGGTAAAATTTACTGTATTTCTGACTCTATAGGAATACCAAAAGCAAGGCAATTTTTACTACTTTGGTAATGAATTTGGTAAAATGAACAAAATATTGCTTCATAATGAGTCTTTAAATTTAGCAAATTTATTTATTTTATTAGCACACTAATACCATTTAATTTATTCTAACCTTCATAGAGAAGTAATTTTGCGCAGTCGTTTTGTAGTTTTTATTTCTCAAGAAAGTACTGCATTTGAATTATTTTAAATTAATGTGTTATAACAGTTAAAAATCACTTAAATATTTAATTTTTTTTTAATTTGTATTTATTATTTTTATTTAACTCTCTATTTGAAGTTTACGTTGGTTCGTAATACTACTTAAAATTTATAAATAATATCATAATTAAACCATTAATTAACCATTAATAAACCATTAATTAATCTCTTTTTTTTTCTTTCAAAGAATCTCTTAAAACATGAATTTCTTAACTTGAAAAAAAGTATGTCAAAACCAGTATTCCAAAAAACTACATTTTATTACAATTGTAGTTAACCGAAACTATAACTACTTTTTTTAAATGTAGTGACTGTAAACTACTTTCGCTACTTTTAGAAGACAAACTTAACTGGAGAAATTTATTTTCAATAAACAAAATAGTTTCAAGTAAAGAATTGGCTTGGTTAATTATGAGGAGGCATTAAGAAGTTTTAATTTATGTTAACATGAAATAGTTTTTTTATTCTAAAGCATTTTTCACGAATTTGTTCTTTTAACTTTCAAACTCAATGCTTTTCTCGACAGGACAGTGATTTAAGAAATGCTGGGAAATAAAAATATTTGTAATTTAAGTAATCAATGCTTTTTTGTATCCTTCAAGAAATAAAGTACAGTGCAAAAAAAGAACCGAAATACTCGGAATAACTTTTGAACTAATGATCGAATCTTCATGTTCTATGACTTCTTAATGGTTAATGGTAATGGTTATTAGAAACACCTCCAAATTATATTTGGTTTGGTATAATTAATTCCAACTTCCTTACCTGCAATTCTATTGAATTTTTGCTTTATCCTTACTACAATACTAATATGTGACTCAAAATATTAAAATTTTTTAATTTCATTTCTGAGAAGAATTCTACAAATACATACGAAGAGCGATAAGCATGGATAGAACATCAACTACAAATTTTTGTAAAAAGTTTTTCTTTCTCTTAAAATATGTTGAACAAATTTGAAAAAAAGCGTTATCTTCAAAATAAAACAATTTAAGCAATAATTAAAGCAATTAAAAGCACTTGTAATGTAATTATTCTTTTATTTAAGATATCAAAAACTTTTAGAATTTTATAGCAATTAGAATATTATGCCGAAAGGAGAAAACATTAACCTCACAATATGTGCGTGCACGAGATTCATTATTCACAGTGCCTTTCCTAAAAAGAAGTGGGAAACGAAATGTGTGTAATCCAATGAAAAAAAGAATAGTAAAATAATGCACGTAAGTAATGGTTAAAATAAGAGAATGTGAATAAAACTCAAACATAGTTTACTCCAATTATTACTCGAAAGTTACGAAAAGTTTCTGGCATGTAAAATATTTATAAGAAACAAAATTGTCTGTTTCAGATTATGAAAACATAGAGAATAAGTCTAAGGTAAATGGCCATAGTTTTTCTTTTTTCTCGAATGAAAATGAAATTAATAAAAATAGAGATGCAAGAAATGGTTATATAAATTTTAAATTCTCATATGGTCGGGATAGCCTGGTTAGCTAGGCGCTGGACTAACGTACGTGAGAATTGTAAATGGTGACTGGTGCACGTTAAATCAGTCGGATCACAAAGTCCTCCATGTTCTCAAAGCAAATTATACCTCTGGGGGAACTAAATTGGAGATTGATTGCTCTCGGTTCAGGTCAAAATTACGATTTGTGGATGAATGAATGGGTCAGCCCTATATATGGGTGTAAAGTATGGGTGAGGCAGAAGTCGAATTATTGGCCATAGATGGCACCACTGGAAAACAAGAACAATCGCACCCATTGCCTTAATGCGAACGACAACAACAACAACAAATTCTCTTATATTCCTTTAATGTATTTTAACCAAAAAATAATGAAATATTAAGAACAGAATGTGAAAAAAAATTTGAAAATAAATTTACTAGTGACCATCTCTCCTTAATGTCGAGGACAGTTGACCACCAGCTTCAGTGAAGGGCAAGGGAAGTTAAAACATTGAGAAAAACACTTCTCATACAGTTAATCACGAATCACTTACACTGTAAAAAATTCCGAGCCTTATTACGGTAAAAAATCCCGGAACAGTGGGCGTATCATCCGTAAAATTAATTTTACTATAAAATCCATTTTTAACGTGAAGTTTTATACCGTGTATTTTACTATAATAATTATTAAACTACAGTGATTCAGTAACTTTGCAATAAATATTTCAGTAGAAATTGCGGTAAGTCATATATTTGATCCGTAAAATTTCACTTAACAAAAATACAATTACAGTACATTTTACCGCAATTTGACTCGGAATTATTTACAGTGTATGATGAGTTGTAATTAATGAATTTTATCAAGAACAATAAGGGAAAAGAATCTGAAAAACAAAATAATGTACAAATTTAATCTATCACTTTCGAAAAAATTTTATCACATTTTTGGCAGAGGATTTTTCAAAGTTTATTCAAGTTTCATGGAAACTACGCATGAATCTTACCCAGCCATCCTTTTCGTTTGTGGTATAAGTTATGAATTAATATTGTTCATCATATTCAATAATTCATGCATCGCATTTTAATTTGTTAAACTGGTTAAAATCCATAATTGATGGCACACCTTTGGCTTGCATTTAATTTCAAAAGAAAAATTCAACCTTTCTTAAATAATTGATTCAATTTAACTCATCACTACTTTTTAACTCATCATTACTTTATACAGGGTGACCCAGGATTATTGGTACAAACTTTAAGGGGAGGTAGGGGGTCTCACAAGGATTTAGAAGTGCATTGCGACCCACGATTTGAAATGTCATGTGAAAGTAGCATGACAGATATGAGACACAAGATATCAAAAATCATCAGAAATCACATCATTAGAAATACAGTAGAGAGCCGATTATCCGGAACGATCGGGACTATCGCTTCTCCGGATAACTGATTTTTCCGGTTTTCTGAATCGCTACAAAAAGCCGTTTTTTTAGTGTTAAACCCAACTAAAAAAAATAAATATTTGGAAATAATCTTAAAAATAAGAAAAAACGATGAGGTAATAATACACTAATGATTATTTCTGAAATGATGGTAAGGTAAACATCTTTCAAAAAAGAAAGAAAAATCCTAAAATCCGATGAGGAAAAAAAAATTTTTTTTTAAAAAATTGCGGGAAAATGTATCGAATTTCGTTCCGGTTTTTTGGCTTTCCGGTTTTCTGATTTCCGGATAACGGGTTCTGTACTGTATTTATTAGCCGAAGATATTACATATGCTGTGGTAGATAATATGTGAAAATATCACAAAAGATGTTAAAAGTTTCCCACATTTCTATCGATGCATGTATAATATCGTCGGGCCATGAACTGTGAGACTCGCTCAAATGCATCTGAATTTTGTTGAAAATCCTCAGCGACACATACGGTTCTTGCAACCAGGTCCATTTCGGAATTCACAGGTATTGCGTATACAGCACTTTTCAGCTCACCCTAAAGAAAGAAATCCATGCAGCTTAAATCAGGAGAGCGTGGTGGCCAAAGAACCTGTCCAGCACTCCCAATTCATCTTCTGAACAACACACCCTAGCGGCGAACGAAGACGTTTCCGACTATACGTCGCAATGCAAATCTGAATCCCAGTGATGTCCCCTACCTCCCCTTAAAGTTTGTCCCAATAATCCTGATAGAGCCGCGATGGCTCAGGGGATCGAGCATTCGCCTTCCAATAAGGTGAATACAATTCGAATCCCAGCGATGACTGGTCGATACGAATTCCACATCCGGCTTGCATGGACCACAGTGCTGACGTGAAATATCCTCAGTGGTAGAATGATCTTGGATTGAAAAACCCTTGCCGCTAGGTTAACCGGGAGAGATTCTCGTAGTCTTCGTCTCCGTGTAATGCCAATGCTGGTTAGTTCCATCAAAAAGGTCCTCCACGAAGGCAAATTTCTTCCAATACCTGATCCGGGAGATCCCTTGTCTTCTGGATTGGGTCCAAAATTACAAGGCTACGTAGTTAAACATTAGTAGCCGTAAACTCGAAAATTGGGTCTGCTGTTCAACGACTGTTATAAAATAAAATAAAATAATCCTGGGATGCCCTGTATTTTAAATCAATCAAACTAAATTCACCCAGCCTTAGATAAAAATGAATGAAAAATTATTGATTATTTTATTCAATAATTCATACATGACTTCTTAATTATTTTAAGCGTTGTAAAAATGGTAATTAAAACTTGTATTTAATTTCGTATAAATGTGAAATTACTGATTCAATTTAAACCATCATCACTGTGTAATTTTGATCAGGCAAACAAATGTAATCTAACTTAAGATCAAAATTAATGAATTACAGTTATTTATCATATTTGTGCATAACATTCTAATGTTTTAAATTGTTTAAAAATAATAATCTATGGCACTATCTTGCATACATTTAATTAAAGCGAGCTTCAAGTTTACATTATGTTTTAAATAAATTAGGGACCCAATTTAAACCTATTAAAACTATCTTGTAAGAATGTTATTTCCCTTGTCTGTTTACCTTACTCCAGACACAAATACTTCTAAGAAATAATGTTACGAAATCCCATTCCGGGATCCATTTGATAAATTAGATTCTGCGAAAATGTTGAAAGGAATTTAGTGTAAAAAATAGCTGCAAGACAGGTAAAAGCTTTTCGAATATCGATTTATTGAAGACTTGGAAAAATATTCACATAAAATAAAAGAAGGTAAGAAAGTTTTGTTTGCTAAGTAAAATGTCTTTCGCCGAAGTATTTTTAAAATACACATTTTTAAAAAAAATACTTCTGAACGCTTATACGTCTAAATTTTTTTTAGATGAAAACACCATACATTTTTTCATTTATTTCGTTTTTTGTAAAAAAAAACTCTGAAGAAAAAGTTTTATTTCCGTTCCAACTTAATCAATTCAAACACTATTTTCATTTTACTGCATTTCGATACAACTTAAAACAATTCATTTTAAATTAAAATAATTTCTTCGCTTTTTTAAATAACAAACAACGGCAAACATCCTCGTATGCCCAAACAACAAACTTTTAATTATTGATTTCTGAAAAAAATAAAAAAGAGAAAAATACCATGAAACCAAAAAAGCAATTTAAGAGATTACATCAAATTTATATTGCGTTCAGCATTTATGGCACGCATACCACAGTGTAGTATGGTGGAGTTTTAAAAGTTGAATATTGCAATTTTATATTGCTTTAAGCATATATTACCAGTCCACGACTCTTATGCCACAGTGCTGCAAGGTGGAGTTTCAATATTAACATATTACAATTTTATATTGCTTTAAATATTTATTACCTATCCGCATCTCGCATGCCACAGTGCAGCACGGAGCGTTTAAACAGAAATTAGAAACTAATATCAACATTAACACTATTATCAACATTAAATGATATTAATTATTAGGAACTAACATTAGATTAATTTGTATACTTTTTTATCCATAAAGTTTTTAAAAAAGTACTTCGAAACACTATTACGCTTATTTTTTTTAAAGATTAAAACACCACGAATCTTTCTTTTTACTTAGTATCGAATAATAAAAAAAAGGTGGTAGAGTTTTTTTTTTTTTCAGTTTATTAAATTCTCCATTCAAATACTGTTTCTATTTCGAAACAACTTAAGTTTCATTTTAAGTTAGAACAATTTCTTCAATTTTTTTAAATAAAAAAAATTAATTAAAAAAGAAAATTCTACTAATGCCCTAACTAACTTCTAATAGACAATTTCTCAAGGAAAAAAAAGAACGTTAATTAGGAAATTCCACAATTAACCATAGCGAAAAAGTAGTCATCATAAAAAAAAGCGTTGACATGTTTGTCAAATAAAAGAAGTTAAAAATACCATAAAACCAAAGAAGCAATTTAAAAGAGTACACCAAATTTATATTGCTTTAAGCATTTATGATTAAGCCTTGGCACGCATACCACAGTGTAGCACAGTGAAGTTTCAACAGTTGCATATTGCACTTTTATATTGTTTTAAACACTATTACCTATCGTCGACACGCATACCATAGTGTAGCAAGGTGGAGTTTCAACAGTTACATATTGCAAATTTTTACTGCTTTAAACATACGTTACCGATTCGAGGCATGCACACCACAGTTGTAGTACGCTGGAGATTCAACAGTTGCATATTGCACTTGTCTGTCACTTAAAACATAGATTACCAATTCGCAGCAGGCATGCTACATTGTAGCACGATAGTGTTTAAATAGTTGCACGCGAGGAATTAAAAACATATTTTTTGCGTGTCAGCAATGCACTAACACCTTACAATGCAAATGTTTAAATCTTATTTAAAAAAAAACCATTACACTAAAAGTTTTTAAAATAATTTTAATTTTTATAAAATTGGTCTCTAGGTAAATATCGTATGTTTATATAGATACGCTTCGATTAAATTTCATACAAAAGACTTACATTTCAAAAAAATGTGCTTTTAATTGAAAATATTTTATATAGCATTTCTTTTAGAGCTAATTTTAAACATAAAATTTAAAAATCACGATTTTATATATATGGGTCATTCTCACGAAAACTGTCATTTTTCAGTTCATAAAATCCCAAAAAAGTAAACTGAATAAAAAGCTCTGAAACTTTTTATATTAATAGAATTATGTAATGGCATTATAAAGAAAGTATATATCCTATAAATTATACTTAATATTTAAATTAATTAATTTTTTAAATAATTAATTTATAATTAATTAATTTATAATAATTAATAATTAATTAATTTATTAAATAAATAAATTAATTAATTTAATAAATTAATTTATCAATTTTTTAATTTATTTTTCAAATTAATTAATAAGTAAATTAATTATTTTCACTATTTAAAAAGTGAGGGAATGACACTAATAGTGAGGGAATGATATTTTATTTTAATACATGTTTTTATCTAAGTTACATCTACCTAAAGTTTGAAAATGATAACATACTAAGTATATCTAATATTTATTATAATTTAGTCTTATATATTTAATAGTTTTTACAGGTTTGGGAAATAAAATTGGCTGGCACGATTGAACAAAAAAAAATTTAATAATATACTCATCTTGAATCATTCCCTCACTTCAGCGTCATTCCCTCACTTTATACACTAGTGAGGGAATGACGAATTCAATAAAATTTAAAAATAACAGTTAGGCCTAATTAATTTCTGAAGTCAATCACATACAATTATATTCATACAAGAAAGCAACATATAATTATCCACTTTCTCGATGAAGTTGTATTTTATTTTACTCTAAAAAATGACATGAGGGAATGACAAATGTAAAAAATTTTACCTGGTTTGATTCATTCAAATTTATTCCACAGCAAAGCTTCTTTAAGTTGAAGATGGAAACATACTGCAATTTTGTTCTATGATGCCAGTTGTTAACTTCTGAAGTTTTTATTAAAATATTTTTATTCTAAGAAGATTGCAGGTGATAAGAACATTGTTGTGAGGGAATGACGCGAAACACTGGGGACAAAGTTTAAAATAGTGCTGTGTTAATATTTTTATCAGAAATTAAATTTAAAATTGATTTTCTGAATTCTATATTTCAGTATTCTGAAATAAAAAACACGAATTTGTAAAAAAAAAAATTTTATTTCAGAAACAATTTTTTTCTTTTTTTAAATCAGCAGTGGGGACAAGTGAGGGAATGACATATTGGTATATTTTAATTACCTAAAATGAATAAAAAATAAAAATTGATAATTTTATTTTTATTTTTTTGTTAGCTTGTATTCTGAAGGACACTTTCCCTGAATTTTTTTTTCTCGTAAGCTGTAAAACAAGCACAAAATATACTGGGGACATGAAAATGACTGTTTTTGTGAGAATGACCCATATAAAAAAAATTTGTTAAGGATATGTTTAATTCCTTCTAATAAAGCAAAAGTAGTAATTAATATATCACTAAATATTTCATGAAACTGAAGAAATAAAGTTCTTGTATATGTAAAAGAATAGGTTTCTAGCTCTTTTATCTATGATAAAATATTTAAAACAAAAAATAATTTCCATTTTTAATATTTTCAAAATCCCAGCGGTGTCCTTTTGAAGTATTAAAAAGCTGCTGTGATTCAGAGCACCGTTATTTATTAACAAAAAAGCTATGTAAACATTTTTTATAAAAAAATGAAATATTTATCAAAAGTTAAGAAGAATCCAATTTGGAGTCTTATGAAAAAGCTTTTATCAGTCCCAAGTTATAAAGCTTTTTCCTCGGTAAATAAGTTAATCTATTGTCAATACACCTGTCAAAGGATTTGCATTCTTTTGAAAATATTATTGAGTGCATCCACGTGAGATTATACTTTTTGAAATTCTTGATTGAATTTTGCATTGACTTTATTATACTCTAAAGAAAAATAAAGTTAAAGATAAGGTATTATATTTTTGCAGCATTTGAATTAAATATATTTATAATTTTTTTTCCTTGCGTATGTAAAACAACTAATACGCGGTGAGAAATTTCAAGTGTAAAACAACGTATTTTCGCTTTGACAACATTTTCGTAGTGAAAACCTTTGCAAAAGTGTAAGAAAAACAAATACTTTATTAGAGAGTCGCAGTGGCTCAGGGGATTAGGATCGTTTGCCGCCCAATAAGATCATCAATATCAGTGATGGCAGGTCGAAATAAATTCTAATCGCGACTCGCAACAGCCACAGCGTGAAATATACTTAGTGGTTGACGAATCTTGAGTTAGAATCTCCTTGCCGTCGAGCTAACCGTAAGATGTTTTCGTGAGTTTTCCTCTTCCTATAACGCAAACGCCGGTTACTTCCCATCAAAAAGTCCTCTATTAAGACTAGTTTGTCCCAATGCTTGACAATGGAGTTCCCTTGTCTTCTGGATTCGGTTCAAAATTAAAACGCTACGGAGATGAACATTGATAGTCGTAAACTCGGAATTGGGTCGCTTGTTCAATACCGGTTATAAAATAAAATCGAATAGCCCATTGCGTAGCTTGAGTGCGGCACATATAAAATACTACTCCCACAACGTTACGGAATACCTTTTACACCTATTTCGAACATAAACTCGGTAAATTGAATATCTAACTTGTAAAAAATGACGACAGTTGTTTTTTTGATTTTCACTTTTATTAAGTAGAAAGCAGAAGGCTGTGTATTTATCGATTTTTTTTTTCTTTACGTAAGCAGTTGATAGTGTGGACACAGATTATTTGTGTTTATACTGATTAAATATCTCTTTGAAACGTAGTAAAACTTTTGTTGCATTTTCTTTCTTAATATTGTTAGAATATTGCATAAAATATCCAACTGAAAAAAATTCATTAAACTGATAACTACTTGCAAAAAATGATATTCTGCATTGTAAAAATGTGATAAGAGCTTATAAAATAATAAAAAAATAAAAAAATGTCAACAGAATTTGAAAGTACGTAGTAGAATGTTAGAGAAGTTTAGATTATTTTGTTTTCTTTAATAAGGCCTTTTTATTCGAAGAGTCATTTTTACTAAACTAAAAAGTATGCAGAATGCTATGAGCTAGGAAAAAAAATTTTTACTTCTTACTATATGAATTTGGCCTGCCACTCACTAAATTATTTTAAATTTTTAACGTTTTGAAATTAACGTTTTAAATTTTTACATGGTCAAACTGTCAGACCTAAGACGATTGCTATAGTTTAAATCTGGAGACAGCGCAGAGAAAATAGAGCCGTGGGTAAACCCGTTTTATTAATGGTATGAAACTGCATGATGTTTATTTTTCCAGCCCAAATAAAGATACTATTTCTTCTTTTTGGTGGAACTAACAAACTTTCGTGTTGCATAGAGAAGAAAACCACGAAAACATCTCACGGTTTGCCTGACGGCTAAGGGACTCTAACCCACGATCCGTCTACCACTGAAAACATCTTTCGTCAGCAATGTAGTCGATGCAAGCTATGTCCGGAATTCGTATCGACCGGCAATCGCTGGCATTCGAACCCGGTTCACCTTATAGGAAAGCGAACGCTCTATCCCCTGAGCCACCACCAATCTACAAAGCATAATAAGCACATTCAAAATATACTTTTAGTGGTATTAATCCAATAAAAGGCAATAAAATATCAGCCAATGTCCATTTGAAGCAAATTGCGTCGGTCATCAAATAGCATCACGATGGCGCAAGCTAAATACGGCACTCTTACACAGAGGTCATCGCGTGGATGCTGGTTTAGTACAGCACTTCCACACACAGGTCATCGCGTGGATACAGCTTAGTACGGCATGCCTACGCACAGATCATCGTTATGATGCCGGCGAAATGTGGCAAGCCATGGTTCATGTGATAGAGTGATCAATTGAAGCGGGTTCGAGCCCCAGAGATGGTTGGTAGATGCGAATTCCGCACCTGGCTCACACAGTCCACAGTGCTGACATGAAATATCTGTAGACGGATCATCGGTTAGAGTTCCCTTGCAGTCAGGCTAACCGATGAAGGTTTTCGTGGTTTTCCCCTCCACGTAACGCAAATGAGGGTTAGTGCCATCAAAAAATCCTCCACGAATGTAAATTTCTCAAAATACTTGATCCAGGAGTTTTCCTTGTGTTCTGCATTGGGTTCAAAATTATATGGCTACGGAGTTGAACATTAGCACCCTCAAACCCAAAAAATTGGGTCGGCTGTTCAACGACGGTTATAAAATAAAATTAAAAAAGACATAGAGCTCGTAATGAAGGAATTAATAAAACAGTCACTTGAGGAGTTATTAAAGATAAAATTTCTATATTAGCTTTCTGTTTAAAGAATTTGCATTATTTTGCAAACCAATGGACATAAATAACATTATTAAATCACTTTGCTTGGCTCAACTTCGTATCTGCAACGCTAAGGAAAATGAGTAAAAAGTAATCTGCTATTTTTTCAGATTAAGGAAAGAACTTTAGAAGCTTCTTTGCATTTTAATTTCAT
The DNA here is from genome assembly GCF_043381705.1 of Parasteatoda tepidariorum. Taxonomy (NCBI): domain Eukaryota; kingdom Metazoa; phylum Arthropoda; class Arachnida; order Araneae; family Theridiidae; genus Parasteatoda; species Parasteatoda tepidariorum. The sequence goes on along the minus strand of NC_092215.1, from coordinate 29,532,221 downwards.
GCCAGAAATTGTTTTTTAGCTATTAATAGAGAAAAATTTTCATAAAATCTTGGATAAAGTTAAAAACTCAATTACCAAAGCAGTAAAACTTTATTATACTAGTTTCACAACACGTTAACTAATAACAAAATCCTAGTTTCCTGAAAATGATACAATAGAATAACAATTTCGAACTATTATTTAACCAAGTCACGTTCTCAATAAATTTTGTCTGTTCGTTAAATGCGTAGAAACATACGAGAAGGATTTACATGTAATGTATTCCTTATTGTGGATAATTTTCTATCTCAATGACAAAAGAGCAAGGTCGTATTGACATCGAATTATTTTGAGCGTGTGTTCCTTAATTGTTTGAGAGGAAAAAATTTCAATTGAAGCTTTATCTCTATTCGCTTGTATCTTTTAAAAGACTAATATGTATCGGAATAATATACGTTTTTGTTTCGTTTTTTATGCATTTTTTAAAAGACTATGCATCGGAATAATATACGTTTTTGTTTCGTTTTTTTATGAATTTTTTTAAAGGACTATGCATCGGAATAATATACGTTTTTGTTTCGTTTTTTTATGAATTTTTTTAAAAGACTATGCATTGGAATAATATACGTTTTTATTTCGTTTTTTATGCATTTTTTAAAAAGACTATGCATTAGTATAATATACGTTTTGTTTCGTTTTTTTAATATTCTAAGAGAGATACAAAAGTGTTACATATTTAAATTTTTTTCCAGTTACACAGTGGGTCAGCATCCAAGGTTTCGTGGCCAAAATTAGATAAAATTTGTTTCAAAATTTGGGGGGTTTTATTTAGGGGTTTTTATGTGCAGGTAACTTGAATTCATAGTTGAAATTTTGAAATACACTAAAAATACCCAAAAAAACAAAATGGCGGCTGAAATATGGCGAGCAAAAATAAAAAAAATGATATAGTGCATTTAAATAATTAAATATAGCAATAAAAGTATAATAATTTTCGTAATTCCACATTAAAAATGAAAAGCAAATTATATTTCCGAAGTAATATTAGAAAATAACACGAATTAATTATAAAATAATGCGAAAACATGAAAAAAAAACATAATTTTTGTTTCTTGGTATATTTAGTCCACCTTTGCAAAACGGGAAAAATGGGGCAGGTTTTTTCGAAAGAAGAAACATCAAAGAAGACATCAACAAAAAAGTTTAGCTAATTACCTCATGGAACTTTTTGGAACTAAGTTTCAAAAGTCATTCAAATATTGTAAAATGTCAAATGATAAGAGATAAACTATGAGTTTGTCAAGAGTATTAACTAATCCAACGAATTGAAAAATTTTACTATAATTTCAGACGAATTACTCTGATAAAAATGTAACAGTCAGTTGAAATTCCTATATATATTTCTGAAATAAAAATTTAAAAGTTGTATTTAAAAAAGGAATTTTAACATATTTTTCATTACATTGTACTCTCGTCGGTCCAAAAAGTAAATTATAATGTTTGGAATGATTATGAATACTTAATTTTGGCTTTATTAAAACTGCCTACACATATTTTAGTTGAAAATTTAATTTTTGACTTTTGACCAAAGATCGTGGTCTTCTGGTCCACAGTGAATTAGAGTGAAAAAATATAAGGTGCATTAATTTTACTAGAAAATAATAATTACAAAAACTTAAAGCATTAATTGGATTAAACACTAATTATTATACATCACATTATTCATATGATATATTGATTATTTCATTTTCTAAAAAAACGAGCCACCATGGCCCAGCTATTTAGACAAAGAGTAGTCGCTGTAAAATACAGATTCTCTACCCCCAGTTGTGACTTGAAGCCCACTCAACTTCAGATCGATGGGTACCAACTTATATGGAAAGTAAAAGCGGTCGGTACGCAATGCTAATCATATTACCACCTTATGCTTTAATTCATGAAATTGTGGAGTCTTAACCACTAAGACACGTCTGGCCCACAATGAGTTGTAAAGGGAATACTTTACTTTTACTGGAAGAGAAAAAAATTAATTCCAGATTTTTCATGAGGCTAAATTCATAAACGGAGCAGTTTGATTTTAATTTGAAAAATAAAACTCTTGCGTTAATTACTTGGGGGATAAAAATATGTTTTATTGTTTCATGTACTGTTAGCGCATATCTTTATGCTCTTTAATGTATTAAACCATAGCATTAACAAAGAAAGAATTTATATGCTGTGATTTAATACATTTCTCAGGTTCATAATTAATTTATTACTTTCATGTTTTTTTTATTAAAAGTAAGATTTATATTTCTGGTGTCAAAACGAAACATGCACCGAATAAAAAAATTTTAAAAAAACTTTGAATATGAGAAAAAAAACTCGATAAATGCAAAAAGAAAGGGGGAAAAAATTAGGAATTAAAAATAATAAAAAAATAGTCAAAGTAAACAATACCAAAAAGAAAACTTTCTAAATTGAATATTTATTGAATAATTATTAGATAATATTGATTTTTAATATTAAAAAGTAATTGATGCTTGTCGTGTAATATTCTTAAATAAAAGCTGAAAAAATTTATTGATTCAAAAATACTTCAAACGATTTTAATGTTTTTCGAGTGGTTTTTCCTGTTCTTTTTGTACTTTAATCTTAGTTTTGTTTTTCATAATATTACTAATAATATATCATTAGGCGGAGAAAAAAAATTCAGGTTAAATTACTATGCTTGTATAATAATAACATGCTTAGTTTTAAAAAAAGAAGAAGAAAAACATTATTTCGGTAATAAAACCAAAATTAACGGTATTTATGGAATAAATGATTTTTATGTCATACCTTAATATCATAATAAAATTATCAAACTTTGCCAAACAGCATGTTATTAAACCCACAAATTTTATTGCTAATTTTACCAAAACACATTAACAAAGCGCTTCGGTAAAAATTATCGAGCTTTTTAGTATTCCCATAGAATCGGAAACACCGTAAATTTAATCATATCCTGGCATTTTTGGCAATACTTTTTCTCAGAGCTGCGATGACTCAGGGGATAGAGAGTTCGCTTTCCAATGAGGTGAACCGGGGTTCGATCCCGGCGATGTCTGATCGATACGAATGTCGCATCCGGCATGCACCGCCGACAGTGCTGACGTGAAATATCCTCATTGGTAGACGGATATATGGGTTAGAGTCCCCTTGTCGTCAGGCTAACCATGAGAAGTTCGCGTGGTCTTCATCTCCATGTAACGCAAGTGCTGATTAGCTCCATCAAAAAGTCCTCCATCAAAGGCAAATTTCTCCCAATACTCGATCCAGGAGTTCCCTTGTCTTCTGGATTGGGTTCAAAATTACAAGGCTACGGAGTTGAACATTAGTAGTCGTAAACCCATAAAATTGGGTCGGCTGCTCAACTACGGTCATAAAAAAAAGTACTTTTTCTCAGTGAAATAATAAATAAATAATAAAACAAATTACTAAAGAAATCAGCTCATTCATTTTCCTGCCATCTTTCTTTTTTAATTTATTTATTAAATTATTTATTTTCTTTGAAAATAAAGAAAACTATTAATATAAAATAAATAAAAATATCAACTATTGCAATAGAAAAAAATAACCATCAAATCATTGACCTAAGCAATTCAAACTCAGCCTATTTCTAAAACCATTTACCTGTAACATATAATCAATACAAAACAAAGAACTTCGTGCAGGCTCAATTTATTGCACAATATTTATTAACAATATCTGAGTAATTACTTTTTATTCCATTCACATTATGTAGACGACCCCTTTCTAGGAAAAGTGACTACGTGACGACGAACCTACGTGTCGACCTCCAGGTAAGCAAGACTAAACAACCGCTTAAGAACTCATGATTTTCACGTAGCTTTCTTTACAGATTGAACTACAAACCTAACGCCAACTTGCTTGTTTGTTAGGATTTTTCTTTCCCTCTTTTTTTCCCCTCTCCTCTCCTTACCTCTTTTTATATTCCTTTAAGTTTTTAGGATTTTAGGTGCTTGGGTGAAGGTCAAAATCAGACTGTGATGTATTAAAGTTTTGCACATGAATTCCTGAATGGAATTTGTAGATATAATGAGCCTGAGGATCTGTTTATGCGGCTTATGAGTCATGCTATCTTTTCGTTTATATGGAGGGGAAAGTTTAGTTACAAAATAAGTCATTTTTATCGTTTTTATTTCTGGATTTAAAAAGGAGCACCGGGGAAAAAATAGTACTGAAAAAATACTTTATGCTGCTTATGAGTTATGCTATCTTTTTATTTATATGGAGGGGATGGTTTAGTTACAAAATAAGTCATTATTTTTTTCTCTCCTATCGTTTTTATTTCTGGATGGAAAAAGGAGCACCGGATGAAAAGTACTGGAAAAGTACTTTATGCGGCTTATGAGTCATACTATCTTTTCGTTTATATTGAGGGGATAGTTTAGTTACAAAATAAGTTATTATTTTCTCTCTCCTATCGTTTTTATTTCTGGATGGAAGAAGGAGCACCGGAAAAAAATGTACTGGAAAAGTACTTTATGCGGCTTATGAGTCATGCTATCTTTTCGTTTATATTGAGGGGATAGTTTAGTTACAAAATAAGTCATTATTTTTCTCTCCTTATTTCTGAATAGGAAAAGGAGCACCGGAAAAAAAGTACTGGAAAAAAGCAACGGGAGAAAAAACTATATGAATACTATATGAAAACTTAATGAATTTAACAACTGTTTCAATTTGAATTAATGTAATTATATATTTATTCGAATGAAATTAGATATTGTTTTTTTTTAAATTAATTAATATATAAGAATTAATTTAAAGTTTACGGAAACTAGCTTAACAAAATTATTGGGATGCTTAATCAGTTTTAAAATTATTCTAAATTTCAATAATTACATTTATTATATTGTGATGCAATAATACATAAGTAATATATTTTCATCCAAGTATTTTTTAAAAATTGCATTAAATTGAAATACTTGTCATTTTTGTTAATACATATCACTTTTGTTAATATATTTAACTTATCAAACGATCAGCCCCCTGAAAGACTACTCTTGATTGATTTTATTGCAATATTAGACAACTTTACTTTAGTTTTCGTATCTTAATTAAGTTTTAAAAATACATTGAATTACGTTCGAAAAACTATTTAATTACATTCAATTCGCGTGCCCGAATCGAATCACAAGTTAAATTTATGGAGTAGTTAATGAGGTGATTTTTTTCGGTTCTTCTTTTTCAAGACTTTTTTATGGAAGCGGAATTTTTTTCTGATGCTTTTTTCTAGGCTGTTTTTAAGGCTTTTTTGTGTTTTTTTTTCTTCCGTGATTCGTTTTTGTTTGAAGATCAAAATCAGAACCACAGTTGACTCAAGTATAGGCTTAATTTGAATTGGACATTAATTTAGGCATGGTTTAAGAAATTAATGGATAGTTTTGGCTAGTATTATTCTAGCAATTAATTTGTTTAAAGTTTCATACAAATAACATAAAGTTATTTGCATTCTGAAAAGAGCATGGTCAAAATAGCAGAATAGGGCAACATTTACCGTGTTTCTAGCTCTATGAGAACACCAAAAAACATGGTAATTCTTACTGAAGCGCTTTGGTAATGACTTTTAAATTAAATTGAATTTTGATTTTTTGATGAAATTAACAATAAAATATGGTTAGATAATATGTGAAAAATTTAGTAAATGTGATAAAATTTTGTAATTTTATCATGATGCTTTAGAACATGATATAAAAACCATTTATTAGGTCAAATTTGCTTTTCAGTTTTGCAATTTCACTAAATGTGTGGTAATAAGATTTATAATTTTGAAAACCGAAATTTCTGATAAACCGTTACCATACGAACGCCAAAAATTACCAAATGAATGATTTAAATACCGTACATTTTGTTTTAACTAAATAAACTAGGCTTTCTTAACAGAAATGTAATCCCCCTACAAATACAATAATTTTATCCGAATCAAATTTTTTTCAAATTTCATTATCTTTAGTTTGGACATTAACTAGGAGACTTAAAGTTAGTTTATACGATTATCATTTAGTTTTTACAACTATAATTTTTGTTGAATTGTTGTTAACATTTCATTGACTTTAGTTTGAAAATTTCAATTCAGGAAAGCAATAATTTTTTTAGACCATCATAATTTAGTTTAGACTATTATGGGGCTTGCTACTTGACTATTATTATCATTGTGGCTATTATTATATTATTATGGGCTATTATTATATCATTATTATTACTATTTTTGAGCTTGGAGTCATAACATTTTATAGTTTTATTTAAGTATGTTTCTTAGAAAAGGCATTTAAAGTAAAGAAATAGTAATAAAATAAAAGGAAAGTTTAATAACTACTTTTAACAGGATTCTATTCTATATTGTCGTTATTTTGTCTCTTGACTGAACCTGAGAACTTATGAAATCAATAAAAAAATTTACGATCTATAATGTTTAATATTCTTAAATGAATAAGATAAAGTAAACAAGCTCCTCAGACTGTTCAAAACTTTTGATGGTAACAAAGTTTAGAATCTATGTTTCAAATTAAATTATAAGTAACTTTAAAGACCCATAACTGTAATCGAGAAAGAATGTCATTTTTAGGGATTTTTTTCCTTTATAAGTACACCTATAATTTCTGGAAGCACAAAAAATTTGTTTAGTGTTAATTGATTTCTAAAAATAATACTTTGTAACAAATGAAGAATACTTTTCAAAAAAGTTTTACTACCTAATTATATACATTTTGGTCACTAAGTAATAATGGTCATGGGTTTCACTCATGTAAATGGATTGAAGAAACTAAACATAATGAATACAAACCATAAGCCTATTGAAACTGCCACCCGGGAAAAATTTTTTAGGTTTATTAATATTATTTATGGTACCGTTACACATTTTTAAACAAAAAATTAAATAGAAATTGTTTTCATAATTAGAAGAAATTAGAATAAAATTTTTTGTTACAGAGCTTGGAATAATGTAGTGAAAAACTACTTTTTTCCAATCGGGAAATTTTTTATAAAGCTGTTTCTAAGCATTATTTCCAGATAGTTTTAATATAAGTTTCCTGAATTTGCAATTGACCTGTACGACATGCCGGAACAGTTTATTGTCAATGCACGAACCATTGTTTGATCATTGAACCAAAATTTTGAAAATATGATTTATTGATTACATTGCCTTAAGTTCTTCATACACGAAGAAAATATTTCTGGTAAAACCGTATTATATGGTAATAACATTTCTGGTACAAAAAACGCCCATAGTTCTGGTTGTAAAAATCAAAATATGCAGTATTTAAACCATTCGCCAGGCAATTTTTCTTTCATGTGGTAACGATTTTTTTAAAAACTCTGGTTTTCAAAATTATAGTTCTTATTACCCCACATTAAGTAGAAATTACAAAACTGATAAGTTAATGTAACCAAAAAATTTATTTTATGCCTATGCTTTAATGGTATCATGATAAAATTACCAAATTTTAAGTCAGTTACCAAGCGTTATCTCATATTATCAAATCATATTTTATTGTTAACTTTACCAAAACGCTTCGGTGAAACTTAGAGAGCTTTTTGGTTTTTCCCTAGAACCAGAAACATGGTAAATTTTACTATATTCTGGTAGTTTTGACCATAATTTCGTACTGTCTTTCGTGGTATAGGTTCTCTCTAACTCCAAATATTTTGCACTGCTTGCGTTAGTATTTAATATCCCCAATAGTAGAAACCTCTGAATTGATTTGCTAAACTATGAAGAAATTCTAAAAATTTGATATTAGTGCTTTTTTCGTGAGTGTGCAAGGCAAAATTAAATCTACGGTGACCTATAACTTTTACCAGCAATACTTAATTATTACTAAATTATTTAATTACTGCTTGTTAAATGCGGGAAACATACTCATAAATACTAATTATTCATATACCTTTTCTTTGCAGCGTATTATGTGATTTTCCTATCTTACAAAGCTGACAAGCCTAGTTTCTTTGATGATCCTATACAAAGTATTTTGGCGATGTTCATTATGTCCCTATCAGAATTTGGCGACACGTATGAGCAGTTTAATTACACTGCGCATCCAAATATTGCAAAGGTAAATTAAATATTAAACTACATCATGAACTATAAATTATAGCATTCTACTGTGCATCGCCACAATCTTCAAACGCAGACGGATATAAATTTAATTAGTCCTAGAAATAATCTTCGAAATTTCTAACTATAATATCTAATAACTCAAACACTCTGACAATAATAACGTTAATGAATATTTTATTTAGAACAATGGGAAATAAGCTTTGATTTAAAACCAAGTAACTAATTAAATATAATTTAGTTACATAATATCCAAATTCACCGTCTAGACACTATAACGTTTATAAATTAACTTACCTAGTCAATTAATCTTGTGTAACGTACATTTGCTAGACATAATCTCTTTTAAATTATAATAGCGAAGTACTAAAATGAAATTATACGCAAGGGTTCTGATTCAGATTTAGATATGATTTATTATTTCAGGAAATAAGTTCCAGTACAATCTATTAAGTTCGTTAATATATAAATACGCATATTTATCTGTACGTTTTAGTTAGATGATTTTAGAAACATTTTAAAGAAATATACGATTTTTTTTAATACCTGCGATTCTTTGTTTGAATTTTTCATTTTTCAAAATTATATTTTTCGTTTAATTTGAAATTTCGAGTTCTCAGATCCAAGCTCTCACTGTAAGAAAAAAAAATATCGTTAAATTTACGAAAGAAATTTAAATTACGTAATTATAATCGTTACATTTACGGACGGCTGGTGTGCCAGTACAAAGCAATTTATTTCACAGAAAAATACTGTTATTTAAAAACTATCGCCTGTTTTTTAAACTGATAAATACTGTTTTATAACAAACAAGTTCCATTTTTTAGCATACAAGCTCTACTATTTTAACAAACAAATATATGAAATACACATGTCGGCAAGGGACGATCCAAGAGTAGCACTCGTAAGACCAGACAACACAAGGGTTCGAACCAGGGTCACCTCATTAGGATGCGAGAGCTCGGTCCTCTGAACTACCGCAGCTCAAGTGTCGCAGTATGAAGAAAAATATTAAACTGTTTTTACCTAAAAAAGCTACATGTGTTGAAATAATGTGTAAGTGTTAAGACATTTAAGACTGTAGTGGCCAACCCGTATAAAAATGTCTGGCAACTTGACTTACCAAAAAATTATATCTAAAGAAATATAATAATCAGGGATATAGTATTGATTTAATAATAAAATCGAATCTCAGTTTTATTCATACCATGTTCAAAACCATAAAATAATTGTTGAAAAGGAACAAGTATAGAAAGTAATCGTAGAATGATTGATAAAAGGTTTTGAGTTATTGTACGGTAAGTAAAACCGCATGGTAAAAGCCACACTTGATACCTTATGTCAGAAATATTTTTAAAAAATTTTAATATTGTTATTTGCTCTACACTCTAAGAAATTGTTGAGTTAGTTATTAATTTGTACGGCCAGCTCCCTTCTTAGAGAATAAAGCCCAGTGCCCGTAATTGTTACGAACTTCTGCGAAAGTAGTAGAATTGATCATTACTTATACTGCCAGTTCCTGTCTTTAAGAAAAAAAACTCATTACCCGCAATTATAACGAACTTTAGCAAAATTTGTAGAGTTAACTGTTAATTTATGCGATTATTATATAAAGCTTCCTTACACAATACAGGTAGTATACCCCATTTTCCGTAGTACTTACAGCATCAGGCTGCTGACACGATGTTCCAAGGTTCGATCCCAGTCTGTAACAAAGAACATCTCTCACACTTCCTCTACATCGATGACCACGGACAATGAACATGAGCCGCACTCGCTGTTCGACAGAGGGCAGCACTATAAATATTTGCCTCATTCTGCGTTCACTTAGATTTGTTGAATAAATTGCTTGAGTCTCAAACAATATTCGCCGAAAAGTCACACAATTTAGACTACCAATATAAAAAAAAAATGAAATTTCAAGCTGAATTTTTTTAGAAATTTTATAGCTTATTAACCAATAAATTATGAACAAATTAAACTGAAAATTAAAAATGTTATCATAACATTAATAATCTCTCTATGCTTACCCTATTTTCAGTTATTAATGAATCATATATTTTTAGGTCATTTTCATTATGTATATGGCAATAGTAGCTTTACTACTAATCAACATGCTCATAGCTATGATGGGTAAAACGTACCAAGATATCGCAGAAAGGAAGAATGAATGGATGAGACAGGTACTATTCATTCAAAATAAACATCATTCATATAAATTAAATAAATAAATGACATTAGCTTAATTTATTTTTATTAAATGATAAATAAATATGAATTGTCAAACATTTAAAAAATTATCATTACACAGTTCAAAAATTTGAAATGAACTAAAGCGAGTATTTAGGTGTCATTAATAAGTATTTAAATATTATAATATGAAAATTTCTAGAATGATCTTTAAAAAAATGGAAGAAAAATTTTAGACTGTATGCTTAAACTGTTTCTCGTTCATTTTTCATGTAAATTGAAATATATGTTGAAATTTGATCACTTGTGAACAAATTCTTGGTTTTTAAAACGAAGAATTCACCTCCTTTTTAAAATTCTTCTCTTATTGTAATGATTTGAAAAATAATTACATTATTATTACATATTTGTACTCATTTAATGAAAAACATATGAAACATTATGAGCATAAAAAGAAATAAAAGCAGCTGCAGCAAAAGTAAAAGAAAAATATTTTCATAATTTTATCTAACTACATTTTCAAATTCTTGATTATCAAAACAAAGAATTCCTTCCTTTTTTAAAAAAAAATCTTCACTTACTGCAACATTAAGCAACGATTTTTAAAAAATTATATTATTATCGTATATTTGTGTTCATTATTAAAAAAAACTATTTAAAACATTATGTGCATTACTAGAAGTTAAAGCAACAACAGTAAAACTCAAGGAAAAATTTTCATATTTTTATCTAACTACATTTCCAAATTCTTGATTTCCAAAACAAAGAATTCACCTCTTATGATAATTACACGATATATTAATATTAAACATTTAAACATATGAAATGAATTAATATGAAACATTATGAGCATAAAAAGAAGTAAAAGCAGCAGCAGCAAAACTCAAAGAAAAATATTTTCATAATTTTATCTAACTACATTTTCAAATTCTTGATTATTAAAACAAAGAATTCCCCTCTTTTCTTAAAAAAAATCTTCAATTACTGTAACACAAAACAATGATTTTTTAAAAATTCTATTATTATCGTATATATGTGCTCATTATTGAAAACCATGTGAAATATTATGAGCATTACAGGAAGTAAAAGCAACAGCAACAAAACTCAAAGAAAAATTTTCATAATTTTATCTGCTACATTTCCAAATTCTTGATTATTAAAACAAAGAATTCCCCCCTTTCTTTTAAAAAAAATTGTCACTTATTATAACACATAATAACGATTTTAAAAAAATTACGTTATTCTTGAATATTTGTACTCATTAAATGAAGAACTCATAAAANCAAATTCTTGATTATTAAAACAAAGAATTCCTCCCTTTCTTTTAAGAAAAATTGTCACTTATTATAACACATAATAACGATTTTAAAAAAATTACGTTATTCTTGAATATTTGTACTCATTAAATGAAGAACTCATAAAACATTATGAGCATTACAAGAAATAAAAGCAACAGCAGCAAAACTCAAAAAAAAAATTTCATAATTTTATCTAACTACATTTCCAAATTCTTGATTTTTAAAACAAAGAATTCACCTCTTTTTTACAATTCTTTTCTTATTGTAATGGCTTGAAAAATAATTACATTAATATTACTGCATATTTGTACTCATTAAAGGAAAAAAATATGAAACATTATGAGCATTACAAAAAATAAAAACAACAGGTAAAATTTATAATATATTGGAAGAAAATGATAGCGCACAATGCCATAATAAATTACAGGTTTGTGTAAAATACACAAGCCGAAAAAAGAACCTTTTAAAATATTCATGTGGCAAGAGAAGTATGACACAAAAGTCATATTGATTTTTTTTTCAACATAAGTATAAGCTTGTGTATTCAGCGATAAAAAAGATCGATGATCAAAGCTATTTTGAGCAGTCATAAATGCTTTTATAATCAGCTGAAAAACAAATGAGCTTTCTTGATATACAAAAGGGTAGAGATTCTAAAACTACTCCCAAAATTTAGTAAAATGGATCACGAAGAAAGCTTTTAAAATGACCAAAAAACAACTCATAATAATCAAGCATAAACTTAGAAATAATTGTGTTTAAAAAGTTATGCAATTACTTTAAATCGAGAGGGATATTATTTGGATTTTCAAATCATGATATTTTGTTGACAAATATTGAGTTAAAATACTCTAAACAAAAAAAATTAATATACTGAATAACTTTTAATCTATTAATCGGATTTCAGAATTTTTCAAATATTTGAAGCAGTTGCGAATTATTTTTTTCAGCGGTAGTGAACTGAAGCAGAATTTTTCAAACAAACAGATGTTGTTGTTTTTTAATATCATTAGAACTTAGGAGCATCAGCATTCGTCGTGACTCATGGGAAAGAGCCAGGTAATCTTGGTTCGAATTCCAGCAGTTGATACGAATTCTGCTCCCGGTTCGCATCAACCACAGTGCTGACGTAAAATATACTCAGAGGTAGATAGATCATGAATAAAATCCCCTTGCCGNGACAGAATATAAATATTTTGTTTATTTTCGAAGTTATGAATTTTTGAAGTTGTAAAGAGAATTTTGGAACACCCTGTATTTTAAGTTACGAAATCAGACACAAAAACATACTTTTTTTTAATAAACACGTCTTTATTTCGATGAATTTACCCTGATTCCTGACCCTGAAAATAGGGGAAAGGGAATCGCAATCCGAAAAGTATGGTCCCAATAGTTTAAACAGAAGAGCAGAAAACTTTGGTCAGCTTTTTGACTGTTGAAAATTTGGTCAACAAAGTTAATTTCTCCTTTTGCGCATTTCGGTATATTTAAAAAAAATTTTTAGTTCGATGAAACGTTTTTGCACACAGTTATAAATTTTTTTTGTCCAAAGATATTTTTACGTAAAAAAATATTTTTATTAATTAATTATTATTTTTTATTATTTTATTTAATGATAGTTGAAAAAATATTTTATTTGTAAGGTGAAAAAAAATTTATGTCTTCTTAAAGTATGACATTTTAAATGACACAAAATTCGAACGTAAATCGGCTAGATAATGCCGAATTATCAAATTTTAACTGATCGTCTACATATAAATTTTATTTCTCGTTTTAATTTTGATTTTTTCATTTTGCACACTGAATAATTATTTGTAAATCAAAAGTCATTCAGTGTGTTCAATTTTTTATTTTGTGCACTGTGTAACCCGATATGTATTTTTAATTTAAACTAACTAAGTCTTTTGTTTAAAAACAGAAAAAAAAACAATTTTTTAAATATTATTTAGAATTTTGTTTAGTGCTCACCTTTCTTAAGAGTAAATTAGATTTTAAATTTTGAGTACATTATTTTGCATTGAAAAATAGCATTTTGTTCTTAGTCCATTTTTTACACGAATATTGTGCAATGGCTAGGTTTTTTTTACATGAATTTTGTGATACAAAACTTTATTTTGTGCGAACAGTTTTCCAGAGTAACGTCTGTGTTAAATATGTGGGTTCACTGTTTTACATTGAAAAAGCACATTTTGCTTTATGTCTAGTTTTTTAACATATTGACCTAGGATATTGTGCTATCTAGTTTTTTAACATACTGACAGCATATTATGCTCTATTTAGTTATTTAATCTATCGACATAGCATATTGTGCTATATCTGTTTTTTCAAATGCACAAATCACCTACGTTCATTTTTGTAATATGCCTTCTAATGTTTTATTTTATTTTATTCTATATCCGTCGTTGAACAGCCTACCCGATTTTTAGGTTTACGATTACCAATGTTCCATTCCGTAGCCTTGTAATTTTGAGCCAATCCAGAAGACAAGGAAACTCCTGGATCACTACCCCCAAGGGGTATTGATTTGTTACGGGGACAAGGAGGACTTTGTGACTCAACAGATTTAACGTCACCATTTACTTCACGGTCTTCGGCTGGTGGGAATCGAACCCTAGAACTCTCGGACTTGGGTCCAGTGCCCTACCAACCAGACTATCCCGACCTTTCCTTCTAATGTTTATGTATTTATTTTTTTCCAAACAGACACTTTGAGTTCTGTCAATTTTCTTTAAACGCACATTTTGAGCTGTGTCCAAAATCAAAATTTCACCGCCAAGCAGCTTGTGAAGATTGAAATAGCTCCTAAAGTGTCAAACCACAGACAAATCAGTTACGACTTGCGCTTAATATTCTCCAGATTTACAATTCACAAACAAGACAATAAATCTAGTTACTATTTTTCTCTACAAAGCAAAATTTTAGTATGTATTCACGCTTATTTTATTTATTTCTATTTTAGGGAAAAAAATTTCATACAGAAGTAATCAATGTCCTAGCTCTCATGCCCGATACAAATGTCTGGTTTCTGAAAGATAAAAAAAAATCAAAAAGCACTACTAGCTTAAAAACAATTGCTCACTGTCTGGTAGTGTAATGACATAAGCACAGGTCGTGCATTTTCACGCACAACTGAACCTATTCAAATATGATATATGAGTGACAAAAACAACTTTCAACTACCTAGTTTTGGTTAAACTCTTCCTTATGAAGTTACTTATCTTCTTTTATCTTCGCATTTTACTGCGTCGCATTTAGAAGTTACTTTCGTTTTTTCCAAGATGGCTGATAAACATGAGAAAGAACACGTGTAAGGTCATTGTGCGGTATGGCGGGAAAAAAAGAGTTGTCAATATTTTTGACGTAATTTTATCTCATGACAATGCATTCACCTGGATGATGTCAAAACAAGTTCAATTGTACGTCATATCATATTACTTAATTATTTTCAAATAACAGAGATGAAATAAAATGAAAAATAGATTAAAAGCTTAGTTATTTTTTTTTTCATTTCTCTCCAGCGTTAAGGAAATAATCCATAGGATGGATGTGAAGCTTTATAACCTTGAACCAAATAGAAGACAAGGGTGCCGTGTTTAGCAAATAAAGTAATATCTTTAAGTTTTGTAACTTCCGGTTTTTCTTTTTACTACACTGAAAAAAAGTATATTCCACTACCAGATTATGGTAAAATTTGCCGTTCATGTGAACACCAAAAAACTGAGTAATTTTTACCGACGAGCTATGGCAATGATTTTGGTAGAATTAATATTTAAATATGGTTTTATAATATGGGATAAAATTTGGTAAATGAGGTAAAATTTGATAATTTTATCATGATTTTATCAAAGCAAGCTTTATTGAACATCATATGACACTACTTAATTATTTTCAATTAACAAAGATAAAATAAAATTGAAAATAGACTAACGATTAGTTTTTTCTGTTTTGTCTCCGGCGTTTAAGAAGTAATCCATATGTTGGATGTGAAGCTTTTAATGAGCTATTCCACAACCTTAAACCAGATAGAAAAGATAAGAGAACTGTTCTGCAGTGTTTATCAAATAAAGCAACATCTTAAAATTTTGCTATTTCCGGTGTTCCTGCTTGTTACACTGAAAAAAATTACCAGAATTAAAAAATTCCAAACAACCAGATTATGGTAAAGTTGGTAATACTTCTGACTTTATGGAAACACCAAAAAGCTCAGTAATTTTTACCGACGAACTATGGCAAAAATTTTGGTAAAATTAACAATAAAATATGGTTTTATAATAAGGGATAAAATTTGGTAAATAAGATAAAATTTTGGTAATTTTATCTTGATTCCTTAGNGTACACAAAAGTCATAAGTTTGGGAAACACTGCCTTAGAGCATAACGTAAAAATCATTTATTCGGTTAAATTTACATTTCAATTTTGTGGTAAATGTTTGGTAAAAAGAACTATAATTTCTAAAACCAGAGCTTTTGGTAAACGTTATTATGTGAACAGAAAAATTAATTATTTTTAATACCAAAATTTAAATACAGTACAGTTTGATTTTGTAAACCAGAATTATGTTTTTATTACTTGATATGTCATTACTCAAATTTCTCTGAGTTGTTTCATATTTAAATGACAGCAAAGAGTTTACACGCACACTATTTGAAGAATGAAACATAAATAGATTTATTGTAAATCCTATTTCCCACTGACAAAACAAAAAAGTACTTTTCTTATTTAACAGGAATTTTATTTGATTAGCTGCTAGTATATAGTAGTTAGAATCAACAATTCTGATCTCTTTGACTGTTTAGAAAATAAGTTAGTTTATTATTCATTCTATCACAACCAAATACAATTTTATTTGATTTTCTTTGCAGTATGCTTTGTTACTTATTTATTTTTTCAATTAAATAAATAACAGATGCCTTTTCTTTTTACTAAGTCAAGTGGGTGTTATAAGATATAGAAAATAAAGCTCCCGGATTTGCTTCGAAATTCTATGTTAATTAATTTTCTGTTGGTAGGGAGGATTACCTCAAATGATTATTTTTCTATCGAATTCTGTGTTTTCTCCTAATTAATGATTGTTAATTAGCATGTCTTTTTATCTGCGACATTTAAATAAAAAGTAGCTGTGTCAAAATTCCTGGAAATTTTTCATTTGGAAATTTCACTTCATTGTTTATTCAAATAAAAAGTTAAGACTAAATAGTGCAAAAAAAACATTTTGTTTACGTGAATAACAAATTTATTTTAAATGGAGTTTAGTTAATGAATATTCTGACAATTAATTAAATGTATTTTGTTGCATGCGTTGAAATTTTAATATAATAAATTTTAACAATTACCCACAGCGAACGGCAAAAACATGTTTCAACATTTTTGCAAAAACAATGCCTAACTATTTAGTTATATATCGTTTGTTATTATTATTATTATTATTTCTACTACTATTTTTATTATTATAATTATAATTACCATTATTATTGGTATCATTTCTATTATTATTATTATTGTTATTGTTATAAAAATAATAATCAAAATAATAACAAATAATCTTCCAATTATAATTATCATATTTATTATTATAATTATCACACTGGAAAAAAAAATTCCGTTGCATGAGATTTTTTTGACGGATTTTGGATATTTTCAAGCCATTGACCTCAAATGTGCAATCGGTTTTCTTCTCCAAACTGCAGTTTTTTTAATGACATTTTTTTACCATTTTTTGTCTAAATATAAGAGCTTAAGAACGTTATTTTTAATGGGGGATTGCATAAATGTTGCGACAAAATCCTACAGGAGTTAGGACACATCATGAGGATTAAAATAACATAGAAACCTATGCCCGGAAATATCGCAATATGTATCTAGTGAAGCATCCCTAATATAAACCGTTTCTTTGCATGCTTCGAAACAAGTCATAATAAAATAAAGCCCCTAGCAGCGTATGACGGCATCTCCGAGCATGGATTTCTATGCAATTTTAATTCTGATTACGTGCCCCGACTTCTCTAAAAGTTGGTCGCAACATATATGCAGCTCCGTTTTATATATAACTCTTATAAACTTGTACAATTCGACAAAAATTAGACTAAAAATGAATTTTAAAGAAATCTCTAGCTTTTGCAGCAAAACCAATTTTATATTTGAAATCCCCACACTCGAATCAGGCAAGATCAAGTATTTGTCTGAATGCAACGAAAAATTTGTTCCCCAGTGTTATTATTATTATTATTCTTATATTATGAATTGAATAATTTGTTTTTAATAAAACAGCCAACGTTTTCTTATTAATTTTAACTATCTACTAAGTAGTCCAAGAATAAGGATAATTTTCAAAGTATTAAACTGTTGCGAAATGCATAACTATTTATTTAAACTTCTTAAAGCACTAGACACCAAAAAATAAGCTACGCGTTTCAAGAAATAAATGCATAACCTTACGATTTGTTAGAAATATGACTTTATATATATTTCTGACTACCTGATAAGGGAAAGCTCATTCTTTTCGAACATCTTAGCTTATTATTATTATTATGTGTATAGGGGATTCAGAAATTTTAAAAGCTAGTTTAAATTCTTCAATTTAATTGATTTCTTATTATATTTCAAATTAAATTTTATTTTATTCAATAGAATAAACGAAATGTCTAAAATAAATTTTTGAAAACAGAATTTCATATTTTTATGTCTTAAAGTGTAATGATTCAGTTGATGTAATATCTTGTGTGTAATATCTTAACCATTTATGGTTAGCTGTGAAGCGCGAGGATCAATCAATAAATTTCTAAATTAGAACATCTAATAATATTTTCTTTTTAATTTTTTTGAAATTTATTTTACTCCACGTGTCCACGTGTCTCCCTTATCATCCATTTGCAATGTTTTCTTTCAACAAAGAAAAAAAAGAAAGATAAGCGTGATAAAAGAAAAGTGCAATTTGTCAGTCAAAATTTTCCTTACTGTATACTTTGATAACAATCTAACAGAAAAAGTGTACTTTATTGAAAGTTTTGTCCAGTTAAAAGAATTTTTTAGTTAATTTTTAAACTCATTCATTTAACTAATTAACTTTTATCTAATTTAATAAAAACAAAAATCAATTTTTTTTTCTTTAAATTTTGTGCTTTGTGCCAACATTTTAAGACATATTTAGATGAAAAAATAAGTACAGTTTTAATTTCATCAGTGTCATTTTCATAGTATTTTTTCATCATTACTGGAAAGTAAATTAAACAATAAACTAAACCATCATTGAATATTTCAAAACAATTCCGTTATGGGTGGCATTACCCCATACCCTATGTTTCCAATTTACATTTTTGCTATTTTTTTTACTATTTTATTTTCATTCACAAATTACTTCTTAGATATTTTGGAACAACCTCCTTGAGACCTCAATTTATAACTTGAAATCTCAAATTTTACAAGGTTTTTTTAAATCTTAATCATAAGCAGAATAAGAAGTGGAATATTTTAATTAAAAAGCTTTTTACGAAGCAATAAAATATCTTCTTTTCTATTTTTATAACCTTATAGAAAGTAAAAAAGAAATGATCATTCTAAAATATGGTTATTTTAAAAATATTTTCGCCAAAATGAACATGTCACATTTACGTTTTAAAAAACGTATAATTTAGGTTAGATATTACCCAGACATGACTTCTTGGAATTGAATAACTAAAATGAGAAATTACTTATACTAGCTACACTTACTAAAAAATTGGTACACTTAATAAAATAAAATAAAAATTCTTTTCTTCGAAAGTTAGTGACTTTTTCAACGAAGCTTTCTACAGCTCTATTTAGAAAATTCAGCTGCTCTATTTTCCTATTTTATGCATGCGTTAAAATATTTAAGCAATATTAAATGATAATAAGTTATATAGAATAATTAGTAATTTGAAATAATGATTATTAAAATTCACTTAAAATTCAAGTGTAAACTAAAATCTACTAAACAAAACTAGTTTGTAACTGAATCATTTCTTTAATAGTCAGATTTATAATAATAGTAACTTGATATCACAATGACGTAACAATGACGTAACTTATATATTATAGAAACTATCAGTTACGTCATTGTTTCACCAAATGAGCGATATTAAGTAACATTTCGTCAAATAGGAATTTGCGGCTTAAAAAATCGCTTGGAATAAAACTTGACATTCAAAGTTATCAGGATCTGGACTTTTTATGAATTATTTCATTAATCTTGGGAATACTAAGAGAAGACAAATGTACTTCAAAGAAAAGGAAGAAGACATTAATAAACATTATTTACTGTAAAAGAAAACAGTTGTTTTCTTGAAACTACTTTTCTGTGGCTTACTTTTGCATAAATTTGAACTATTAATTCATATTTTTAACCCCGAATCATTTCTTTAAAAATTAAACAGCTTTATAATACTAGTAACTTGATATTATTTTATGAAAAACAGTTGAAATTTGTAACCCAAGTCCTCAAAACGTACAGATGTTTAATCCAATTTCTTATTAAGTAACATTTCGTCAAATAGGAATTTGCAGCTTAAAAAATTGCTTGGAATAAAACCTGACATTCAAAGTTATCAGGGTCTGAAATTTTCATGAATTTTTCCAATAATCTTGGGAATACTAAGAAGAGACAAATGTATTTCAAAGAAAGGGAAGAAGATATTAAGAAACACTATTAACTGTAAACAAAAAAGTTGTTTACTTGAAACTACTTTTCTGTAGCTTACTTTTCTATAAATTTGAACTATAAATTCATATTTTGAACCTAAATCATTTCTTTATAGCTTTATAATACTAGTAACTTAATAGAATTTTATTTGAAAAAAATCATTGAAATACGTAACTCAAGTACTCAAAACGTACTGATGTTCAATCCAATTTCTCAAAAAGTAACAATTCGTCAAATAGGAATTTGCAGTTTAAAAATTTCTTGGAATAGTAACTGACATTCAAAGTTTTTAAGATCTGGAATTTTCCTGAAATATTCCATTAATTTTGAGAATACAAAGAAAAGACAAATGTACTTCAAATAAAAGAAAGCAGATATTAAGAAACACTGTTTACTGTAAAAGAAAATAGTTGTTTTCTTGAAACTACTTTTCTGTAGCCTACTTTTCTATAAATTTGAACTATAAATTCATAATTTCAAACCTGAATCATTTCTTTAAAAAATAAATAGCTTTATAATACTAGTAATTTGATAGAATTTTATAATAAAAAATAATTGAAATACGTAACTCAAGTACTCTAAACGTACTGATGTTCAATCCAATTTCTTAAAAAGCAACATTTCGTCAAATAGGAATTTGTAGTTTAAAAATTTCTTGGAATAATACCTGACATTCAAAGTTTTCAAGATCTGGAATTTTTCTGAAATATTCCATTAATCTTGGGAATACAAAGAAAAGACAAATGTGCTTCAAATAAAAGGAAAAGGATATTAAAAAACACTATTTACTGTAAAAATAAAAATAAAAAGTTGTTTTCTTGTAACTACTTTTCTGTAGCTTACTTTTCTATAAATTTGAACTATAAATTCATATTTTTAACCTAAATCATTTCTTTACAGTTTTATAATACTAGTAGAATTAATAGAATTTTATTTAAAAAAATAATTGAAATACGTAACTCAAGTACCCAAAACGTGCAGATGTTCTATCCAATTTGTTATGATGTCACATTTCGTGAAATAAGAATGAACGGTTTCAAAAGTTGCTTGGAATAACACCTGACATTCAAGGTTATCAAGATCAGAAATGTTCATGAAATATTCCATTAATCTTGAAAATACAAAGAAAATATAAATGAGTTTCTAGTAAAAGGAAGAAGATACTCTTAAGAAACATAATAACTGTTAGAAATCAGTTATTTATTTGAAGTTTATTTGCTGTAGCTTAATTTTCTTTAAATTTGCTTGTTTTACTATAATGCGTAATTTTTTTATTGAAATATTCAAAAGATCTTCCATGTATTTTTCTTTTAAAAGAATAGTATCATAAATAAATAAAATCACTAATGTACTCAATTTCAAAAAAATTTTAAAATCTATGTAAACTGTTAACAATTTCGGCAGTCACGTAGCTGGTTGATAATATTTGAGGAATCCAAATATTTTTTTAGCTTGCTTTACTATAGTGCGTAATTCTTTTAATATATAATTGATATATTCAAAAGATCTTTCATGTATTTTTCTTTTAAAAGAATAGTATCATAAATAAATAAAATCACTAATGTACTCAATTTCAAAAAAATTTTAAAATCTATGTAAACTGTTAACAATTTCGGCAGTCACGTAGCTGGTTGATAATATTTGAGGAATCCAAATATTTTTTTAGCTTGCTTTACTATAGTGCGTAATTCTTTTAATATATAATTGATATATTCAAAAGATCTTTCATGTATTTTTCTTTTAAAAGAATAGTATCATAAATAAATAAAATCACTAATGTACTCAATATCAAAAAAATTTTAAAATCTATGTAAACTGTTTAGAATTTCGGCAGTCACGTAGCTGGTTGATAATATTTGGGGAATCCAAATATTTTTTTAGCTTGCTTTAATATAGTGCGTAATTCTTTTAATATATAATTGAAATATTTAAAAGATCTTTCATGTATTTTTCTTTGAAAAGAATACTATCATAAATAAATAAAATAACTAATGTGCTTACTATTAAAGAAATTTTAAAATCTATGTAAACTACTTAGAATTTCGGCAGGCACATAGCTGGTGTATAATATTTGGGGAATACAAATATTTTTTTAGAAAATTTCTAAATATATGATAATAATATAAGTTTCACTCTTGAAAGGTTTTCCTTGGGGAGCGGACCTTCTCAGACCCCTCTCCACCACGCCTCTGAATTTTGGAGCCTTTTTAATCAAACCGATATTATCCGGTTAACCGATATTATCGCACAAATTAATTCTTAAATTTCCTTACACGAGTTTTTCGAAAAGGCTTAAGAAAGCACCTGACATTCAAGGTTATCTAGAACTGGAATTTTCAGGAAATATTTTTTTTAATCTTGTGAATACAGATAAAAAAAAAAGCAAATAATGGGAAGAAACTATTAAGAATCACAATTAACTTTTGAAAATTAGTAGTTTACTTACATAAACTTGTTTCCATCTTGATAGGAAGTATGATTTAAAATCTCTTTTTAAAGCTGCAAAAAATTTAAACGGTATTATGGTTCTACGTTAATTCGAATTTTTTGAGAATGTAATATGTAGAATTGCTCATATATAAATTTCATTTAAAGTTTTAGAATTTCCATAGAAACTATTAAGAATCACAACTAACTTTTGAAAATCAGTAGTTTACTTACATAAACTTGTTTCCATCTTGAGAAGAAGCATGGTTCAAAACGTTTTTTTTTAGGCTGCAAAAAATTGATACGGTATTATGGTTTTACGTAATTCTATTTTTTAGAGAATGCAATATATAGAATCGATACTGTATGAATTTCATTTAAATTATTCAATTTTAAATGACATGTGCGATTAATCGAAGAAATTCGAATTCCCGTTGAAAAAATCGAGGCAATTCGTCTTAGTCTCAAAAAATTACACTATTTGGCTATTTATGCATCTTTTCTTTACACTGTAGAAAAAAAAAAAAGAAACTTTCGAGTATCTGAACACCAAATATGGTGGCACTTACTTTTACCAAAGTGGTGTTAAAATGCACAAAAACTCTATGAAGTTACTGTTACTGTGAAACACCTAGAATGTTCTTTCACACTACTTGGTACAAAGTAGCGAAATACAAGTTTTCAATAGAACCGAAGTGCAAGTATGTCATCAAATTTGGAGACATATTACACCACCGACTTAAAGTGTCTTATAAACAGCATATTATTCGCCAAAAAGCTTTATTTCATATAACGGCTTTATTTATATGACGGAAAAGCTTTATTTTTACAGCGTCGAAACAAAATAACTTATGAACATGAAGTTTAAAAAGTTGCAAATATGTTGTGTTGAATTGCGTTTATCGAGGTTTGCAACTGGAAGACTTGTCTTATTCTTATCCGTATGCATACATATATGGGTCATTTCATAGAGACTAACGTTACATTTTAGGATATATTGATGAGTTTATTTATTGAAATTTTAATAAATAAAAATAATTTTGTTCCATTCTTGAGTATAATATAGCAAACTATGCTTATGTATGCATCAGAAACAAATAAATGCAATTATTAGGTTTTAAAAATTAATTTCTAGAAATTGACTTATAAGAATTTTTGTTTTTTGTGCAACAAAATTTTTTTCTCTTCTCAAGGTCAAATCTCAAAGTCATTATATTTCGAAAATTATTTATTTCTGATAATTTTATATTTCACGCTGCAAAAATCTTTCCTTTTTTTTTTTCTTTTTTCTTTTTTTTNTTTTTTTTTTTTTTTTTTTTTTTTTTTTTTTTTTTTTTTTTTTTTTTTGCTTTATACATAGCAAAGGGCAAAGGAAAACAAAAACTTCTAAGCGTTAAATACATTATATTTCGACGATTATTGAATATGGAGTATTTTGCTCTCTGCTCTACAAAAATCTTTCTTGCTCTTTGTGGAATAAAATTACAAAATTTAGCAAATTCCACCAAAGTCTAATTTCTATTATATTTTACCTTCTTATAATTTTATAACCTAGTAAAATTATTTCAGAAATTACCTTCGTATAATTTTATAACCTAGTAAAATTATTTCAGAAATTACCTTCCTATAACTTTATAACCTAGTAAAATTACTTCAGAAATTACCTTCTTATAATTTTATAACCTAGTAAAATTATGTCAGAAATTACCTCCCTATAACTTTATAACCTAGTAAAATTACATCAGAAATTTCCTTCTTATAATTTTATAACCTAGTAAAATTATTTCAGAAATTACCTTCCTATAAATTTATAACCTAGTAAAATTATTTCAGAAATTACCCTCTTATAATTTAATAATCTAGTAAAATTATTTCAGAAATTACCTTCCTATAATTTTATAACCTAGTAAAATTATTTCAGAAATTACCTTCTTATAATTTTATAACCTAGTAAAATTATTTCAGAAATTAAAATCAGATTGTTTTTTTACAGTGGGCTCGAATAGTTCTTGTGGTAGAAAGAGGAGTACCACCTGCTATTTGTTTACAACAACAAAGAAACTATTCTCAGGCAATGGCTGATGGCCGAAGAGCTCTTGTTTTGAGATTGGAACATAATGTAAATACCGTTTACTATATTCACGTAAAATAGCTCTATCTGAAAATATCATTAAATCAACTTCATATATTTAAAACATTAATGATCAAGCTGCAATGCTTCACTTATATTTTGTAAATTATTTTAAAAAGTTAAATAAACTAAGAGATTACACTAAAAATCTTACCTGAGGACTCTTTAAAGAAAAAATCATGCACGGAGAAAAGATTTGTGGTAAAATTACCGCACTGTATGGTAATACCATTTCTTGTAATAATAATAATAAAAACACATAATTCTAAAACCAAAGTAATTGTTGTTTAAAAATCATTTATTTGTTCATAATTAAATTTATATGGAGACTGTTTAACGGTTTCAAATTGTAGTCCTTAAAACCAAACGTTTAAATAAAATAAAAACTGAGAGGTAAATTTAGCCGAATAAATGGTTTTTATATCATTCTTAAAGGTATCATAGTAAAATAATCAAATTTTCCCACATTTATTAAATTTTATCATTTATTATGACACTATATTTTATGGTTAATTTAACCAAAACCATTACTAATACTCTTCGGTAAAAATTACCGAGCTTTTTTGGTGTTCCTATCGAGCCAGAAATACGGTAAATTTAACCATATTCTAGTAGTTTTGACCATAGTTTTTTTCTTTTTTCAGTGTGCCTCTTACAGAGGTAAAGCAAATTTTAAAAATTTTCAATTATTATTGTTATTATTATCAATGTTATTATTATTATCAATGTTATTATTATTACATTGCTAATAAGACTTAAAAATAACAGTATGTGCCTCGTCTTGCAGCTGAAAACACATTGATCTAAAAAAAAAATTTATAATTATATGGAGAGAATTTCTGTTTAAAAAAATTAAAACATTAATTTTGGAAAATCTGAAAAAGACCTCAGCCGTCAATTTTTTTTACGTTGTTTCACCAATGTGTAATAGCTTCACACTTATATTATTTTTAATGACTCATTAAACTTGCGTTTTCAAATCGAATTTGCGAGTGTTTATTTCGTAAATTTTAAGATACGGTATACATGACTTACTACGAGTAATATAAAACTTTTTTCTTACAGCATTTCATAGAATAAAGTAACTTAAAAATATTTTTTTAAAGAAAAAAATATCGTTAGATATGTAAAAAAATATTTGAAAATTCCTCAATAAAATTAGTAAAATATGCAACTTATTTGACGCGAATGTCAACTGAAGGTTTTTATACAAAATGCGTAACTGAATAGATTTAGTTTTATTTTATAACCGTCGTTGAACAGCCGACCCAATTTTTTGGTTTTACGACCACTAATGTTCAACTCCTCAGCCTTGTTATTTTGAACCTAATCCAGAAGACAAGGGAACTCCTGGATCAAGTATTGGGAGAAATTTAGCCTACGTGGAGGACTTTTTGATGGAACTAACCCACATTTGCGTTACTTAGAATACCATCATATTGGGGCCATGGGAATTTGTCGATAAGGCTAGTCAAAGTTTCTTAGTGAAAACATTATTTTATTTTATAATCATCGTTGAACAGCCGACCCAATTTATTGGGTTTACGACTACTAATGCTCAACTAACTCAGTCGCTGTGTAATTTTGAATCTGATCCAGAAGACAAGGGAACTCCTGGATCATATATTGGAAAAAATTTGGCTTCGTGGAAGACTTTTCGATGGAACTAACCCACATTTGCCTTATATGGAGAGGAAAATCATGAAAACCTCTCACGGTTAGCCTGAAGGCAAGGAGACTCGAACCCATGATCCGTCTATCACTGAGGATATTCTACGTTGGCCGGGCTAGCCTGGTCAGCAGGGCGTTGAACTCACTTTGTGAGACCGGGAGCGTGAAATCAGCTGGCCGAAAACTCCCCGTGTATTCAATGGTGACTGGTGCACATTAAATCTGTCTGTTCACAAAGTCCTTCATGTTCCCATAGCAAATCAATACGTCTGGTGGTACTGAATTGGAGATTGATTGTTCTCTTCAAAATAACGATCTGAGGACGAATGAATGGATGTATGAATGACTCGGTCCTATAAACGGGTGTGACATATGGGTGTGGCAGAAGTCAAATTCTTGGCCCTAGATTGTGCCACGGGAAAACAAGAACAATCGTATTCCCTCTGCTTTAATGATCAACGACAACAACAAAAAATATATTTCCTAAAAGTAATGAAATAATAAAAGTGAAAAGAATTAAACCCATCTGCATTTAATTGCATATTACTTCTACTGTGCTTAAAAGCAATTTAGCTTCGTGTCATTTTGACGGAAATTGTTGTTTACTATATTTTATGGAAGCAAACAAAGACAGAAAAATATTAAATCATAACAACATTTCATATATTTCTGTTCCTGACAATATTCTCTTTTCATTTCTCATAAATGTCAGACCTCTCTTTTGTTATCTTCCTCCAACACATTACAAATAAACATCATTTCAAACTGTTCTTAAAGACTTAGAAACTATAAATCATTTTCCGCTCGGGAATTTTAGAAAATATTTTTTCTGATGAAAATATTACTTTTCTACCAGTTGTCATAAAATAAGACAATTTTATGAAAGCTTAATTTTAAACAATTGCCGGGAGAAAAAAAATTCTGGTAAAATTACCGTATTGTATGGTAATGATATTTCTAATTAAAAGAAAATGCATAATTTTCGGCTCGGGAATTTTAGAAAATATTATCTGACGAAAATATTATTTTTCTTCCAACTACCATAAAATAACACAATAAAATAAATCAAACAATTTTAATATTGCAGCATAATATCATCAGTTGTATTAAAAATTATAAACATCAGTTTTTATAAATTTTTAAATTTTATTTTTTTTAAAAAGACTCATAGAGAATTTTAAGCATTTTTGTGTACTACTCTTTATATGTTTTAGCAGTATTAAAGAATTCATTTATATTTTAAAAATGATTCAAATAATGCATCCCAGATGCTTGTAAATATGCATGAGTTTTACAAAAATAAATTATCACAAAAACTACATTTTTCACAACTGTTACCGTTTCTTTCCTTTTCATATTTTATTGTTTTGAAATTGAACTAAATATTTTGTCTTAATTTATTATCTCATTTATTTGTTTTTGTTTTTAGGAAGCTGAGAAAGAAGAACTACGTTGTATTTCTGAAATGCGAACCTCTAACTTAGAAAGTAGGAATCGAAGGAAAAAACTGTTCGAAGAAAAAAAACGAAACATAAAATAATGGATGCTTAATACTATGTCATATTACCTAGAATAGTACAAAAAACTGTTTTCTATTTTAATTTTAATTTCTATCTCCTTAAATTTTAATTTAATTTAGCATATGAAAGTGCATATCACATTAAAATTAAAGACTATTTAGTGTTTTATTGTCTTATTAAATTGAGTCAATATAAATAAAAAGCATATCTCATAAAAATAATCCCTTTTCGTATTTTCATTTTTACGTTTCACTGCATTACTATATATTAAAAGCATAACACATAAATATGAAAACTGTTTTATATTTTTATTACCTCCTATAACTGCATACATATAAATAAAAAGCGTATCAATAAAAAAATAAGACTGTTTTCTGTTTTTACTATGACATTTGATTGCAATGCAAATAAGAAACCTATCACATAAAACTATAGGCTGTTTTGTGTTTTTAACTATCGCAATTAACTGCATGAATGTAAATAAGAAACCTATCACATAAAGATAAAGACGGTTCTGTGTTGTTACTATCAAATTTAACAGCATCAATGCAAATAAGAAACCTATCTCATAAAAATAATAACTGATTTGTGTTTTATTATCACTTTTAAGTACATCAATGCAAATAAAACATCTGTCACATAAAAATAAAGACTGTTTCGTGTTTCTAGTATTAAAAATAAAACATATATCACATAAGGAGATACATTTTCGTTTTTTTTTTTTTTTTTTTTTTTTTTTTTTTTTTTTTTTTTTTTTTTTNTTTTTTTTTTTTTTTTAATATCACTTTTCACTGCATTAATATAAACAAATACATTTCATTTAAAAAACTTTTTTACATTTTTATGACAACAATATTAAACTGCTGTTTGTAGAAAATGCAACACCATGAAAGAATCATCAGAATCAAATGAAATTTAATGCAGAAACGACTTGTACTGATACAAATAAATGNTAAAAATAGAACTCACTACTAATTATTATTCTATTAACTAATTCAATTAATTATTATTCAATTCGCAAACTAATTATTCGATGTCTTGTAGTCGAAAATTTCTAATGTTTTATTAATTGAATTACAAATTTCAATGACATTTTCAGAATGTTACTCTTTTAAAAATTAAAAATATATAAGTAACATTTTTCTTAATAAGAATATAATAAATGTTGTTGTTGCTGTTGTCGTAGGCCATTGAGGCAAGGGGGTGCGATTGTTCTTGTTTTCCAGTGGCGCCATCTATTGCGAAGAATTCGACTTCTGCCTCACCCATACGTCATACCAGTTTATAGGGCGATCCCATTCACGCATCCGTTCATTTATCCACAGATCGTAATTTTGGTCTGAATCAGAGAACGATCAATCTCTAATTCAGTATCCTCAGAGGTATGATTTGTTATGGGAACATGGAGGGCTTTGTGACCCGATAAATTTATCGTGCACCAGTCACCATTTACTACACGCGGAGTCCTCGGCCTGCTGGATTCGAACTCCCGTTCTGAAGAACATGAGTCTAGCGCCCTGCCAATCAGGCTATCCCAGCCAATATAATAAATAATAAATTTAAATTATTTTCTAGCCGTCTTCGGTGATCAGCAAGTTCACCTTCAAATTTACTTTGCGTTGGAAACAATTGAGGGATATCATTTTCCCAACACTTCCTCTGATCAAAGATACAAAATATGGAAACAAATCTTGTTCAGTTTTGTCCTTTATTTGATAAGGAGTATCAGGTCAAAATTTGAGACTTCAATCATCGTAGCAAACTTTTATTTAGCATAACTTTCAATTTAGGGTTAATTTGGGTTCAATTAAATACTCCTAATTTGTTACAAAATGCAGAAGCAACCTATTTTTAGCTTTTCCTTATATCTGATAAGAAACACATTGTGCAAGTTGTAGACATCTATCTCGTTAAAAACGCATTATTTAGCAGTTCTGTTAATTTAGCAATTCTGTCTAATTACTCCTAATTACAAAAATAGTTACAAAATAACATAATGTAATTTTTTCTAGCTTTTCCCTATATCTGATATGAATTCATAGTGGTTCAAATTTGATCTCGATAGAAATGTTTTATTTACATTGCTGTCAATGAGACTAACTACCCCGAAAATTGCAAAATATCGAAATGACACTTTTTTTTAATTTTTCTATTTGTCTTATGCAGAAACCATGATCCGAATTTGAGACTTATATGCAGGCAAAAACGTCTTATTAAGCATGACTGACAATTAGGCTGATCACCCTAAAATATCCCAATAATTACAAAATATATACTAAGGAAAAATGTATGGTACTATTTGAATATGGTAAAATTTACCGTGTTTCTGGCTCTATGGGAACATCAAAAAGCTCGGCAATTTTCACTGCTAGGTAAAATTAACAATAAAATATCGTTAGTTGTTAAATATAATATATAATAGAATTTGATAATTTTATCATTATACCTTATAGCAGGGCATAAAAGCCATTTATTCGGTTAAATATACTTTTCCGTTTCATATTTTTTACCTAATATGTGATAATAAGAACTATAATTTCGAAAGTAAGAATTTCCGGTAAACTGTTAACATACGAACAGAAAAATTACCAAATGAATGGTTTAAATACCGAATATTTTGGTTTTATTAAACAGAATTATGATTTTTTTTTTACCAGAAATGCCATTACCATACAATACGGTAATTTTACCAGAAATTTTCTTCGCGCGGAACAGAAACTTTTTTTTTCTCTGAAACACTTCTCTTCTGAAACTTTTACAAACTATTATCCCATGATGCAGAACACATGGTCCAAAGCTATATATATATATATA